>NW_020230183.1:492377-532377 GCF_003227715.2 Harpegnathos saltator | reverse complement strand
AATTTCGCAGGCAGCAGCTTGCGTAACCGATTCGCTTCTACCTCGTTGGGCGTCTCGGAGGTGTACAGGACAGGTTGCACGTGGAGACGAGCCCGTTCGAGAGAAATAACGAGCGGTGGACCAGCGCGGCGCGCTCTCGCGCGCAGCGAGCCGCGCCGGGGAAGAATCGAGAAATCGAGCAGCCGTAATTAAGCGCCGCGTGCGCGCGCTGCTCTCTCCGGCGCAGCTGCGAGAGCTGCGCCGCTGAGCCGCGCGAAGCTGAGTGTCTCTCGCAGAAATATTTCGAGCCAATTTGCCGCGCGGGGGAGAGGCGCGCCGATACCGCTTCGACAGCGGTTCGAAATCGGATCGCGCGAGAAGAAATCACGCGAGCGACACGTCGCCGGGCGACGATTTTCGCCCGAACCGACGACCGAAAGCGACTGCACGAGACGAAAGCATCTGCTCGCCGCGCCCGCGCCGGTGATCTTGCGTCAATCGCTCGAACACGTCGGCGCTCTTCTCCGCTCGCGAACGCGAGGAATTTCATCGGGAGAAATCGCGCGGGAGGATCGCGCCATCGAAAATCGAGCTACTTCTTTCGAGCGGCCGACCCGAGCGGCTAACGTGACCCGAACGCGAGCCGACTTTCGATGAAACTCCTCGCGGTGGTGATCCAACTAAACTGGACATTTGCCAACTGCCCTGATTCGAGGCTCACCTTCCTAATACCGCTAGTAACGTTCGCGCACACAGTGCGCGAGACAGTGACGATTGCGCGTCATTTCCTCCTTATCATCTCTCTGGTGTCCCTCTCGTGTCGTCGCGACTCGACACCGGTGAGTGTATCTCGAGAGAGGAGCGAAGAAAATAGATTAGATATAGTTTAAGAAATAATCGAAACTATTCTCTTCTATCACCGACTTTCATCACCTTGTCGATCGGAGGTGGGGTGAGTGAACGAGTGTCGGGTGAACGGGCGAGTACAGACCATGGTAAAACGCGCGTCACCGAAATCTCGTGTTGCGCTGTTAAACGACCGGTGACTGTGACGAATTATTAGCGGATGCGATCGGTAACGAGACGAATATAATTATCCACGATCGATCCGCGCGCGGGATAAACTTTCCCCCGCGTAAGAGAGACAAAGGGCCCGGGTGATAAGCGTGTGACAAATTGGATAGGCTGCTCTCTCTCTCTCTCTCTCTCTCTCTCTCTCTCGCGGAGATGCGTGTGTTGATGACAAGAATGACCGTTCCTCTCGGAGAGACGATTCTCGCGAACAGCGAGGAAAGCAAGCAAGCAAGCATTCGTCTTGTCCAAACCCTCCCGAAGATCAATGCGCAACGAAAGCCCGTCATTCCAAGTCGCGCACTTGCCCGACTCGCCACGGCTCCTCGCCTCGTGCTACGCAAGAGCCCGTGACGTCACTCGTTGCCGAGAACCGGATGGGGTGCGGTGAACCCCGTCGTCTCTCCCGTCCGTGGGGCACGTATTATGCGGCATACGCGGTGCTATACGGGGTGACAGATTATTATGGCGCACATACTGCTCCCCGAGCAGGCATTGTGCCGGGGATACAATGGCCCGCCCGGACCTGTCTCGGCCACGCATCCACGTCCTTCATTGTTAGTTAGCGCGCGCGCGCGCGCGATTCGTCCCTCCGGCTCTCACCCCTATCTCTCACCTCGGATTCGCGAGCCTGCGGCCGGCCAAGTGCCGCCGCGGTCGTCGTCACGAATGACGAGGCGCGAATATATAAATGTATCGCCATTAACAGGGCTCATCGATCAACAAGCGGCACATTCCAAGAGGAAACGGCCGGAGTGTCTAATGGGCGGGAAAATTGCGAGAGCACGCGGCATCCGTGCGGTTCTTTATCTTTCTCGTTTTTTACGGAAAAGCGAGCGATGCGTGTGATACGCTTGCTGCATTCTCTTTCTTTCGATCACGCGAGGATATCGATCGATCGTCCTCGCGAGGAGGCAACGTTTCGTTGCCTCCTCGCTCTATCCGCGGATTATTTCGCGGGTGTGAAAAATTGAAAAATTTCACAAGTGTCTCTCTCGTGACGAGACGAGTACGGCGTAAATGCAAAGGCGATAGAGCGACATGCGTGTTGCCAGCGACGTGAGAATCAGCCAAAGATAAGGAAAACGGCAACGGAAGACGAGAGAGAGGGAGAACAGGAACAATGCCACGGTCGATTTTACCGGTGCAACGGCGAAACCGGTAAAATCACGGTCGTGTAATCAGGTAAACAGCGTGGTGATAAAGTGTCGCCTCTCAGAAAGAAGCCTTTGTTGTTTTCGTCGCGCTGTGCATCGTCGAGAGAGGACGAGAGAGGAGGAAGAGGGGCACACCGTCGTGTGATGCCCGTGGTTGTACAGTGTACTTCCGGTCACGAGGTGGTTCAACAGGTCAGACCAACGGGGGAGCCAGATGAAACCACTTCCGGCCTCGTCGGCCCGCAGTGTGCCCCCTCTTTTCCCCCTTTTTTAGCACCGCTCGGTTGTATCTTTCTTTCCCGCATTCTCTCTTTCTCTTCATCGGGCTGCTACCTTACCTCCTCCACGTCTAGAGATGCCCGAATCGATAGGCCATCGATACCGTTGAAAAGAATTTCGACAAATAAGCCTCCTTTATGTAGAGTTAATTTAAAAGTATAATAGTGCGTTCCTTTTCTACGCATTACCGTGCTACGAGAAATGAGAACTTTTAAAAATACCTCCCGTTCAAAACTGTACATACATGAAAAATCAAATTTTCACTCGACAAAGCAGATTAGATTAGATATCTAGGACTCTCCAGGAAACTCTTGGAAGAAGAGAAGATGGAGCACAACTGCGTTTTTCTGAGAAAATCAAAAGAAACAAATTACGATTCAACGTGAATTATACTTAGAGTGCTAAATTTCAAACGTAACAGGTAAAAAATCTCGAAAACTACGAAATATATTGAAAAAAGCTAAAACACGTGTTCCATGATTCCGAAGGGGAAAGAGAACGGCATTATCAGTTTTTTATTTGGAGGGCATTCTCAAGATCAGTTAAAGGTCAACTTAATTTTTTAAAATAGAAAGCCCAATTTTTTATTACATCTCCTTTTTCTACCAATTAATTTTAACAACTTTTGTCTAAAACATTTTTTTATTTACCTAATATTTTTTGAAATATTCAAGGAAAACTTGGTAACTTTTTCAACATTTAACTTACTCGCTAACTATTCGTCGAAGGAAAAAATGGTATTAGATTTTTTCACTTTATTTACTATCAAGAAATTTACTACTACAAGAATATTACTATAATAGTGCCCTAACTTTTGTTAATTTAATAATTTTGCAATTTCCGAAGGTCGAAAAACGGACGATAAATAAGGCTCCTGTTTCTCCGCCTGAGCCATTGGACGAAGCAGTCGACAGGAGAGAGAAATAGGCGAAAATTCTGAGAAAAAGTAGCTTGCATATCACGTCAACCTCACGATTATTCCGACGGTTGGAGCAAGAGGAAGGTTTCCGGAGCGTTTTCAAGCGCACTCAATCTTCCGCAGACGGCTGTATCTTTCCATCTCGGTGCAATCCGTCGGGATTTTTCCGTGCGGATTCCGGCGCTTCTCTCGAACGAGCGTCCCGCGGCCGAGATGAGATTGCGAGCGAGCTTGAAAACGAGCAAAGCCCATTCTCGACGGCTGTGTGTTGCGGCTGCGAGAGTCTGCAACGTCGCGTACGACGCGTACGTTTCCGTATCGCAACGTACGCGAGAGAGAACGAGCATCACGCGACGCCCTTCGCACCACCACCACCGCTATTTCATTCATACGCAACGAGCGAGCGTGTATAAATGCGCGCGTTTACGTGCGCGACACCGAGACCGCAGAGCAGCGCGGTCGAGACCATATGCGCTCGTTGCGCTGGTATGCGTGCACTTTCTTGCGAGAGCGGCGCGGCCTGAGAGAAGAAGAAGAAGAAGAAGAAGAAGGGAGAAAGAGGGAACCTCAATGAAGCAACGCCGGGGGTTGCGGATTGTGCACATCCGCCGGGTCGCACCTCGTGACAGAATCTCTACTCCCCCCCCCCTCTCTCTCTCTCTCTCTCTCTCTCTCTCTGTCTCTCGCCGTACAATGTGAGCGCGTAATGAGCGTTTCGCACGGGTAGGCGTCTCGCGAAATCTCGCAGCCGCGATTGAATCCGCCGACTTTTTCGTTCGGCATCTGCCGCCGTGGTGCGAGCAACGAAAGCCATGCCGGCGAAAGCCGCGCCGCCGCTAAGGCGCTTAATTACCTCCATTCGTTACGCGAAACAAAGTATGTTAATTCGCGAATATTATCGAGTATTAATCTCGAGGCTGACGGCGACAGTTGCCGCGCCTCACGCGCCACCCCACCGCGCGGAGCTACCGCCGCAGCTGAGACGCCGCAGATTGGCCCGGGCGATCTTAATCGGCGTACGAGCGTGCTGAATTTTATGCGGCGATTGTGCACATTTCGCCGGGACACCCCGACTCTGCGCGATCAGTTCCGCCGGACGACATTATTGCTCCGACAGATTCGGCGAATTTGCCTCTTTGTCTCCGAATTTCTCTCCCTCCCCCCCCCCCTCTCTCTCTCTCTCTCTCTCTCTCTCCCTCTCTTCT
Source organism: Harpegnathos saltator (assembly GCF_003227715.2). Classification (NCBI taxonomy): domain Eukaryota; kingdom Metazoa; phylum Arthropoda; class Insecta; order Hymenoptera; family Formicidae; genus Harpegnathos; species Harpegnathos saltator. Next base: position 527,767 of record NW_020230183.1, on the reverse strand, counting down.
TTGCTCACGACGTCGCTTAGACGCATTAATGAAACTCGACACCCTCGCGATGTCGCAGTTTGACGCTGATGAAACGGATCAGCCGTTGCTCGCTTCATTTGGCAAACGCGGCCTGGCGATTGTAGCGTCTGCATCGGCGGCGGCGGCGGCGGATTTCGAGTGGACGATCTCCCACGCCTCCCGGGCCTCAGCGGGCCTCGGCGGGGTGGCGCGGACGCGTGACGATAAAACTCGCCGGATAGCGAGCTGGGAAAGTAAACACGGAAAAGGATTAAGTCGAGTGCTTGCGAATCAAACAAACCGCTGGCTGCTTTTTCGGCTGTGAGAACTCTGGCGCTCGTGCAAACGTGGAATAAGGCGGAATACGTAGCGTGTATTCCGCTTCGGAGGAGCGCGTGTTCCCACTCGTTCTTCCCTCCCCCTTCCTCCTGCTTCTTCCGGCTTCTATCTGGCGCTCGCTACGAAATCGCGCGGATCCACCTGTCGTCGTGTAAAGTTTTCTCGGAAGGCCGCCCCGAAAGACCGTCAGTTAATGAACTTGGAAACCTCGAGGATAAGGCTGCGAGGATTCTCAGCGCTAATCTAAACCGCCGGCGCTTTCTCGGCGCCGACGAGTGTTTGCGGGGACGGGCGAAAAAAAAATAGCAATTTTGCAAGTGGAGCAGAGTCGCAAGTGTTTTACGACGTGCGCGCGCGGGTCAAAAATCAAATCGCGTTCTGCGCGAAGAAAAGCGTGATACCTCCTGCTCCTTCCTGCTTATTAAGCGAAAACGAGAGCCCATATTGATATTTCCACCCCGCTCCGTCCGTAATCCCGGCTGATTGAATCATTTGATGAATCAGCCCGAAACGGTCCGTCTTCTTTTCCCTCGCGATACCGCCCGGCCGATTATCGCGCGCGAACGGCCTACGTGACGAAAAGTGCGAGAGCGTATTTACGCGGGCGGCTCTCTCAACGTGGGCGCCGAGCGCCGAGTCGAAGCTCGGATTCGTGATTCACGTAATGACTCGCGTAATTCCCCGTTGCGGATCCACGCTGTATGCTATTGTGCGCTTCCCGGGCAATTGCTAAAGATTCACCGACGCTCGATTGGGGCAGCTTTTTAGCAGCGGCCGATCCCGGCTAGTCCCTCCGGGCGTAAGTGGACGCACGTACTCCTCGACTACACCTGGAAAGAGCCGAATGTCTCGGTTCCTTAATCGCGATCCCCCGACGCAGCTGTCAATACGAACCGTTCCAGATTGCCTCGCGGAGGAGTCTACCTATCGCTTTATTTCCTTTATTCTCAAGCTCTCGCGACTCGGACTCGCGAAATCGCATGGGTTTTCATTCCTTTTCAGTCCTTTTCATCTCCCCCCCCCCCCCCGAAAGAGATCTCTCTCTCTCTCTCTCTCTCTCTCTCTCTCTCTCTCTCTCTCTCTCTCTCTCTCTCTCTCTCTCTCTCTCTCCGAGCGGATCCCACATATCGACGTTGAAATTTGCATGTCAACGTTCGTCTCATCGCTCTTGTGTGTGATTATATCCTCTCGTCGTCGCGCGCGCGCTTGTGATAAAAGATAAAAAAAAAGTAGACAAAATCAAGCATTCCCAAAATAAAATAAAGGCCGAAACGAACGAGGGTCCGTCCTCTCGGGGTGTCGGCGAAGCGTAGAATTTCCTCGCGCGGAAAGTGTAATATCGGGGCCTCTTCTTCGGGAGGCACGCGGTGGTGGGGACGTGGCACGCGTGCCACGTGTCCGAACTCAGCCGAAGGGCGACGGGCGCGCACGAGGCGCCTGATACGACTGATAATAATCTCTCTTTCTCTCTCTCGCTCTCTCGCTCGGAATGACCCCGCCAGGTTCGTCCCCCCCGCCTCCCCCCCCCACCACCACCACCACCACCACCACCACACGGCGGGCCGCGGACCCAGCACGATACGTGATCGGCTGTTGCAGCTGCTGTTTCTCCCTGTCAGGCCGGCGGACCTTCTTTCTTTCCCTCTTCCTTCCGTTCTCCCGACTCCATTTCGCCGGCGGTGTCCTTCCTGGTGTCGCGCGATACGGCTCGATTTCGTCGTCCTCCGTCCTCGTGTCCGTCCGTGGTAGCTTCCTAAACAAATAAACCCGCGCGCTTCCTGCGCGGCGCGGTCGACATGATTTCGTCACGAGGGTGAAAACGACGCGAGCCTTCGGCCTTGCCTCCGCGTTGCGCGAATCGCGCAGGGATCGCGCGAATGAGCTCGAAGCACTCGAGCACTCGCGAATTCGCGAGCATGATATGAATTTGATGTCGTAATCAGCGCCTGCAGCGAAGCAGAGCAGCGCTGTCGATGTCGATGTGCTTAGCAAGCCCCGTGAGTGATCGATCGATGAAGGCGATGATGAAGAATCGCCGCCAGCGACCCTCCCGGTTCTCGCGATCCCACAAAGACACGGGGATATATCCGTCATTGTCTAAGTCCACACCAGGTCCTCCCTCCGGATCCGCTCGCAAATGGGACCCTCGGAGGAGGGATGACAATGTGCTCTCGATAGGTACTCGAGAGATGGAAAAGCTCGCGATTTGCATCTGACTGCAACGTGCACGTTTACCTGGCCGCCCGGTCCCGCAAGCGGAACGGCCACCTGAGAGGCAGGCAGGGAGAGAGAGAGAGAGAGAGAGAGAGAGAGAGAGAGAGAGAAAGAGGCGGGCGGCAGGGAGGATCGAGGCGAGAAAGAAGCATCTGTTCTCGGGTTTTCTTTGCTCTAAAAGACCCTGCGGGAGTGGTACAACGGGAAAAGAAGACGAGGAGAGCGCGTCGGGAGGAGTAGGACAGCCTGGAGCGGGAGAAGCCTGCTGCTGCTTCTTCTTAAAACGAAACGAGTCCTTAGAGGCGAAGAGAGAGAGAGAGAGAGAGAGAGAGAAGGAACGAGAAGAGATGGAAGGGCAGGGTCGAGGCGAAGCGAGGCGAGGCGAGGCAGCGGTATGACTTTTGAAAAGCTTTTCCCAACACGGCAGCTGCCGTCCTTGTCCTCGCGAGGTTCATCGGCACAACTAATTGCCCCATCGAACAGAAAACTATCGAGTGCGAGGCACGTCGAGGTCTCCCGCGACAAGGCGGCCGAAAATTGCAGCTTTCGTGCGGTCTGTTAGCTCGATACGACGGGCGGCCTGTAATTGCCGCTGTACTCGGAGAATAGGTAATCCCTCCGGACACGGAGTAAATGTTAATGAGCAGCCTTTGGCGCGCTCATGGCTGGATGAGTCACGGGTCACGGCTCGTGTGAGCACTCGAAAATCCAATGGCGTGCGATGTCGCCAATGACGCGCGGGACCAATATCGCGACTCCTATCTTCGGCTCCACGTCGCTGCGGTCGATTCGGTCGCACGCCGAGCGCGAGTCGAACGCTCATTTCCATCTGCCCTCACACACACACACACACACACACATGGGTCTTCCTGGAAAATACGGTGGACTCATACCAAACGGGAGGCGAAGGACGCACGCCGTGCGGACGCCGGCCGTCTTTTCTTGCTCTCTCGTTGCCGGATTGCGTCGGATGGAACACAATCGAGGGCACATGGAGCGAGCATTTACTCCCTGCGAGAGGATACCACGAGGATGGAAGCTATCGCGCGATTCCGCGCCCGTCGAGCGGCCGAGCCAAGCCGTGCGCGCGCGCGTTCTTCTACGCACTCCAAATTAGCCCAGATGAATTCGCGTCACGTATGCGCCGCGTGTGGGAACCGCGGAGCACAATACGGCTGCGCGCGCGTTCACAGTTGCGACCAGCCGCGTCTATTGTCATGGTAAAAACAGCCGATACGTACGACGTTCTGTCTTGGCTTAATCGCCCGCGCCGCCACGCCACCGACCGTCCCGCGCATACAGGGTGTCTCTGTCCGAACAGCGGAACCGCTGTAATTCGCCGAAGCGATTAAGCTATCGTCGCTCACTGCGCTACGACTGTGTCCGACGACTGGGCGATTCGGAGACCCGGGACCCTCCCCACTCAAACGACAGAGTCCTGTCGTTTGAGCAGTCTACTCTCTCTCTCTCTCTCTCTCTCTCTCTCAACATGATGGATAATGGCGGAATGCCATGTAATAATGCCTAGCTTCTCACAAGTAAACCTCCGGGAACGTCAGACGCCGATTTGTTTTTTGCAATTTTTTATAGTTATTTTTTATGTCAAAATGTAAGGAAATCTGTTGTCATTTTTAGCTTAAATTAATTTTTCCAATTTTTTCGAAATTTCTCAAGTTTTTGGTTCATTCCTTTTTTGTTCGTTTCTTACCTTGTTCATTTTTTACCAGATTTCGACGTTGAAATGAGCTTGTTTGCTAGTGTTGGTAATGAGCCGAAAGATTACCCCCAACGTCGAGTGTAGCGTAAAACTGAACACTTTTTCAACAATGACGTCAGCCATATTACAAAATGATTCGTAATCGGTGACATGTGTGTGCAAGTTTCAATAAATCAGATATATATATATATATATTTTTTTTAAGAAATATTGTTATAAATATGTATACTATAAAATAGTGTACTTGTGCAAAACACTTGAAAAATTTCGAAAAAATTGAAAAAATTAATTTAAGCTAAAAATGACGACAGACTTCTTCATATTTCGACATAAAAAATAACTATAAAAAATTGGAAACAAATCGGCGTCTGAGGTTCCCCGAGGTTTACTTGTCAGCACGCTGCCCCGTTGACACAGTGTATAAAATCCTTTCTCGCCTTTGTTTTCTCTAGGACCAACAGATGGTCTTGTCTTGTTACGTTTTGTGTGGTACACACAAATGTTCCATTAACAAAGGTTTCTCGTGAAAGTTATCTAGGTGTAGCAGCTAGGTATAGTAGACGCTACTTTAGACCGAAAGAAAATTGGCGGAAAAAGTCAGAGTGGTGTCTTTCTGACTAAATGCGTGTCGTATCTCTAAATCGGCCACGAGCAAGGAGGTGCCGAGGACAGGCGCGTTGATCTTTCGCGTGATCCAGTTGTCCAGGAGCCGGAGCTGTTGGTGGTTCCTCCGAGGGTCGAGAGTCCACGTCGCGCATTGTAAAGCGTGAAATTCGTGGACTGATGTGAAAGGGGACACGGCGTACGTGGGACGCGTACGCGACGCGCGCCCATGCGTTGTGCGTGTAAAAGTATAAACTTGGCATTACGAACGAGCGCCACCGGCGACGTTGACTTTCCCAAAGTGCGGGTCTTTCGAGGTAAACGGCCTGTCTGTCTACCCCTTCCTGCCGCGCTGACGCCGCCCGCGTGTGTTTGACGCGTACGCCGAAGAATGCCGCGTCGCTTTCCAAACACAAAAGCTCAAAGCGCGCGAGAGAAAGAGAAAGAGCGACATCGTCTGGGGGTCTTTGTCTCCTGCGACTCTGAGCGGCAATCGCGTCGCGCATCGACTCGTCGACGGTTGAACGGAATTCTCCGGGGGGGAAGAGAGCCGTTTACGACGAGAGTTCTCTCCGGAGAGCTTTTTCCGCGCCGCCGGGCCGCCGAATCTTCTCTGCGCCGCGCGTCAGCGCGCGCGTGTTTTGAATTCCTGATGCGCGAGTATCGTCGCGCTCGATTGCCTTGGAAGGGAACTCGAGAAGAGTATCATTTGTACACGGGCACGCACAGCACGCAATTCGGCTCACCGTGAAACTGTCGGCAACGTTTACGCCCGGAAATTAATCCAATAGCCCAGATGGCGCGGACCGGCGAGAGCGCGCCCTGTTCAGCCGCGAAATCTATTATCCCCGGCTCAGCGATGCCGCGGGGGACCGAAGACGACGAACGAGGCGTGGAAATGAGATCCGGCGTGTTCTTTCATTAGCGAGCATTCGAGTCCATTTAGCGAAACTGACCATCTGACACGCGCCACGCGCGCGCGCTTCTCACCACCCCGAATCGTTAGTTCTTAATTAACTCCGAGTGGAATCGGTTTTTAGCTTTTGCGATTCGGCGCTCTCTCTCTCTCTCTCTCCTCTCTCTCTCTCTCTGTCTCGTCGTCCTCGGAGGGAAGCTACAGACGAGCGGAGGTGGTCGTCGAGAAGCAAACAGGAGGTCATCCCTCGAAATCTCACGGACAAAACTCACGATAAAAAGCTCGGAGACTCTTCCCTTCGCCCTTTCGCCCATCATTCGGTGATTTTGCCCGCGCGCCGAGAAGTTCCGGTTAAACGGAAGATTAAACGATCGACAATAGCTCGGCCGAAGAGCCGAAGCGCGAAAGGAAACGAAATCTACGCGGCTTTTATTTCGGGACTCGCGAGCGCCAACGCAAGCCCGTTTCCCCGCGCTCGCGTCTCGCGCTGAGGCGTTGAATGGCCCCGCGAAATTCCGGAAGTTCCCGATCCGTCAAAGAACCGAAGAAGCGGGGGGAGTCGAGTAGGAAGTCGAGGGACTCCGAAACCGAGAGAAAGAAGAGAGAGAGGTTTTTCTTTCCTTCCTTCTCGCTCGACGAGCCGTCGCTCTTCGCGGAACGCGACGAGACGAGAAGGGAGCGACGAGCAACAACAACACGTGCGCCACGTGAGAGTGCGAGTGGGACAAGGTGGTTGTGTATATCCCTAGCGCTCAATATAGCGGAAGCCAAGGTGGTTCCAGCCTCCCTGTACGGGCCACTTCCGCCCACTACCTCTCGACGCCTCCTTCTCGCCCTTTCTCTCTCTCTCTCTCTCTCTCTCTCTCTCTATCTCTCTCTCTATCTCTCCCCCCTCTCCCTCTCTCTTCTTCCTGATTGACGTACGCACCCACCTTTCTCGTCACCGCTCCGCATGTATCTCCATCACCGCAAAATCCTACCCTTTGTCCTCCGCCCTTCTCACCATCGGCCTTACTTGTCGCTCTTTCGTACGTGGACGATTCCCGAAATTCCTGCACCCCTCGTTCGATTTCCTCTCTCGACGTCATCACGACGAGTGACGTTTACGCGATTGCAAAAGCAGTGAATGGAGGTAGGAGGATAATGGCTACCGTTCGAGCTGAGTTCGACGACGCTTCGCGACGTCAAAGTTGCCAAACAAAGGACCCTCGCGGAATTATTTCGGAAGAATTTAACGAGGTAACCCTCGTTGTGTGAGAAACAAGTGTGCAGCCGGAGTTTCGTTTAGTAAGTATGAAAAAGATATGCGTGCGAGCAAGTCGTAAGATAATAATCGGCAAGAGATCCAGGTTCGTGCAAATGCCGGGGATATTAGCGAACAGCAAAGGTTCAAGAATAGAAGTGTGTTCTCGCAGATACGAATCTAAGAGTAGGACGTTTTTAGTTCCCCGATGGGGGGGGGAACACGCTAGACGCGTGGTTCGGGGGGCGGATGTTACAATATCGGCGATACCGATCGCTCCGTTGCATCAGCGCGGCAAGATTTCCCCGGGCGATCGATAGTAAATCAAAACAAAAGCCCTATATCGCGCCCCGATATCGCCCGTTCGCCGCAACTCTCACGGATCGTGGGGCGTGTATAATCGCCATCCGATCGAGAGATCCATGAATCTGCGCTCGGCGCTCGGCGCTGCGGCAAGCGGCAAGCGCCAAGCGCCGAGAAGACTCCGTTCCGCAGATTGTACCATAAGGATACTGCCTGACGAAAAAGAAGCCGAGGATCGCTCGCAGAATAATAAAAGAGATTCCCCGACAGCCGGTGGTTGCGCGCACCAGAAGGTACGTCTGTTTAGCGGAGACGGAGACCGCCAGATATTCAACTCGTGGAGCAAAGAGAGAGAGAGAGAGAGAGAGAGAGAGAGAGGAGAAACGAAATTTGAAGGGTCACGAGGAGAGATGTGAGAAACGTCGGGCGCTAAATTTCGCCGAGGCTAATTGCGAGGCGAGAACAGAGGGACGGTAATTGGTCGCCGATAATCTCTCATCGCTCGTTTTCACATGCGGCGAATGACTTTCGGATAACAAATCACTGACCGATCACAGCGCGGATTCGATCATTGAATTTCTCTGCCTCGCCTGCAAAATCGCGCTCATCCGACTACGCTGAGCAGAGAACGTCGGACGCCGACTTTGACTCGGAGGACAAGTAGTAGCTGGACCGAGAGAGAGAGAGAGAGAGAGAGGAGAGAGAGGAGAGAGAGAGAGAGAGAGGTGAGGGAGGGGCGAGGAAAGGTTCGGATATATCGGCGACGAGATTGAGCAAGGCCAGATGCGAGATGTACAGACGGAACGGAAGGAAGCACTTTTTATTATTTTTGTTGCGCGCCGCGTCTCTTTTCAAGCCCCTGGGAGCGAACGAGAGGGCCACAGGGGGCGGGAGGTGAGCGGGAGGTGAGCGGGAGGCAGGGCGCGAGAGAGTGAGAGAGGAAGCAGAACGGTTCCCGGTGGATATGCGAGGCCTATGAACGAGGGAGGCAGGAGCTTCCTGTCCCGCATTCGAATGTAAGATCGCGTCGCTGTCACGTGTGAGCGTCCGTGTGCGCGAGCGACACGACACGCACAGGGGGAGAGAGACATGCGTTTACGCGTGCGTGCGTGCGTGCGTGCGTGCGCGCGCGCATGTGTGCGTGTACGCGGGACGACGCACAATGAGAGACTTTTACGTGCCGTGGATTAGTTCCCCTCGGATTTAATCTCTCTGTTTGAACAGGAACTTGAACAATTAATAATGAGACCTTCGCCGAATGCACGGCCTTTCATCCCGCGGGACAGGATGTCGCCGTGATCGTCGTCCTCGTCCTCCTCTTCCTCCTCCTCCTCCTCGTCGTCGTCGTCGTCGTCGTCGTCGTCGTCGTCGTCGTCGTCGTCGTCGTCCCCGTCATCGTTCCCGTGGCCGTCTTCATCGTTTATCGAAACGCCTCGCATCTGCGATCGTTCGCAATCAACGCGTCGCTCTCGTCATCGAAGCTTGACTTTTTGCTTGACGGCAAACGAGCGACCTTCCGAAACCTCTCTCTCTCTCCCTCTCTCTCTCTCTCTCTCTCTCTCTCGTTTCCCATCGGAACACCTCAAAACGTCTTTCGGCCGAAGCGCAGCGGATTAGGCTGTTTCGTTGACCACTCGCTTACGCACAACATCGCTCGAAGACGCTTCGTGACCTGAATATTTCCTCGAGCATAAGCCACGAGATGCGCTCGAGGATATGCCGGTGAATGAATTTACAGAAACGTCGAGAAACGGAAAAAGTTCATTCCGTCCAACATGTTCATACAGTATAACCTTCATCGGACCTCGTCCTAAACCATCGTAGTTTCGACAACACGCTGCGGCGATACGATCGCGGAAGGAAAGCAAAGGCAACCGCAACGAGGTGACGAGAGTCCACACTACGAGGGGTCCGAGACTTGAAACGTTTATTTTGATGGACCGTCTATTGTCTACGATTTCTCTCGCTTTCTCGCAAACATTGTAAACGTTCCACATTGGCCATGGTAATCGCCACTCGCCCGGCGTCTCGACGAGAGGAGAAACAGAGAGAGACAGAGAGAGAGAGAGAGAGATAGGAAGCCACCGGTGATGTCCAGACACTCGAAGGGAACGAGCTCCCACGGACGAGGAAGGACCGGGGCAGAAGCCAGAGCGGCGGCCACGGGGCAAGAAGAAGAAGAAGCTGCAGCCGCTTTTTGGGGCCCCTTCAGCTCTCTCAGCTGCCGGACCTTCCCACGCTGCGCGTATATGCACCTCTACCTACCCACCTTTACTACCTGACTCGTGCGCGCGCGCGTGTGTGTGTGTGTGTGTGTGTGAGTGTGCGAGAGCGCGGCTACGCGCGCAACAGACGTATGCGTGAATCGCGAACAGCGCGAACGCACATGCGTCAGGTAGGCGTCTGCTATAAACCGGGCCCGTTTTCTCTAACCAGGTCAGCTCTCGAGCAGCGCGACTCTTGCGTTGCTCTCCTTCCCCCTGCGGCTCTTACGCTAGCGGGAGGAAACGCCTCGTCCCCCTGGCGAGGAGGGAGCGATTCCGAGGGAAATTAGACGTCTCCGGACGCGCGAACGTCCGCCGTTTTGTGTTTCGCCTTCGTCGTCGCTTCTCTCCTCTTTGTGCCTCGCGTGCTGCCGTTTTCACGGCCGCACGCGCGCACTCGAGAGTCTGATTCTCTGAGAGGCTGCTGGAAACGCACGCCGCAGCATGCAGCGTCTCCATCAGGGAATCAGCGAGCGACTGTGTCGCTCGCGCGCGGACTTTGATCGCCGGGTTCACTTTCGTCTTCTGCCCGGCTGACTCGATCCGCACCGCCGCCGTCGCGTGATGCGACGACCTTCGCCGCTCGCTTTAATCGTCAATTATTATTCCCTCACTGACAAGCTCTCCCGGGATTATCGGATATCGCGATATGCGATTTTACGTAGCGTATCCGTTACGACGCCGGCGAGTGTCCCCCCTTTACTTTGTTATTAACGCGGCCTTCTGATGATCAGCTGCGCTGATTACTTTGTCACTTGTCACCTTATTACTTTCTTATGCGCACACACGCGTACGCACGCGACCGCGAGGAATCCAAGTGAAAAAAAATGTTTATAAACGCTCTCCGTACGGACATTACGCACGCGAATTTGCACGCGCGCGAAATCGGCTCGGTGTTCACCTGCTGCATACGTACGAGCTACCTGCGCGCGAACCGGCTCATCTGTTCCCGCTGGAGAGACCGGTGTCCGTGAAGGAGTGCAATCTGGCATCGGATATGGATTCGCGGCGGAGCGTGAACGCGTCCCGACACGAGAGGCCTCGCGATCTGCGCGCGGAGACCCCGAGGTTGCGAAAATTCAGACGTCGTCCAACTTCTCTTCTTTTGTTGTTTTTTTTTCTTCGCAGCCGGAGAAAGTGTTTGGCCGGATGGAGCAATTTCGTGCTCGAGTATCAAACGGCGGAATCCGGAACATTTTCGTGTATAATCTCGACTAGATTCCGGCAACTTTGAGCGGAATTTCCAAATCGTTTATACTTCAGCGGAGAATTGTTTCGTCCGATCACTCTTCTCCGTGCTTCCACGAAGCACGAGAGGCTAACAGGTCTGCCCGGAAATGTCTGCAAAGTGTGTCTTTGAGGCAAATGGAAAGTGATGGTTTATTTAAGCAAGTAAGCGAGTAAATAAGACATACACATAAGAGAAACAAAAGAAATTGGACGACGGCGGACGAGACAAACGTGTTTTGGCTGAAGGAAAGGGAATTTCCGCTTTTACGACCAATTTTAACCAATGTGTGAATAAAGGTTCTTCTTATCAAAATTTTAATATTTATTGTTTATGAGAATTTTAATTGAACCTTTCTCACAAATTGAGTACGTTTTATAAATGAAATTTTACCCTGCCTAACCTGATCCTAAATGTAGTATCACGGAATATTCCGACAGATATTCCGTGAAATTCTAAGATATTTTCGAGGTGGAAAAAGTATAGAAAAAAATCAAGCATCAACCCTCGCCAAGGAGGAAGCTCCGCCGAGCATCCTCCCGATGAGAGACACGAAGGGGTGCGGTTCCAGATATCTCTCCTGCTCTTTTCTTTTTTTAGACACAGGCACCGCGCACGCAGGATACGCGTATACGTGTCGTCGAGGAGCGAGCACGAGGCACGCGGCGCGTCGCCATCACCGCGGCTGCATCAGCCGGCGGAGATCCTTTCGCAGGGCTCGGTGCTGCTCCCACGCCCAAACGCTTCACGATAATGTAATTCCTTTTAACCCCGCTGAACCTCGAAAACCGTGGGACGCTGCCGCGGTGGCTGCCGGTGCAGTTTGGACCCGCGAGCAAGCTGCATCTCTCTCTCTCTCTCTCTCTTCTCTGTTCCGCTCTCCTCCTCCTCCTCTTCCTCCCCTTCTTCGAGCCCTCACTCACCTTGCGCCGTCATCGTCGGCGATTTTCGTAGCGATTTTTCTAGATTCGGCACGCATATGGCTCACACGAAAAACCGACATGTTTCCACGAGTGTTGAGGCCCGCCGAGCGTGTCAAGCGATGGGGGCAGCTAATCGGAGATATACACACGGTGATATGTGAATTCATATCGCGAGCTTACGATCGCAAGATCACCCCGGCGACACGGAGGAGGAGGAGGAGGAAGAAGACTGCCGAGAGAGAGAGAGAGAGAGAGAGAGAGAGAGAGAGTCCGTCAGGCGTCGCGTATTCCGGCGTAGTCCATTGATCTCACGATAACGCGGGATAACGAAAATCGCGGCGAGCCCGTTTCCTTTCGTGCGGTCGGGAGGACGAAAAGAAAAAAAAAGGTGGACAATGGCGGATCGCCGTGAATTGCGTGTAGCGCGTTCGGGCAGGCGGCTAATTGCCTGCAGCGAGAAACGAAAGTTTCGGCCCGAAACGCCACGCTCGTTAGAAAGTCGCGGCATAACTCATGTTTACCGAGAGGAATCGATTTCTCGATCGGCGGTGGCGTTTCGCGGCCAATTATCTGCCGCTTAATCCTCATTCAGCCAATTTCTCATCGCACCTTGCTCCGCGCTCGGCTCCGCGAAGAAAGAGGCCTCTCGCGGTTTCTCGGCCGCCGATCGACGCGAGCGATATTCCCGATATCACGAGTGGATTCGTGACACCGCGTCGTCATCGTTGTCGTCGGAGGGACGAGCGATTGCGTGTACTTTCCGGCCGCGGTGGCCGTGGAAACGCCACCGTCTTCGAATTCGGCGGCGACGTCGCGGCTCGCGGGATTTCTAAAATTACGTCGCTGTCGCCGCGACACGTCGCTCGCCTCCACCCGCCCCGGCGAACCACCTCCTCCTCCTCCTTCTCCGTACTTCTCGCACGGTGCCGCCATATGCGCCTCACGAAAATGTCTGGCGAGGAAGGCGCGCACGCGGTTGCATCACCTGCGAAAACTGTAGATACGCTACTGTTACGAAAGTGCGTGGTGCGCGAGTTTTCTGCCGGTCCTATGCCGGAGAGGACTGTTTCTCTCCCCGGGTTTCGCCGGGCTCATCCATCTCCGGTGATAATACCCGATCGCACGGGGTGGGGGCAGCGAGCGAGCGAGCGAGCGAGCGAGCGAGCGAGAGTATAAACAACTTTCCAATGGTACAAACGCGGAGCAGCTGTGAAAGCAGAAACTTTTTAACTTCTCCGGTAAAACGTAACAAGGAAAGGGGACGCAATGAACATTCGCTACGTAATGGTAGCTACAATGGTTTTCGGTGGCAGCGACGACGATGGAGGGGAGGGAGTGTCTGATAAGCGTGAGGATCGATAGGAAGCTTCTTTCAGCGACGGCTGATACATTTCCACGACTATTTTGTAGCGGCGACTCAAAAGAGCGTGTGAGCAACGAGAGAATCGTGTTACATATTTTACAAGCAACGGGGTTGCGCTGACAATCGCAGAGCCGCCCGATGACTCGAGCTTATCGTCAGTCCCGCTGGAGATTATCTTCTTCAATTCAGGGGTTATATAGGAAAAAATGGAGCCGACGCGCTTTCTCCGATTCCCTGATCGCCCTTTTCTCCGATCGCTCGCTTGAAAATGGAAATAATTGCGGGACGCATCTGCCGCCGCTGCGTCGCGGCGCGGCGTGGCGCGGCGGCGTCTTGGACGCGCGCGAGGGGAGGGCGAGCGGCGTATCTGCATACTTTGCTTGATTCGACCGTAATCACAATGTCGACCGTATACCTGCTCGTCAGGTACTGGAAGAATGCGAGCTCCCCTTGCCCCTCTGACATTCTGTCACCTTTCTTACGTGCCATTAACGGCGGTTTGTCCGTAGGCACCCGACATCCCGCCGTCGTCGTGGCTGCTCGTCGTGGCCGCAGATAAAAGAGCCAACCGGTACATACGCGCTGCTTACAAGTATATCGGCGAACACAGGCTTCCTCTTCGCGTAAATTACCGCGCGGTCTGCATTCGGTAAACGCTCGTGACGTCGCGTGACGGATCATTCATGCGTAGCGCACATGAGAGATGAGAAGCCAGGTCACCGAGAAGAGACAATACGCGAATAATACGAGGGCGAGAGGAAGAGAGAGGGAGAGAGAGAGAGAGAGAGAGAGAGAGAAAGAAAGAGAGGAGGGAGGCAAATGTAATCATAGTAATGATATTAAAGAAGGGTAACGCGAGAGAGCAAGTAAGTCGCGGCGCGTCGCGATACAAAGCCGACATTGTAACACGGCGACGTTACTTCTCTCTTAAATGGAGAACGACGCTTTTTGAGGCCCCTGACGCTGCAATTACCATCACACGGTCATTGTTTCTTCTATACGCGTGTGATTATTTTTTACAATGCTTCTCAACAACAAATGACATATCTGGATACACTGTGATGAAGAAAAATCGAAAGAAGAGGAGGGGGGGTGAGAGAGAGAGAGAGAGAGAGAGAGAGAGAGAGAGAGAGAGAGAGAGAGAGAGAGAGAGAGAGAGAGAGAGAGAGAGAGAGAGAGAGAGAGAGAGAGAGAGGATGAGCGGAGTATTGTTCTCCCCACGATAGACGTTGCCAATCAACGTAAACGTACTACGAGCAGGACTCGTTAATTCTAGACCAATCTGATCGCCCCTCTCTTCGACAGCCAAAGAGGGTCGAGACCCAATTCCGCCGGCGCTGAGCCTGTAAGGCGTTTGGCCACCGCGCGTCGGCGTGGAAGCTCGACATTAAGCGAATTAGCGCGAACGCAAAAAGTGATACGCCCACGTGGTGGCGACGTGACGCGCCGGTTGTGCGGAAGGACGAGCAGAAAGCGGTCGCACAGCGAAGACGAAGACGACGATGTGGAGATGACGATGACGAGGAGGAGGAAGAGGAGAACGACGAGAAAGACGAAAAGGACTCTCCATGGTGACAGTGGGGACGGGCGCGAGCACGCTCTCTGCGTGCGCACGAAGGAGAGGAGGCTCATGCAGGAGTAGCAGAAAGGACGAGGAGGAAGCGAGGGCTGAAGCGCGAAGGTGCAGATGGTGGAAATCTCGGGGAATAAAGCCGGAGAAATAGCGTAGTAGGAGGAGAGAAAGAGAACGGGAGAACTAGAAGGCCCCTAGGAGGAGGAGGAGGAGGAGGAGGAGGAGGAGGAGGAGGAGGAGGAGGAGGAGGGGGAGGAGGAGGAGGAGGAGGAGGAGGAGGAGGAGGAGGAGGAGGAGGAGGAGGAGGTGGTGGTGGAGGAGGAGGAGGGAAGAAGGTTTTCTTTTTTTTCCAACATTTTTTTTCGAAGACGCCGATGGGGAGAGAGACACGGAAGGTGAGTAGCACCTGGTAGTTGTCAGGGCCGGTGGTAGTGACGGTGCCTTCTGGTGGTGGTGTCAGTGGTGATGATGGTGGTAGTGCTTGATGGACGATGCAACAGATGCGCTCCCAAGCGCCTTTTCGCTTGTGCGCGCTAGGTGATATTGGGAATTCGTGCGACGCCACGCCGCGCCGGTGCGGGAATTCGAGATCGAGTCGATCGCGAGGTGGAGAGCAAGGCGTTACGACGAACCTGATCGTTGCGTCAATGAGCTTTCGCTCGTGAGCTTCGGTTTCGTGAGCCACGAGCGAGGAAGAAACGCCTGCCTCTGCTGAAGGCAACGCGAGGGCTTTAAAAGGACAATTTTACATATCGGTGTGTCGTTGCGAGAATGTTTCTCCAGCGCGGCAGCTTTCTCCGAAATTCACACGGACTCACCGCGTCGTTAAAATAGCAGAGAAAGGGATCGTTATTTTTCCCGAGCATCAGCCAAACTAGCAGACGGATGTGGATTAAAAGAAAAAAAAAAACAGCGAGAGAGAGAGAGAGAGAGAGAGAGAGAGAGAGAAAGAGAGAGAGAGAGAGAGAGAGAGAGAGAAAAGGGGAAACAAGAGAGAGAAAAAGGCGAAGAAAAAGGGCGAAGGGAAAGGAACGGAAAGATCGTAAAAGTATGCGGCGACGGTGTTCCACTTCCCGGACGAAAAGGATTGCCAGGATTCCCCAGCACCCTCTCGCGCGCGCTCCCTGCGCGCCGTCTGGCGTCGAGAATAACTCTCTCTCTCTCTCTCTCTCTCTCTCTCTCTCTCTCTCTCTCTCTCTCTCTCTCTCTCTTCCTCTCTCTCTCTCTCTCTCTCTCTCTCTCTCCGGGGTTTAATAAAAGGAAGGAAGGGTTGCGGGATCCTCCTGTTTCTGGCATGACGCAAGATTTAGTGAAGCTCCTTCCCTACCCCTTTCACTCCCTCGCGTTCCCAGCAGCCCCCGGTCGTGTTTCTTCTCACCCTCTTCCTCCTTCACCGCCAGCAGCACCACCGACGGAGGAGACGACCGCGCGCGCGCGCGAGAAGCGGCCTGAGCGAGTAGCAGAAGGAGGAGGACGGTGGAGACCTTCTGTCAGCCCAGAAGGTCCTGCGGGCTGAAATCCTCGGTAGCAAAAGGAGTCAGTCGTGTAGCGGGGACCGATTGAGCAGCGACGATTGAACGGACCGACCGGCTGGCCGGCAAACCCTCGTCGTCCTGTTGCGATCGTTACCGACAATCTATCCTCCATCTCCTCCTCCTTCTCCTCCTTCACTTCACTTCCTCACATCGCTCGCTCCCGCGATTCCCTCGAAATCTGTTCCATTCCGCACTTCTGGCCGAATCCTTTCTTCCGGCCGCCGACATCTGCCTACGCTTAATCTACGCGAGGAAAAAATCGCGAGGGCGATGAGAATGTCGAGGTATCCCGTTCGTACGGCGCCGGCTTCTTAACAACTGACGCTTCTCACGCTTCTTCACTCTTCAGATTTTAATTCGCGATTGGCTACGGCGGCGAAGGGGGTTGTACCGCGCTACCATGCGCGCTCCGGTCTAAGATTTGTACGTCGTAATACGGTAGGTAATATCGTAAGTGGTTTATTATCTATTTACGCAAGCGAATCAAACGGTTTGAAAAAGTAAATTATATAAAAAAAATGTCGTCAATTTATATATATATATATACCTGTTATTTCATCTATGTATTCACCGTATAATAATTATACGGTGAATCAAAGTCAACATATGGACTTGAATTTTATTATTATTATATTATTATTATATTATTTTTTTATTTTTTATATATTATACTCTTTACGCGCCCGTCGCGCTTTATTATTCGTGAAAAAGATATTCGTCTGTCTGGTGCAACCGCAGTTACGCACCGGAATTGCGATTACGTGATCTTAGAACCCTATATCAAGCTCTATATATATATATATTATGTACAATTGATCGATATGAGCCTGAATGCGAATTACCTGCGATCGGGCTGTCTCGCATGTAAATAGAGAGACGCTCGGAACAGCGCGGCGGGGCGAGGAGCGCAGGAGACGCGGCGGTACAGAGGGCAAGGGACAGCTGCGAGACACCCTAAAAAGCATGGAGAATCTTTTGAATCACTGCCCTCCCTCTCGCGCTCTTCTCCGATCTTCTTCATCGCGACGACGATTAACTCGCAACGGTCGTTTCAATGCCAAGAAATACGGTTACGCGCCAAGGAAGATATGAGCGCATTAACGCATTCGCCCCGAGCTGCGGCCGAAACTAACAGTCTGAAAGTTGAACGATTTGTATCGCGACCAGCTACTACTGAATAGCTCTCTATTCGCCGACTCTTAAATGACAAGCAGCACGTGAACCATGACCGATCTCGCTCTTCGACGAGTCTAGTTTACGTGAACGTTCTCATGGCGAAGATATCGACGAGGGAAATGAAGGAAGAGAGCTGTCGTCTCGACAATCTAATACGAGACCAGGTTTTAGGCAAAATTGCAAAGGTTGCGCACCCTCGACGAGGCGACGTGGTGAGTTTCAGGGTAACCGAACACCGAGCAACGATATTCCTCACGCGAATACGCACGCGAAACGCGTTATAATATTCGTTATTCGCCCGTGCACCTCGCCGTCCCCACGTTTCCCTTTGTACCTGCGGCACGTCCCGAAGGCATAGTGACCTCTCCCAAGAGCCGAATCGAACTATCCTCCCCAAACAGCTCACCCTGCGTATTTACCTGCGACGTCGCAACGGTCGTTCCGGCGAATGGAGGACGAGCGACTCTCGGCGGCGAGGAGCGGTCAGGAGGGGTCAGAGATACGAGATACGAGATCCGGAAATCACGCGCGGTCGCCGAAGTAGAAGTTCAAGGAGTTGAACGAGGAAGAACAACGATCGGGCGTATCACGGTGCCAAAACCAGCTGAAGAACGTGCGACGTGTGTGTTATCGTTTCTCACCTCTTTCTCCCTCGCGTTTCGTCCCCGCGTGTGATCCGCACACATGTATGTATGACGTTACACGGAGTGTCGCGGAGCTGCCGAGTTGCGATACACAGTTTAGATACACGATGTAAAGCTCATTAATTAGGAATTTCGTGTCAGGTTTACGAAATTCATCTAACTAATGTGTTTATAAAAAGAATCTAGCGTGCGAAAGTTCTGAAAAAGATACATATTATATTCTGACATGTGAAGAATATTCAGTAAAATTTTCTAAACAGCTTCTAATTTTAAATATTTTCCAAAAAATTAATTTTTTTTTAAATCGCCTTCTTTCGGCGCTTTACTAGTCTGTAAATAATTAAAAATGAACAGTCGGATACGGAAAAACCATGAGAAACGTGTAAAGTATCGATATATCGGAAAAAGGTGAGAGAGATTTTACAATTATTTTCATTAAACCGTAAACAGTTTTCATGAAATCGTAAAGATGAGAGAGAGAGAGAGAGAGAGAGAGAGAGAGAGAGAGAGAGAGAGAGAGAGAGAGAGAGAGAGAGAGAGGAGAGAGAGAGAGAGAGAGAGAGAGAAAGGTGGTAAACCGCTGCCACACAGCGCACAAACAGGCTAATAATGCTGCGGCGGGATGTCGCCGACGCAAGCTCGAGGTGACCACGTGCTTATATACAAGGTGTCACGTGTCGTCGCCGTGTTAGGTTTGCACAAACGGGTGTAAAGTGCGAGCCCGGCCGGGGCCTCGGGCCTCGGGCCGGGTCGACGCGCGAACATCGAAGCGAAGCGTAAAATCTTGCGTATCGCATTACGCGCAAGATTCCACGGAACGCGCAAATACGCGCGCGCGCTCATGAATCGCGGCTGAGGAATTTGTCGCGGCGAGCGGCGCGCGAACACCCTGTATACGTACCCGCGTACTCGACGTACGCGCGTCTGCAATTATGCGGAAACGATCGGCTAGCGTGCATCGAACCGCAGTTATTAACCGATTGTCCAACAGGTGCAACGGGCCAACACACAGGCTGCAACATTGTATTCGACACACGGGCTCATTACGCGGGAAAGTTGGTGTGTTGGAACGCTCGCTCGCGCTCGCTCCAGAAAGCCGAGACGAAAGTAGCTGCCGCGCGCGTCTAATCGCTCGACAATTTAGCAATTTCAAGTGAGGATACGTGCCGGGTACGGGCGCACACGCGCCTGGCCGAAAAAGCCGTTCTCGCAGCTGGATCTCGAAGCACGAGCGCGAGCGCGAGCGCGTGTGCAAAAGCGCCAAGTGCCACTTTGAGAGGTCCCCATTGAGGATTTCGCTCGGCCGCTTCGCGAGACCGCAAGTCCTCGTCGCAAGACCGTTCGCCGATTTCGATTCGCGCGCGGCACCGATCGCGCGACCACTCGTCCCTCCTCGTTGCCTCTTCTTCCATTTACGAACGTCTTTTTTTAATTACGCGCGTCGCGTGGCGTCTCTGGTTAGCAATCCTGTATTATTATTCAGAGGTTGGGCAGCTTCGAGATTAAATTAAATTGTGCTTAAAATTAAAAAAAGGCAATGTTTCAAAAAGTATATTGTGTTATAATTAAATATTATTTAAGATTTGTACGAGTGTATATGTATTGCTGCAAAAGATATCGCGGTTTTGGTACGGTGATATTTTCATACGTATATTACATTTATAAATGTAATAAAAGTGCTTTAATAAAGACGAAAGAGAGAAAGAAGGGACCACGTCAAGCGCGGAAATATATTCGTCACTTATTCCCTCCCCGCAGGAACGAGATATTTCGAGCCTATTTCACTAAAAAAGAAAAATAAAGAAAAAAAAGAAGAATAAGGATACAATAATCCGAACTTTACATTCGTTATTCTACGCCCGTTCAGTCAATTCAGCGATAATCGGCTTACATTCGTCCCAGAGGGAAATCACCGCGTTCTGCCCTTTTCAATCTTCTCTCTCTCTCTCTCTCTCTCTCTCTCTCTCTCTCTCTCTCTCTCTCTCTCTCTCTCTCCCTCTTCTATCCTACATTCGAAAAATCGATCGAGCTAACTTTCGGCCCCTGTAGCAGGAAGTCGTGCGTCAGTCGTGCGCGATTTTCAGATTAATTAATCGGTTTCGCGTCATGCGCGCCAGAAATTTTACGATCTCTCACTTTTGTGTTTGCCTCTCCCTTCCTCCCGCGTTCTCTCTCTCTCTCTCTCTCTCTCTCTCTCTCTCGAGTCGTGCTTCCTTGGACAGCGAAATCGATTATGTTTTTATCGCTATTTCGTCCGCGCGCCCTTTGCCTCCCCTTTGGGAACAGAGACCCGACTATAATAATCGCTACCGAGGCAAGGATGAACAGCTGCCCCTGCTTTCGACGAGGGTTTCCTCGAGGTCGGAAGGAAATGAAAAAAAGGTACGGCAGAGAGAGAGAGAGAGAGAGAGAGAGAGAAGGAAGAATGATAAAGCGCTACCGCGACGGAAATAGACCGCACGGATTTTCACGAAGCAACGATAAGAGAGCTCGGAATTGTTCTCAATCCTGTTGACAGATTTTCTACGCAGATTTCGCAACGTCTCGTTGTACATTCCCTTGTCAGTTCCGTCCGTGAGTAAATGTAAACGAAGCTCGCTCCTGCGTGTCGCGATATCGTAATTTTAGCTCGTACCGAGTTTAATCGGTGCCAATACCCGCGACGAACCTTGACAGGTGATATTTGCGACAGGCGATTAAAATGCAAAAACGAGTTCTCGCCATCCTCCTTTTTTCCTCCTTCGTTTTTCTACCGACCCACATCATTGCGCATATCACGCGAGCGAGAAAAACGACATTCGCACGCGCGTCGTGGTGAAGAAAGCCGGAGCGCAAAGAAAAAGACGAAGGAACAACGACTCGACACACTGTGTGCTCAAGGAGCAAGGCAGCAGCGAGCCGGGCTCGGCTAATGAGAGAACGTATCCCAATCACCTTCCTTTCGCGGCTTTGATAGCGAGCGCGATCCTCCCGCTTTTAATCGACGATGCGCAGGTTAATTTCGCCGAAATATAACGGGGCAGAAAGCGGGGAGAAAGCAAGGATGACGGGTAGCCGCGGTACTTTTGAGCACGTGGCACCTGCCGGCACCGTTATCCATCTCGTTAAGTCTCGGGAGGTTCTAACGAATCGAGACCATTTCCCGAAACTGCTGGGACCGTCCCCGCGCCGGCGAGCGTCGAGCGTCGAGCTTGGAATAATCTCGTGCCGACGCGCTATCGCCCTCGCGCGAATTAATTACTTTAATTAGCGCTTCACTCAGCGCGCGAGTCGATGGCGCCGAGCCGATAACCACCGCGCGCCTTTCGCGTGGCTTCGCAAGGAAGAATTTCGGCTCGCGCGAGTGAGCTCGGTGCACCGCGAAATCGATGCAC
Organism: Harpegnathos saltator; assembly: GCF_003227715.2. Taxonomy (NCBI): domain Eukaryota; kingdom Metazoa; phylum Arthropoda; class Insecta; order Hymenoptera; family Formicidae; genus Harpegnathos; species Harpegnathos saltator. Next base: position 506,352 of record NW_020230183.1, on the reverse strand, counting down.
CCGCACGTCCGCGTCGCCGTGTCGCCGCACCGAGGCTACGTGGCGGAGCGCCGACTCCCCCGGGCTTTTTCCAGGGAAGAAGGAAAAGAGAGGAGAGAGAGGAGAGAGAGGAGAGAGAGAGAGAGAGGGAGAGAGAGAGAGAGAGAGAGAGAGAGGGAGGACACGGACGCGACGCAGAGACGCGCACGACCCCGTGTCGCTCGATTAGACAGAGATACGCGCGTTCGTTCGAAAATCTCCTGAAATTTCGTCCTCCCGTCGCCCACCTTGTGTTTACAAGGTCTGGCAGGACCGGCAAGTGTCCCGGCCGGTATTCACCGGCGGCGGCGGCGGTGGCGGCGGCGACGGCGGCGGCGAGTATCGCGATACTCTCACGGTGCATAACCTGAATGCACAGAGCGAATATTATACGATGCAGCCGGCTCCGAGCCGTCGTCGGCAGGTATCGGGCATTTACTTACGGAAGGATAGGTACTCACGACAAAAGCATGTTTGGACTGCCGCTGTGCCAGATGCCGGGAGAAAGAAAGGTGCAGAGAGAGAGAGAGAGAGAGAGAGAGAGAGAGAGAGAGAGAGAGAGAGAGAGAGAGAGAGAGAGAGAGAGAGAGAGAGAGAGAGAGAGAAGAGAGAGAGACAGAGAGAGAGAGACAGAGAGAGAGAGAGAGAGAGAGAGAGAGAGAGAGAGAGAGAGAGAGAGAGAGACAGAGAGAGAGAGAGAGAGAGAGACAGAGAGAGAGAGAGAGAGAGAGAGAGAGAGAGAGAGAACAAGGGAGGAGGAGGGAGGGGCGAGCAGGAGAGGAAGCAGGAGAGATTCGTTGTTGCCTTTATGCAGCTTTCACCGTCTCCAGATTAGCGATCCCCGCGATACCCCCGATGTTCGGAGATATTTCGGAGCAAAAGTTCGTCGCCCGTCATTGACACCTGCACGCCGCTGATGGTCCGAGCCGGCTCGCGCCAACTTCTTTCTCTCTCGCTCGCTCATCAAACTCAAAAACAGGGATTAAAACCGGTTCAACTCTGCGGTAAGCTCGATACCGCGGACGTGGAAATATGAGCCTTGGCTTCGATCGACCAGGGTACAGATGTAGCAAAGTAGCGGTCTCGGGGATCTCTTCGAACTTTGAGGCGAGTCCTTCACACACAAGCGAGTCTCGTGAGTGTTGATAATTAATTAGACAGCACCGAGTCTTTCTCCTTCTGCGTTATAATATTGCTAAGATAAAGACTTGTCCGAGACAAACGAGTGAAATCGAGTTCAAGCGTTACCACGAGAAATCATTTCGGGCGCCATTTGAGCATCCTGCGTATTATTTAATACAGATCGAAAGGCTCGATTCTCGTACGAAAGAGAGCGTGAAATGCCCCTTATGTAAATCCACGGGAAGTAAACGACAGAGAGCGCGGCCGGAAACGGAGGACTTTTTTTAAGGATGGGACCTTGATCGGAAATCAGCAGCCCTTCGTGCTTTCCCCGTGCATCTGGCACTGTCGTTTTCGTGCTCTTGCACGAAAGGAGGAACAGGAAGACCCTCCTTTTCTCCATCCAGGGTAGCTTTCCCTTGTCGTAAGGATTCACGGCTCGCTCGTGATTCGCGTCCATCCAAGTCCTGATTATTCGCGAGGAGTGCAAACAAAAGTATGTATGCCGATATTTTACTCATCTTTCGCCGAAGAAAACATTAATTTAATAAAACTATATAATACAAGGAGAAACCATACACGGGATTTCATCTTCTCACTTGTGTTGAATAAAATATATAAAAAAATCTATCATATTAAATTTTAAATATATAATATACAAATTTTTATTATATCAAATTTTAGATAATTTTATGTAAGTGTTTTGCAAAATACGTAAAAAAACTTGCCAGTGAAACGCAGAGCTTCACTTTCCTATACTTGGTAAGATCATATTTTAATGAAGACGCTTTCTCGCAGATCGAACTCGATTGGTGTTTGATCGACTGAAGGAGAGAGATGTGATACACTCTCTTCTTAAACGTCTCGAACTAACAACGAGTTTCCCTCGCATCTCGACAAAGGCGCGTGGGAGAAAAGAAGGGGAGGAACGAGCCTGGCGCGTGGCATCTGTGAAAATGGAAAATTGAAATTGCGAGCGTAGGGAGCGGAGGGGGTCTCGACCGTCGCCACATGTTCACGGCCAAAGGAGGGGAGTGAAGAACGCGCCGGTGGTTGCAGGGTGTCTTAGAAAACGGCTGAATGTCCCAAACGGAAATTGTGCACGCACCAAATTTCCTCTCGCCTGTCTTAAAGGGTCCCCTCCCCCCCCCCCCCAGGTCTCATTACCGTGTCTCCGCTCGCGTGACACTGAACAGTCCGAGAACCCGTGAAAGAAATCTTTCATTCCGCAACGTGTCGAGTCTTAAAATGTTGTAAAAGCCCTGGATGAAACTTGGGCTTTTCGCTCGATTGAAAGAAATGTCAAAGCGCATCGAGCGCATCTCGAAATGTCAATTCGAAGCCCAAAGTCGAGCTACGAACCAACCCCCAAACCCCACGACGACACCGCGAAAGGATTCCTCGTCGCCGTCGTTTTCGTCGCTCGTGCCGTACGTGCAGTCGTTCCTGCTGGGCGATCCGCTCGGTCCGCTCTTCCGGTTCACGAGCTTGTCGCGCGCGAGTGATTTCATCGACGAGGCTCTACAAAGGACCGCCGTGGAAGGAGAAAGAAGAGACGGAGGAGAAAGGAGGCGCGGCGGAGCAGGAGGGAGGATGATCCTTCTGCTCGGCACGTGCCATCTGCGCGAAAATCGAAAATCTTGGAGCACGCGCCGCGTCGGGGATAAAGGAAACGGATGTAGCGCTAGGCGAGACGAGGCGAGGCGAGGCGAGGCGAGGCGAGGCGAGGCGAAACGAAACGAAGCGCGGACGAGACGGCCGCGGAGGGGAGGGGCCTCGGAAAAGATACGAAATAAGAAACTAGGCCCGAGAGAGCGATAAACGCGCGACTGACTGTCTGCCGGTGGGTCGGAGGATGGGCCTGTTGGCTGCGCGGAGAAGTCGGTGGTTCTCTTGTGCTCTCCTCCTGGGAAGTAGCGGCAGATGTTCCGACTCGGTTGGCGCGTGCCCGCTGCCACTTGGCTGCGAAGAAGACGGTGCCATCTGCCCCTTCTTCGTCCCTCCCCCCTCCCCCTCCCCCCCCCGTTTCGCCGGGCCCCACCACTGACGTGAAGCGCGCGTGCACGCACCGCCGCCGCCACCGCCACAGGGCAGTGATACGAAATTGCTATCGGCCACCGGGAATCGGCACACAGGCTCCTTTCTTTATCCGCGCGAGAGCGCTGTTGTTGACCCAGCGTCGCGCCGGCAACGGGGCCCGCTGGCGATAAGGCGGGCCCTGCGAAAGCTGCCGCGTGACCCGGCGGACTATCGCGTCAGCGGGACTCGCGAGGCTCTCTCTCTCTCTCTCTCTCTCTCTCTCTCTCTCTCTCTCGAGGGCGATAAGAGTCCGCCGTCCGCCGTGCGTGAATCGAGACGGAGGAAGAGGACAGGAATTTCTCGCTTTGGGGAAAGGAGAGCGGCCGCGGAGGGTATGATTATCGAATTAAGCGGGGTCCGCACACACGCGTGCGGACGTCTCCTCGGCGACGAGCGAGAGCTCGAGAGACGCGAGCTCGGCCTGACGACGCCAGGTATAGGTCGATTTCCGCCTGTCGTGGAAATCGGAGACAACCCTCTTCTTTCTCCCTCCCTCCCTCCCTCCCTCCCTCCCCCTCTCTCTCTCTCTCTCGCTCGCTCGACTCCCTTTCTTCGCGGACGATGCCGATCGCCGATCGAAAATCGGCCAGGGCGCGCGTTTGACGCACGCTCAACGACAAACGTATATGGCATATGGCGCATATGGCGTTGCTGCATCGACGGCTGGATGCAGCGGCGATTGCTGCAACGATCGCGTCTGTCGCACACTTGTCCAGCTTCGCGTTCTCCGCCTTCGGGAGCCACCGCCGCGTAGGGCTGGTTCCCTCAGAATCGAGGGAAGTAATGTGAACGCGCATCTTAGAACGAGCGAGCGAGCGACGGCTTCAGCTTTTCGCGCGACGCCGAGGATAAAGATCGACTTCTCCAGGTGCTCGTTAAACCGGTCGCAAATCGGCTAACCTAATGAAGTCTCGCGTCTTGTAATCCGCGCCACGCGACTCTGCCGTCGCGATCGCTGCATCGCGAGCGATTCAGCGAGAGCGGACGAGCGCGATTGGGCGCACCCGTCGGCCTAATTCGTGCATAGACTCGAGTCGGTGTCTGCCTGTTGTGTCGTCTCTGACAACGAACGAACTGCCAGGAAGCAACAGATGGCACCGACCTTGCGCGCGCGGATGCTGCAGCGACGCGGCTGCATCTGGCCCCACGGCGCCTTTGTCAATGGCACGTGCTGCACGTCCCATATATCGCGATCTGCACCGAATATCCCGCCGACCATATTGAGGAATATCGTCTCGTCTCGGTTTTCCTGCGGCGTGAAAAGATTTTCTCTGCGTCGGCATGCGGCGACGGCGGCGGTGGCGGCGGCGGCGGCGGCGGCGGCCATCTGCGCCCCGTCGAAAAATCTCAATTTCAGGTAGCGTTCCGAAAATCATAGGCCGTCTTACCCCTTATAGCCCTTATAGCCCGGACGAGGTCTTTCATCCTCGACGTTTTCGCAGCCACCGGTGGTCCGCGTGCTGCGGAGCGCGCGCGCGGTGCGCCGTAATTGATACGTGAATGCCCGCGGACGCGCGCGCTGCCACGTTTTCACTTGGATAATAGACGCGAGTGAACGCGAGCACGGATGAGCTTCCGCTCTCTCGAGCCGACCCGAAAAACTTCGACAATATCGTGCAGCTGATATATAGGGTGCTAATTTTCACACGCAACAGGTAAAAAATCTCGAAAACTATGAAAGATATTAAAAAAAGCTAAAACACATGTTCCATGATTTCGAAGGGGAAAGAGAATGGCATTAGACTTTTTTACTTTATTTACTATCAAGAAATACTATCAAGAATATATTACTATAATAGTGCCCCAACTTTTGTTAATTTAATAATTGAATAATTGAAATTTCCAAAGGTCGATAAGTATATATTATACAGTTATTCGTATTATTCCCTCTCGTATACCGTTTACGCATTCCCCCCGATGTTTCGCGTCTGTGCGAGTGTCACGTGTGTGGGTTGGAATATTTTTCAGTAGCAATATCAACCGGACTTTCCGATGTTGAATATGAGATATTAATCGGCCCGCGAGACCGCTCTCGATCCGGCCCGGCAGGAAGAAATCCAGTACTTGCGTGCGCAAGATATATTTCGCACAATTATTCATCCCTCTCTCTCTCTCTCTCTCTCTCTCTCTCTCTCGTTTATATTTCCGCCGATGTTTCGTCCGCGACTGGCACACGCACGTCTGTGTAATCCGGCTGATCGCCGGAATTGTATAGATTTTTATCGCGCAGACGGGACGGGGAAGAATTGCAACCGGAGGTCAACTCATCGAGTTCTTCGGTACATGAAATTTATATAACGCGAGGCTCTTATCACCATTGTTATTACGCCACACGACGTTCAATACGAGTCGCGCGTCTCGTGTCGCGCGGCGGACGTTTGATATTCAGGTAAACGTAAATTCACGCCGCGATTGTAAATCGATAGTCCGCGGAGAGCAGCGCGCGACATCGATCGGCCGGCCGATTCATCGAATCGAGCGGCTCTCTCGTTTCAATGATAATGGCACGAGCCTGGTTTATCGATCGCACCAGAATTGATACGTAACGCGATCGGCTCGCGGTGTAACGAAATCGCGCTTATGCAAACGCGCGACGGATCACGCGGCGCTCGCAGTTGTTAATGTCCCAATGATGTCGAGCGTTTCTGCCCGGATTCGCAGATGGAATTAATTTATGGTTAGCAGTGAGCGAGATGTTAATAAGGGAAAAAGGAAAAGAAGAAGAGAGAGAGAGAGAGAGAGAGAGAGAGAGAGAGAGAGAGAGAGAGAGAGAGAGAGAGAGAGAAAGGAAGAATCCTGTTTCTGAGACACGTCCGCGCGAATCTTCATCCTCGTATTAGCTGCTGCGGTGACCAGATGCGAGGGATCGTTACTCGGCCGCGCACTTTGCGAGTAACGACGCCGATCATTCTCAGCCGCTTTCGCGTCGACAAATCACAATCGCGAAATCCGTGCGCGTACTTTCGCTCCGGTCTGGAAATCCTGGTCAAGGATCCTCGCGGTGCATTTTTTTCGGCGGTGCCGGCGCTGGCCGAAAACAGGTGCAGGCGACAGATGAGGAGAAACAAGAGAGGGAGAGAGGTAGAGAGAGAGGAGAGACTCTCTCGGGGGATGTCGCGCGCTCTCGGGCGGGCAAGGAAGAATTTCGGATAAACCGGCGTGATTGGTGCGTCGTGTGGGCAGCTGCTCGTAGCCCCCAATTAAAGTAAGTGTTGTGTCGTAACAGGTGTCGCGTGATTATCAGCTATAGGGAGACGAGAGGCAGGGCTGACCAATAAATATCGTCCGCAATATTCTAGCGCGATACATACACATGTATACACTTACATGTGTGTGTGTGTGTGTGTGTACATGCGCGCGTACATCTCACCGTCGAATGCTCGAAGCGCGTCGTCTCCGACGCGTACGCGCACCTGCGGATTTCTAATTACTAAATTAATAATCCGTCGAGGTGGAAAATTGAACGCACGCGCCGCATCTCGATATTACTCGCATTATCGACAAGTTACGGCTTAACGGCTGCTTCCGGTGGTCACGTTGTTCACTTGTGAGGCCGCGCGTGTTACGCTGCAATTTTTTACTTCAGCTTATCTTTCTCGGGAATATTTAACGTCCCGAGAATCGCGAACTGCAAGTGGCAAGGACCGCGAGGGAGAGAGAAAGAGGGAAAGTCGATCTCCAGCTTACTGTAGAACCGCGACGACTGATCGCGATCGAAATGAGGATCAAGACGAGGAAAGAAGGCGTGGGAAGAAACAAAAAAACAAACGTCGCCCCGATGATGAACGCGACCCCGATATTACGCATACTCGGCCAATGAAAGAAAAGAAAAAGGATAAAGCCCCGAATGAAGAGAGGAGGATACGATCGGAGAGTCATACACACAGAGAAGAGAGAGAGAAAGAGAAGAGAGGGGAGAGAGAGAGAGAGAGAGAGAGAGAGAGAGAGAGAGAGAGAGAGAGAGAGAGAGAGAGAGAGAGAGAGAGAGAGAGAGAGAGAGAGAGAGAGAGAGAGAGAGAGAGAGAGAGAGTCGCTAACTAGAGAATCACAGAGTGTTGGCCCGGAGGAAGCTATAAAATCTTATTGCTCGAGCATGTGCCGCGTACGACGAGGGGAACAACGCGCGCGCGCGCGCGAGAGAGAGAGAGAGAGAGAGAGAGAGAAAAAGAGAGAGAGAAAACACCGCGGAACGACAACAAGCCGGCCTTCCTCGCCAAAGTCGAGGGAGACACGCATGCGTGCGCGAGCGTACGCTCCACGTGCAGCGATATCTCTCCCCATGCGCCCCATGCACACGTGCGTAAGTGCGCTCCACACGCACGCACGCACGCACGCACGCGCGCGGCCGCGCACGCGGAATATCATTTCCCACCTACCAACCTACAAACCCACCACCGTGCGCCTCTATCATCCGACCGCGATGAGGCAGAGCTCTCCTCCTCCTCCTCCTCCTCCTCCTCCTCCTCCCTCCTCCTCCCCTCCTCCCCCTCCTCCTCCTCCTCCTCCTCCTCCTCTATCCTAGCGCACGGTGGTAGCACGTGCTCAAATCCGAGAGCAGCTGCCCGCTTTTACAGCGCGCAAGGACAGACAGGAAGGATATTCGCTCCTTCGAAATTACCCCGCCCGCCCCGCCGTCCTTCCGCCGCGCTTCTCACTTCCTTCCTACCTTCCTATCTCATTCTCCTGCGAGAATACACCGTGAGCGAGCGGGACCTTCCCTCCGCCTCCGCGTTTCACCTTCTCGACCCGACCCGACCACTTTGGATCTCGCCGGCGCTACCGGTAGAGGGAAAAACGCGCGGACGCGTTGACGCGGGGAAGCGATACAGGAGATAATTGGAGAAACGTCGGGAGAGAACCTCGGGAGGTTCCAAGTCATGGGCGTGGTGAGTGATCGTAAAGAGAATCGTCGAGGACGATGCGGCGGGAGTGAATTCGCTCGACATTTTCGGCTTTAAGGAACGTCGTCAGGATGGAAGTGAAGAAGCTCGCGAAAAGTCCGCAGCTGGGAGGAAAGGGTAGCTTCTCAGCGTCTGGGGATTTCTCAAGGGACGTGTCCAGGGGAGTCCCCCTGGGGATTCGTCAATTTCCTCAATCACTGAATATATACTCGTCGACGTTTCGCCGACGACGGATCAAATAGCTGAACGTGCCAGTCACCGCGAGAGTTCGCCCGACCCGACCCCGCCCGGCCCGGCCCGGCCCAGCCCGGCCCGTCGAGTCGATCGAACATCGGATATTCGGTTACACAACGTTACGGCTATCTGCGATTTCCCTCGCTATTTTGTTTTTTGTTTTTTATTTCGTCTATCCTCCCGTACACAGAAACGTATTCTGAGGGAAGCATCCTACGTCGTCGCCGAGAGTTCACCGTGCACGTTCTCCATTTGCATTCCGTGTATAGCCACGAGCCACATATATTAGTTATGCGCGAGAGTTCTGTTCAAGGCCTTCTCCCCATTCTCATCTCTCCCCTACGCGGCGGTTGTAAATATGCAGATTCGATTACCGCGCGTTTCGAATAAAATGCAATCAATGCTTCACGGTCGTGGGTTAATTGGGCTATACCGGAATTCAGCTACTTTCTAGGACCACGGACTCATCCTGGCGGAACAGAGCCGCCTCTCCCTTTCTCGTTTCTCTCGCGCGCGCGCGCGCGCGCGCATCGACAGACAGATATGTCCGTTTTGCAAATTCAACTGCCGTCTCGATCGGGGCGCTCGGCGAGAAGTCATCGCGTAACGAACGAAATGTGGTAGAATATTGCCCCGTCGCATAAATCGCATGGAGCGACAGACGAAAGTAAAAAGAGCGAGGAAAATCGCTGAGTACCTCAAGGCGCCCACTTCTCACCTCTCGTTACAGCGCGATGAGTCCGCGCAAAGTCGCCTATCTCTCTCTCTCTCTCTCTCTCTCTCTCTCTCTCTCTCTCTGTCTGTCTGTCTCTCTCTCTTTCCTTCCCCTCCGACCGCGAGAACTCCGCTGCGAAACGCGGACTCGCACAAAGGAAGAGGAGAATCGCCCGTGATCCTCGCCCTCGGGCCACTCGTAGCGCCAGAAGACGCTTATTACGAGCCTATAAACGCGGCGCTTGTTCGCGAGAGGAGAGGAAGAGTCCCGGTAGCCAGCCCATTACGGCCAAAGAGCCCGTCCACTTTCGCGGCGCGAGTAATGCTTCTGTATCGTAAAAGAGCCACCACCGCTCGTGCGTTCGCGACGGTAAAGACTATACGCAATGCGGTCTCCGCCTCCAAAGAAAGAAGCCCTGAGGCCCCCCCCCCCTACAACGTAACGCTTACTTATCAATCGACGCGCCAACTTTCAATTCCTCAAGTTTGCCTAAGTTATTTCACTTGAGTTATTTCACTTGAGTGCTGGCTCATTTCTTTTAGCGGACATCTTTTCTCTCTTCATTTCTTCGGGTTTTTCGTGCCGGACATTTTTTCTTGTTACTTGGATAGCAGCCCATTTCTTTCACATCTCGTAGATAGAAACTCCAAGTCTCGGGAAAAATTGCAAGTTGCGAATCGTCCTGAATTCGCGAAATTATATATTCTTCGCCGTAATACCATCCGAAGCTAATTTCCTCGGTCGTGTCTCCAAGTTTAAAAGATTTCAGCTGTAATACCGCCGTTGTTTCGCCCGAATGAGTATGAAGGCATACGAAAAAGTCGCTGGAAGCAATCTTCTCCTAACGAATCGTAGCGGTGCCCTCACGCGAGGGTACAATTATGCCTACCGTAATTAATTGATCAAACGTAACTCCGGCCGCTTCTCGTTACGGTCACGCACCGCTGTTCCTATTCACTCACAATCCGCCGCGACGGATTCTCTGTCCCGGACGTAAAGCGATTCCTAGTCGAAATTGTTCCCAGTGCGACGTCGAATAATTCGTCCCGGTCCGCGGATAATAATTCAGCAGTAATTGGATTCACGTTAATTTCGAGCCAAGAAGCGCGGAGGGATACGCGCGCGCGTTTCGCTATTTCGCAATATTCCGCCCGCGGCGCGTTTAAAATACCGCTTCGCGCCGGCACGGCGGCGTTGTACCACCCAGTGGACAACGGCGAGCGCTCTATACTATATATAGCGTGGCCTGTACCTGCTCTCGGCACTCTCGAAAAGCCGCGAGGAAAAGCAAAGGAGGGCGGAGAGCGGAGGTGCAGCAGCTGGCCTCACCGCAACATCTGGCGGCATCCGATATGTATATTCGGCAGCGCCACGCGCCACTTCCAATACTCGACGTCCTCTCTTGTGTTCTCCTCCGCGCCTCTCTCGCTCGCCTTTTTCCGATTTCCCTTCTCGAGCCTGTCGCGAAAAGACATTCCCCCCGGAATCGCGCCGCGCCGCGGCCGCGGTCGCCGCGCGTTTTAACGCAGGCTCAAACGACGGCGCGTTTTCGGCGCGTTTTCGGCGCGTTTTCGGCGCGCGCCGGACACGCGCGGCGAATGAAAGTTTCAATCCCCGGGGAATCGGAGCAGCCGATCCGATCTCGAATCTTGCTTTAGAGCCGCTCCGCATTGAGACTCGTTGTGCGTGCTTTCTGTCCTTCGCAATGATCTCCTAAATTCTGTGGATTTTTCGCAATTCGCAATCTAGTTTCCGCGGAGCGCGAGTCTCGAAACGAAGAAATCCGCCGGTGCTCTCCGATTTTGCGACAGGAAAATCTGCTCGCCTTAAACGAACTCGACGAGACGGGCTCTAACAGACTCTCTCACACACACACACACACACACGCAACTTCGACTCGACTGAAGAGCGCGAAATCGTTTCCGGCGCCGCCGTATGCAGCGAGGAGTTTAACAATTCGTCTCACGCGACGCATATACACGTCTACGTGACTTTTTGATGGAACTTTCCAGAGACCACCGATGAAATAGCCCACGACGGGGCCGGAAGTGAATCCGGGATCACGGCGGTTCGGCGGGCAAGCACGAATGCACGAACCGATCGCCGGCGCCGAAATTTTCTTGCCCCGCGGAAACCCGCTTCCGACGCCGACCGCCGACGCCGAAAAGTGCGAGCGAGTGCGGGCGACCGCGTGGCCAATTTCAGCTCTTTCGCAATTCGTATGCGGCATTGCGTTTCCTCCTGAATTATTCATTAAGGCGGCCAACCATCCGGTAATTGATCGCTATCGAGCAGCGAGCGTGGTATGAATGAGTTTCCGCCGGAATCGAGAGACGGTGAGAGTGAGCCGCCAGACGCGAAAGCTCGACAATCACATCGGGGCTTTTATCACTTCCCTGCTGAGAGAAGCAACCGAAATCGGAGTCTAACACCCGTTTTCGTATCGGCCTTATTATTTAAGCTCCCTTACAGTTTATTCTTTCAGGTCGGTCTGTAGCCAATAAAATAACATCCGTGCAGCATCTAAAGATGGCTAATAAGGTCTGACTAGTGAATATAAGGGTATAAGTCTCCAAGTGGAATATTGGCCGCGACAAAGTTTGTGCGAGTGTTGTCCGAGCGGTTCGCGGAATCACTCGCTCGCGACCACGAGTTGATCATCTCTTTTAGCCGATGACCACATCGCTCCGTATCGGATTGCGCTTGATCGTTCGATGATTTTCGCACGTACGCGCGTACGCGAGAAACGGCGCAGCCTGAAGAAGCGTACGCGTTTGAACGCACGTTCGCGCACCAGTGAGGGGAATCGAATGGATACGCTCGGGTCCGGCGGGGGGCAAGAAATATACGAGCGATTTAAGGCGTCGACGTTGAACTGAACGAACAGTCGACACGATCGAGGCAGTTTCGCAGCACGCAGTACGCCCGTACACACACCTTGACCGTCGCTACGTCTCATATCTGATGCTGCTGGCCGGGGGATGGTTTATCGCGCGTATGAGCGACATTATATTCACAGATTGTGTAAGGTCACCACCGGTAAGATTGCGCGTTTTACCACACACCGCGGAGCGTAGGCCCCGTGGGCCGTGGGGCGTGCCTTTAATTTACAAGTGGTCGACGCGTGTTCGGCGTTGAAATCGCTAATTTCCGTCAACGAAACTCGCATGTCACGGCCGTGCTGCTGCTGCCGTCGCGTCGTTGTCCGTTCCTCACGGAACGATCGGCGGTTCTCGCATCCGCTCAGGAAGCAGGAAGGAGAGACGGAGGAAGAAACCGCGCGGCGATAAAATCGTCCGAGTCCGTTGGCCGAAACGGACAGTGGGGAGAAACACGAGGAGGATTTCGGCCGCCACGGAGGGGATATCGCGCCGCACGGGAGCAAGGTGAAGGCAGTCATTAAACGAGGTCATTAACTCGATTGCCTTATGTCGTTGCGTCTGGGAATTAATTTAACATCTTACCGTTATTGAAATCTTCATGGCCGGCCCCTATCGCATGAATCGATACTCGGAGATATCGGGGTGGCTGTTGGGTCGGAGACTCGGCAGGAAATACCGGAGAGGCCCGTTTCACGGTGGATTAACACAATGTGCGAACGATGGACCGTAACGTATTTATTAATGCGCCGGTAAATGGGATTAAGTCAGGCGCGACGGGGAAAATGTCGCTGTGTGGGGAAAATGGTCGATCGTTCGCGAGCGCGGACGAGAGAGTGAGGACGCTCCGTCCATCGGATGAAGTTGGTTGATTTATTGCCCGAGTTTTCCTCCCTTGGACGTATAATATCTCTAAATACCGCATGAATGTTGCCGTCAAAGATTTCTATCCGGAGAAGAAACGGTTCCATCCGCGAGGAGATTCTTAATTTTCCGAATCGCTCGCCGGTGCGTCTGCTTTGGATCACAATACGGGGTGCGGCACGGGTTCCCATGACAGGAAGACTGAAATTAGGTTCCCTCGAGTGCACGGACCGAAAGATAATTCTCTTCCGAGCACCACCACATAAGTCCTGACAGTGTGAGAAATCTCATTCTTTTCGTACGACTCTGTACAACAACCACACACCCACACACACACACACACACACAGTATTCGCTTTCGTCCTATTTCCCGCGCTCGGACAAACTCCATTGGGTTAAATAAGAACTAGAGAAAGTCGTCCTTATATTGAGACCCAACTCGTTTCGAGTCGTTCGTTGTAAATTCTCTCTCTCTCCTGCTCTCCTCTCTCTCTTTCTCTCTCTCTTCTCTCTCTCTCTCTCTCTCTCTCTTCCCCCTCTCTTCAGCCGGTGAATCGACTGCAAAAGTTTCAGGGTGAACGATTGTATTTGCGTGCAACGAGATTCGCAACATTCCGGACAGTTATCCTTCGCAGTTGGACTTGTAAGCGAATAACTACCAGCGGTGAAACCTATTGGCGTGAGGACTGAAAACTTTGGACACAGAGATTTTTCGATTCTACTTCTGCTACGAGATTTACGTCACGACGACAAACAGTTCAGATGTATGCGAATTTCTAGCCAGACCGAGCCAGCTCGGGTATCTAAACGGAGCGATAATGATATCTTTCGTTCGATGCGTAGGACTTCACTCTACCGAGAGAATTCTGATTTTCACCGGTTCACGGTTACACCGGTACGGGTACGTATACTACCCCCAGGTTTAAATATTCTAAAGTAGAAATTGCCAAACTTTTCTCACGATTTCAAATTGACCGTCCCAAACGTTGCCCTGCAACGTGAAACGATGGTTCAAGCGGTCACAAAGGACGAATTTCAAAAAAAGAGAGAACTATTTTTCGTTTTCGTGAAAGGACCCGAATTCGCTCGGAGAATCCCACCACGATTCGTAGAAAATTTCTCTGGCCGCGGTATTGGCCACGAGGAAGTTTGATCTCTCTTTT
>NW_020230183.1:185000-492352 GCF_003227715.2 Harpegnathos saltator | reverse complement strand
AGAGAGCAGAGAGAGAACAGAGAGAGAGAACAGAGAGAGAGAGAACAGAGAGAGAGAGAGAGAGAGACAGAGAGAGAGAGAGAGAGGAAAGAGAGAGAGAGAGAGAGAGAGAGGAAGGAGAGAGAGGCAGAGAGAGAGAGAGAAGAGAGAGAGAGAGAGAGAGAGAGAGAGAGAGAGAGAGAGCAGAGAGAGAGAGAGAGAGAGAGAGAGAGAGAGAGAGAGAGAGAGAGAGAGAGAGAGAGAGAGAGAGAGAGAGAGAGAGAGAGAGAGACAGAGAGAGAGAGAGAGAGACAGAGAGAGAGAGACAGAGAGAGAGAGAGACAGAGAGAGAGAGACAGAGAGAGAGAGCAGAGAGAGAAACAGAGAGAGAGAGCAGAGAGAGAGCAGAGAGAGAGAGAGAGAGACAGAGAGAGAGAGAGAGAGAGGCAGAGAGAGAGAGAGCAGAGAGAGAGCAGAGAGAGAGAGAGAGAGAGCAGAGAGAGAGAGAGAGAGAGAGAGAGAGAGAGAGAGAGAGAGAGAGAGAGAGAGAGAGAGAGGAGAGGAGAGAGAGAGGAGAGAGAGAGACAGAGAGAGAGAGAGAGAGAGACAGAGAGAGAGAGACAGAGAGAGAGAGAGACAGAGAGAGAGAGAGAGAACCCGCTCATGAAATCCAGCTCGAATATGGATATCTCTGGGGCGGAAATGATCCGGCTCTGGGCGTCTCAATCAACACCGGTCTTTGCGCTGATGTTGAGCATTATCGACGGCATCGCAACGAGTACTCCACTGCGTTGAGCGGAGAAACACGCGTCGAGTATTTCGGTGACCGATACAGTTTTTCGGCAAGAGTCATCACACACACACATACACACACAAAGGAAGTGTGATGAACTCTCATAAATTAAGCTGCATCCTCGTAATTATGCAAATATCCACTTGTGTAAAGTAACATACGAGATAACCATGACAAAAGATACGCGTTGCGCGTTCCATTTTCGTTGAATGCGGTGGCTGATGGTCGCGTTTATCAATTTCGTATCGCCGCTTCATAGGTATCATTATGTTTCAGCGGACCGTGAGTCCCGCGCGTAATTTTTTCCCATGCGTCGTGAGAGCAGCCTTTCTTGAGGACTATTGTTTTCGATCGGGAGAGAAAGAGAGGAGAGAGAGAAAGAGAGAGAGAGAGAGAGAGAGAGAGAGAGAGAGAGAGAGAGAGAGAAAGATAAAGAGATAGATCTATAGATCGTCTTTTACGCAACAGTAGGGCCAGGGTTAATGGACGACGCGAGCGCGGCGCAGTCTCTATCAAATCACGGTCGATCATGAGCATCGTTTGTCATCCGGTCGGGGAGTAACGCGCCGCTTAAAAATAAGAAGGAAAAAAGCCGACGAGGAAATCTCTTTGTTCCTTTATGTAACGGTATTAATGAAATGTATGCCGTTCACACTGACGACGTCAATTTATACGATCGCGCGCGCGCGTCTCTAATGATCCGTTTTTAATTTTGCGAATTGAAGATTCCGAGTACACACACACACACACACACACACACACACATACTCGCTCGGCAATTTGCCACGCTATATGAAAACGGCCGCCGTTAGTTTGATTCAAATTTTTCACGACGCTGTTCCTGTCGTTACTTTAAAACACACCGAGGTGTATCTGTCGAGCACCCGAAAAGCGTTTCGTCCATCGATTTAATTACGTCCTTCGCTTACCTTTAAAGTAAGTAACGTTCGAAATTGCGCCGCGTTCGTTTTCGTCGCGTGGCTTTGATTAATCGCACCGTCCGTGAGTGGACGGATTTTCCTGGATTCTCATCGGTCGCGGTCGCCCGACGGATTTCCATTCTTGCTCGGCTTTTTCCCGCCTTATATCTATTATCTCGCGTCACTTTAGCGGTCTCGGGACTCGTTCCCTTTCTCTTCACGCTCGACCTTCCACCGGAAAAAGGAAGGAAAAAAAGAGAGAAAAACGCGATCGACAGCGTACAAGCACTTTTACAGCAACGTTTTCTCCCCGCTGTTGCTTAATCACTGTAGAAGAGACGCTTCTTTGCGCTCATCGCGAAAATTACGTTATCAAATCGGGAAACATAATTTGACGCTGTGAGAAGAGAACGAGGCGAAAGCAAGAGAGTTATTGCTGCCGCAGTTTACGCAATTTTGTCTCGAGAGTCACGAGGAAAGATGTATGTTCACGTAACATAATACATGTGGAAAAATATAAACATCAAAGTTTCATATGCAATTAACAATAATCGACAATCGCTCACCGCTTGACACCGCGAGAAACAGCAAGTCGCGAAATCTCCCCGATGCGCTCCGCAGCCTCACGACGACGCGAGAATTCATTTGGTTTCCTCAGCGAGGAATTAAAAGATGCGACAACGTTATTACGCGCGCGCAGAGGCTCCAACGTCTACGATAGTCAAAGTCAGTGCTTCCGGCAGCCATTGTCTAAGGCTCTCCCGGATTACTTCCATCCCTTCGTTTTCACTCCTTTTTCGCTCTTATATCCATTATGTCGCTTGTCACTCTCGAGATCGGAAGGATCCGACTTTCTCTATCCGATTCTCTCGCGGATCTCCTTCGCCACCGCGCGCTCTCACGGACGACCGTCTAAGTGATTCCTCCCTTTCTTTCCATTCTGACGTTCGCCTCCTGCCGAATGGGTCTTACATCTGGACATCTGAGTGCTTGACTGCCTCCTACATATCATCCCCGTTGGAAAACTCCCGCCCTCTCCCCCGCCCCGCTCAGTCTCCGCCGCGGCCCCGCGCCGTCCGTTATGCCGGCGGTGCCAGTTCCTCGATATCTCATGCGCGGAGTCTCTTGGCAAGATGAAACAGTATTGATACAATGCCATTACCGAGCTGTGCCAAAACGTCCGGCTCATCTCGCGCCATGACGAAGGAGAATCGCGAGCGACCCTTAGCCGCGCGAGAGCTGGCAGCCTGTGTGCCGTCTCGGATGGAAAATCTTCGCTTCGGATTGCGTGTAGCGCGGAAGAATAAACGCACGTCTTCTCTCTCGCGTTGCTCCTGCTGCCGTTGCCGTTCCCCCTCTTCCGTCCCTTCCCCTGACTGACTACGGAGATTCTCTAATTTTCTGCGCCTTTTTACCGCGGAAAGTCGTTATAACGGATCGCGCGTGGTACGTCGAGGTGGTACGCGTCGTTTATTGAAAGTCGCCGCGTTGCACTTTGGCGGGCATTCCTGCGCACACGTGACGAGTGAATGCGCCAAGTTTGCGCTAAGCGTGTGCGCACGTCATCAACGCGCTCTGCTCGCGCGGAGATAAAAATTGACGTTTCTCACGCACCTTCTCGCTCAATTCTATCCGGCCAGACGGACGATTTCAAGCGTCCGCGCGTAACACGTGCGCGACCATCGCGGTGAAATCGCCGACGATCTTTAATGCCATGTCGAAGCGCAGCTACGAATTTCATTTCAGACGAATCTCCAGTCCAAGTCTAAAACGAATCCGAATTATTTTGACGAAGACGACGACGACGACGATGACGACGACGAAAACGACGACGACAAATACAACGACGAAGACGACGACGACGACGACGATGACGACGACGAAAACGACGACGACAAATACAACGACGAAGACGACGACGAAGACGATGACAAAGACGACGACGACGAAGACGACGACGAAGACGACGACGAAGACGACGACGAAGACGACGACGAAGATGACGACGAAGACGACGACGAAGACGACGACGAAGACGACGACGAAGATGACAACGAAGACGACAATGACGAAGACGACGATGAAGACGACAATGACGAAGACGACGATGAAGACGACGACGAAGACGACGATGAAGACGACGACGAAGACGACAAAGACGACGACGAAGACGACGACGACGACGAAGACGAAGACGACGACGAAGACGACGAAGACGACGACGAAGACGACGACGAAGACGAAGACGAAGACGACGACAAAGACGACGACGAAGACGACGAAGACGAAGACGAAGAAGACGAAGACGAAGACGAAGAAGACGAAGACGAAGACGAAGAAGACGAAGACGAAGACGAAGGCGACAATAAAGACGACGACGACAAAGACGCGTCTATTTCCGCGAGATATTTCCTCACGCTCTCTTCCTCTCGCGCGGAAAAGTAAATTCGGTCTGATGTTTCGATCGTGCGCGCGAATATTTGAGAAGCGCGGCGTGTCATCGATAAACGATGACTTTTCGCAACGGAGCACGCTCCACGCGCTGTGAAACAAGCGGCGACGGGCGCAGTGTGTTGATAAGGGCGGCTATTATCGCGCGACAAGAAGCATGGCGCGTAAGTAGCGGCGAATAGGGTGCAATGACGGAAGCCGCGATCTTGGGGAGCGGCCATCTATCACCCGGGGAAACTATGCGAGCTACCCTCCCGACACGTCACGCTCGTTCCGATCGTCCGTTAGAAAATGATAAATCTCCCGACGTCGACGCGGGGGATCATCGCGAGGCGTGGATCGCCAAACTCGAGCCGGCACACTCGCGGGCTTGCCAATAATCGAAGCGTGTTGCGAGGCGCGCGCTGTCATTTGTCACGCGCCGATCGTGAGGTAACTTCTACCGACAGCGACGCGGCGCGGAACCACGCGTCTACACTTTTCCTGGCCGCCCCGGCTTGGAAAAGTGGAGATAAAGACGACGGCGACGTTGCCGCAGTTGTCACTGTCGCTGTTAAATCGCACGATATGAGAAGTCTCGGTTTATTGGAGCGGCCAAGCAGCTGCTCTAACGCCATGTATCTCTCCTTTTCTTTCTTTCCCATTTCCCAAGGTGGATCGCGATCGTTCGATGAAGTCGCTCTCGGCGGAGATATGACCGGACTTGTTATTAAAAAACCGTGTCGGGCGTAACTCAGCGGGGAGAAGAATGTACTCTCCTGGTCGGAACAGCAACGTAAATGATATGAAAAATGCATTGATACTTGCATCGTTCGATTTTCTTACGACTAGCGCGCGTGCTTCTTTCGCGCGCGTGCGCGCATTTGTGCGGAAAAGTAACTTTCGTGTGGGCTTCTAAAAATTCGTGCGCGTCTAAAAACATGCATGCAATCAACGGGATATCGTCTCGCGATGGACGCCTCTAATTTGCGCGTTAACCCGCTCCCTATTTACACGCCGCTCCGTCGTCGCGCGTGAACCCTCCTCGGAGGTACACCCGCGGGAATAAATGAGGCGCAACACTCGCGAAACGGCCCCCGCCTGCCCTCGTCTTGAGGCTTTTCAATTTCGTCGTGAAAGTGCATTAGCAGAGCTCGCGCGCGCGCGCGTGAAAAATGCATCAGTGGCTGGGAAACGCGAGTGCGAACACGAGTGCGAGCGCACAGCGCGGCGTATCAATGAGAGGAGGAAAAAAAGCCCCCACAATTTCCCCCGGTATTTAATCCGGCGCAACAGTAATTACGCCGACGAGGCGCCGCCGCCGCCGCCGCCGCCGCCGCCACGGACGGACGAGCGAGCGAGCGAGCGGGTACACAAATAACGAAAAACATTAAGATAAATAACGTTCCGATCACGGCGGCGACACGCGACGTGATTGCGTGATAAATTACTTATAGCCGTCGATGTTTGCTCGCAATGGCAAATGAATCCAGCAGCGCCGGAGTTTCCCGGCGAAATAACAACGATTCAGTTATCCGGCTCCTGTTTATTATCTTTTCCCTCTGCCCCTCCCCTCTTTCTCTCTCTGTCTCTCTCTCTCTCTCTCTCTCCGTCTCGCCGAGAGTTTACTTCGTTTTCCGCGTCGTCCGCGTTCTTTAATAATGCATCGCGCGCTTCCCTTCGATGATTTCATAAAAATATCTCGGGAATATCATAACACGCATGCGCGCGCGGGCACAAAAACGTGCCGCGCACAAATTGTCTCGGGTAATCGCGAGTTTATTCGCTCGCGGCAATTCGATGACGATCGCGAGGACAATGACGTAGGGGACCAACGCGCGTGGATTACTCCACGATTGTTCCCGCAAAATTACTCCCTGGCGACGATCGGTCCTGCCGAAAGAGGCTCGATCCGCAAGTACATAATTTCTTTTTCTTTCACGTCCCGATGCAAGTAACCGTCGAGCGATCGACGTCACGACGGCGTGGCGCTTACCTCACGCCGCGGGAAAATCGACTCGAATTCTATCGGCGAATCCGTCATATAAGATCGATGCGTGCCGTATATTTCCTCCCGATACGTCTTTTAAGCGCGATCTCCGCGAAAGTCTCGGGCCATTGGCAACGTCGTCGATCGTGGCATACGTTCGCCGTAAACCCGGGCAATTTCCTCGTGCCGCGGTCACCCGGTATGCGCTCGATGTCCACTCTAATTACCCGTACCGAGAAAACATAATAATGCCACGGACCAGAGGATCGGCCTGGAAAAACTAGTACAAAGTATCCGTCGTGTCTCCTGGCAAGCGAGCGAGCGGGCGCGCGCACATCGTCCGGTGAGCTCTCACGTGCAGGAGCGGATTGCCTGAGAAATTGTCATCATCGTGTAAAATTCGTACGTATGTCAAAACAAAAAGGAGAGAAAGGGGATAGAAAAATAAAAGGGGAACAAAAAGAGGCAGAGGCAGAAAGAGAGAGAGAGAGAGAGAGAGGGGAAACAAGACAGCTTCAAACGATCACATATTTATGCTCAGAGACGTCGCCGTGTTTTTTGTCCAAATATCGCGAATTAATATGCACAAGAGTCGAAACGGACATCGAGCCCCGATGATGAATTCGACTCCTGAAACGTCCGTGGAAGCGCGCAAGGAACGACCGTTGTTCGATTTCGCGCCTGTTTCGCGATTTGCGAAACCTGAATCATCGTGTCGCGAAATATATCCTCGGTGTCCGATAAGGTCGGCGGCGAATTCAGTAAAAACGGCGCCGTTTCGATGGCGTTTCGATGTACGTACGAGGAAGAAAATCCCGCGAACGTCGTGGCTCACGTTTGCCCGAGTTTTACGGTCAATCCGCTCCTGCTCGTCAGTGGTGAATGAGTTTCTTCTGGTCCTCGTCTGACTAAATGTCGGCACACGGCAGGCTGCCATAGGCGTCGATGCGATGGTTGAGAGCTCACCTCCGCTACTTGCGCCCGGTAATGTTTGGTGGCAGTCTACCGGGTTACTTCAACGAGTAATTGCCCGTAATTGCGCGTCCCAAGGTGTAATGCACTTTGAGTTATTACATGTCGTGGCTGCTGCTGCTGCTGCTGCCGTCGCCGTCGCCGCCGTCGCCGCCGTCGCCGCCGCTGCTGCTGCTACTGCTGCTGCTGCTGTTGCTACTGCTGCTGCTGCTACTGCTGCGAGAGGTGATTGAACTATCGTAGCAAGCAACGAGCAGTTATAGCGAGCAGCAGTAACGAGCAAACGCGACAAATTGAGATCAAAACGCGAGATTACGACGCGCGCGGGCGATAATTCCCCCAGTAATTCGAGATCTTCCGGGGCCCTTTGAGCACGAAAATAATTGCATGCGCGCTCGTGGCGCACGAGAGGCGCGGTTGATCTTGTCTAAATTCTACGCGCGATGGCTTCCGGGAGAGACAGCGGGGTCCCTGAAGTGGCTTGAGAAAAATGGTCGAATCGCGTTTACTGCGACGTCGCGATATTCGAGTCGATTCAAGCCGCCGAGTATTGGACTTCAAGACAGCCGCGCGCGCGCGCGTCTCTTTCTTGCTCTCTGCGAAACGCGTTTTATTGTGTCGCGGTAATAATCAGCATCCGCCGATTAACATGTTGTACAACTGACGTACCCACCCACTTCACCGCACCGACCGACGTCCTGCTCGCCTCTATCGCGCGATTCGCGTTTTCACGCGTTCGCGCACGACGATAGAAAAGTTTTACCATCCGGCCTCATAATATGCCAACGAGGAAATAAAATAGCGACGTATACCGTAATGCAAACGTAATTAATATTGCCACGACATACGTGCAGCACACACATGTGCCATTGTAATTTCACTGATACACACGGAGAGTAATATATATAATATAGAAAGATATATATGGAATAATAACGGAGGTGATTGCCGTGCGCATTGAAACCGAAATTAATGGAAATTCGCGATGACGTTGTCCGACGAGTCAACGAAATTGCGCCCGTTCTCTCCTCACCCCTCTCTCTCTCTCTTTCTCCTATTTTTTTATATTAATTTCTTCATTTTATATATCAATGTTAATCATCTACTTTTCTTGCAAACTATATTTTTAATTTTCTTTTATTTTGTAATTTCTGCCTTCGCGCTTAAGGGGTCTTTGTCCCAGAGCGCTCAATAAATGACGCTTTTCTCTCTCTCTCTCTCTCTTTCTTTTCCGTTGCTGGAATTTTCGTAACGCAAACTGACGATTGGTAGGACTCGCTTCCGACAATCGCTTTGACGGATCGTCTCGCGCGATCTACGATGGCCGAAGGCTCTCGACGAAAGCGCGCGCGCGCGCATGCCTCCGTTTCGTCGACGAGACGAACATTTCGCGTTAATTTTTGCCGTGTTTTCGCGGCCCGATCAATCTTCACGATTTTGGCGTTTCGATAGTGGCGCGTCGTACCTACACCGTCCGTCCATAATTTTCCGTATGATGCAATAACGCACGGCGCGTTATTGTAATGGAGATCCCGACGGGACACAACGAAAATTCATGCCAATCTCGCATCGATGTTATTGAAATTACACCGCGTTGCTCCCCTTTCGCTTTCCTTCCATTTCCGTCCCTCCACCCTTCGTGAGAGATATCGCGCAACTCTCTTCCCCCGGTGAGAAGAATACTTTTCCCGGCCGGTAAACGGGCGCAACGGTAGAATGGAAATGCTAGAATCACGTTAGTGGAAATTTTACGGCACGCCTTCGAGGAAGAGAGTGTATATAACGTCGGGTGAATATTCATAAAGTCTTCGCTTACATTGTTTACCCGCCTCATTGTAATGGAAAGAATTCCGCGACGGTTGCCTAACCTTTTGCTCGCCGGACCGGAGTTTTCGTTCAATATTCATAATGACTTAATAAGGGACAACGCTTATTTTTTCGCCGGCGAGAGGAAATTATGTAATTTCTTTCGGAGGGAGCGCGGACGAGAGACGGATTTGTTTATGCAATTCCCGGCTGCCATTCTTGTTTGCACAACGGCTGTCGTTATGGACGATTAAATTTCTCTCCTCTCCCGTTTGGTGTTATTATTATTGTTATTATTCTTACGACTATACCGTTACCCTTTTATCAAATTGCACATTTCAATCGTGCAATTTCGACGGTAAATATTTAAATATTATTCATCCACTTATTTTCATTAGTGAAAATTTTGCGGATGATAATGTTCTCGCTAGAGATCACATCCTCGTGTGATTCTCATATTCTCATAATAATTTTAATCGTGGCGCAACAGCGACGCGACAACATTTTCTCCACGCGCACGTAAAACAACTGCGCGCGAGATAATGCAACGCACGCAGCGCACGTACGTAAAATCGTCGTTGTCCGTTTAGCGCGTCAATACACGAACGCAAAGTAGTTTTACAGTTGCTCCCACGTTAATTACCCTTCTTCGCGGAATATAGCTCACTGGGTTAAGCGATCGACCTGGAACGCGTGGCGGGCGACGGATTTATTCGACGCCACACATCGAAGCGTGTCGCATTATTTGCGAAAGAGAGAAGCCGTGCAATGCGACGCGAAACAAAACGTTTTCTCTCGAATTAATCAACTAGTCCTGAAATTATGTCGACCTTTTGCATTCGGAAGCCGTGAGAGAGAAAGAGAGAAAGAAAGAGAGCTGCACTCGATGTAACATTTCATTCCAACGACTCGGTCATGTCGAACCATACTCGACATGAATATTTCTGATATTTTATTGTACACACAGACGTTGTAATATACATTACAACAAAACCGAACGTTTCCTTGACTTTTTGGAATCGAAAATATTTTATTTCATCAGCGAGCGTTGCGTTGGAACGCGAAATTTCGTACCGAACGTAAAGAGCCAAGTAACAACATTGATTTCCAACGCGAAAAGCGACTGGAGGGAAGAAAATGAGAAGAAAATTAATTCCTCGATAATTGGTTAATTCCTTTGATAATTTGAAAAGAACGATCATGTTTTTTGTTACGTATAATACGCGAATGTGAAACGTCCGGATCCGTCGCATATGTGTGTGTATGTGTGCGGGCGTGCGTGTATGTGCGTGTGTGTGTGTGTGTGTGTGTGTGTGTGTGTGTGTGTGTGTGTGCGTGCGTGCGTGCGTGCGTGCGTGTGTGCGTGTGTGCGTGTGTGCGTGCGTGCGTGCGTGCGTGTGTGCGTGTGTGCGTGTGTGCGTGCGTGCGTGCGTGCGTGTGTGCGTGTGTGCGTGTGTGCGCGCGCGCGCGCGTGTGTGTGTGTGTGTGTGTGTGTGTGTGTGTGTGTGTGTGTGTGTGTGTGTGTGTGTGTGTGTGCACAGCAGCAGCAGCAGTAACAGCGTACGAATACACCGTAACGCGCGATATTTCAGCGAAGCCCGGGGGATATAATCCTTAGTGACAGTTAACGCCGATCGTAAGTTGTATGCGCACACGCGAGAAGATAGACCGCGTCTAACATGCAAATGACTGTCTTCTTCGAAACTGAACTAGGTGTTAATTCGGTATTCACGATGCGTAGACGGAGCTAGGCGAGACGTCCCGGTATGAAAGATCCCCGCTCGCGTTACGTTACAATTATCCTTATGAGTGTTGGTCGCCGTCTGCGTTCATTAAGAACGCAGTTACGGTATATATTCGAGCGGGTAGCGCTCTACGCGCGTCGAAGAGTTGCCTTCGCAAATTGAATTGCACCGCGTGCACGTAAAAATATGCGTACGCGCATCGTTCCCGCGTTATGAATTTTGTAATTTTATAAAATCACATGTAATTACACGGGAAAAACGAGACCCGGTGTGTCTCTCATTTATATTTAATTACTCGCCAAGATCGTTCGACTCGCCGGGACCGTTATTTCGTGCGCAATTATCCGTGCGCGCGCGCGCACGATAATTTTCGTCCTATCTCCCCGATAAATTTCCGTCCGTTAAAAAATTCCCTCTAAATCGCTCGGGAACAACGCAATTAAGGCCCGCTACTTTTACTTTTAAAACTGTATCTCTCTTTCTGGTCGCTCACAAACACTAAAAGCTTCGTATTGAAGCCGTGACCTGCGTTTATGGAAACACCGACGTCAATAATGTGACGTCTAACGTAATAAGAGTGCTTGAACTATTTGATGACTATAATATATCAGTTCATATAGGAGCTTACTCCCGCCTGACAAGTAGTAAAGAATACTCAAGAAAAAAGAAGGATCAGTTTTATGGATCAGACGGATTCGGCGACATCCTCAAGTAACCGGATCTCACAAAATTGCGATTTTCTCATGCCGCGTATGCTCTACATAAATATACGTCAGATAATAAAGGTAACATCAGCATAGTTTGCCTAGGTCCTCTGACAAACATCGTATTGGCCATAAATCTGTACAGAGATTTCAAGCAGAACATGAAAGATCTCTGTATAATGAGGGGAAGCTTAACTGGTCAAGGTGATATAAAACATATAACATTGAATTTTTACTCTGATCTGAGAGTGCGTCACTCGTGCTCGACAACGTCGTTAAACCTATATACTTGTTGCCATGGGAAACCTGCTTGAAGTCTCGTATATCATATGATTGGCGCGTAAACATACCGAGAAAAATAAATACACCTTTCATACAAATGTTGAACAAAGTCGAAGATATCTGTCAACTCAGCAGAAAGGGTCGAAAAATGGGAAGAGACTTGGATGCCCAATATTATGCAATGGGCGATGCAATTTTAGCTGGTATTGTTCTAAGACCATTTAACTGAGCTTTAACTGAGACGAAATCTGTCCATTGCGCGACCGTCGCGATTTCACCGATTGTTTATCTCGCCGTGTCGCTTTCATGGGTTACCGCTCGAGAGGACCGAGGACTCTTCTTCCCGGCTTTATCTCCCGTCCGGACGACGCTTACGGCTTCGTGAATAGTCACGGGACGTCCACGGGGTGGTCGTCGTCGTATAATTCCAAAGACCTTAAGGCTGACCTGAGTCAACAAGTCATGGCGCTCGCGCGGGGAATAGAGTGCGCCTGTACAGACACAGATTCAGCCGTGCTCAAGTATTTCGAGACCCCATCTGCGCTTTTCCTACGCGACGTCGTTATTATGCGCGCACCACTCGGCGTATTATATATATATGTATATATATATATGTGGGCGACGTATTCCGGTCAATTTATTTAGGGATGCTTCTTTGAGAAGACTGAGCGGGCCGGCAAAGCGAGACAATGGCGCAATGTACGAGCTCGGTGAAATATCGAAATATCCGTCTCGAAAAAATTTATAAAGGGCGAAATTGCATTGTTTCTTAATGAAGCAGAGGAGATTCCTGAATAACAACAGATTGCAGCGACAAAGTGGAGAAAATCCCGGAAACCCCAAATTTCTAGACAACAGGAGAGAAACGCGAATTCGAGTACCCTTTGATCTGTCGGAGAATCGTGTTATTGTTTCAGTGGTTCTGTTATAAAATGTACACACACACCACACACACACACACACACACACATATACACACAAGCGCACATACTCTAACGAATACTCTACTCTACGAGTATGAATTTTAATAGCTATTTTTTAATCGACTCTATACGTGCCTCGCGTATTCTTTTCCTGCTCGTAATTTACCTCGGAGAGGATGTAATTTACCTCCAAAAGGATTCGAGGTCCTTTTACTCCTGGTGTCTCGGCCAAGAGCGACGTATATGTATACCGCGATGTGTACATACGCGACAACGTATACGCGCGTCGTAACGTCGCCGACGCGATAGAGAATGCATTTAGCATCAGACAGAGAGAAAGAGAGAGAGAGAGAGAGAGAGAGAGAGAGAGAGGGGGGAAGGGGGTGGGGAGGGAGAGAATAAGATGACGAGAAAATGGACCAAAGTTGGAGCAAGTAGAGAATCAAAAAGACACGATCTGGTTCCTGCATAGAGATAAATAGATAGATGAAGAAGAGCGCTCGAGTGGCGCTTGGCGCTCGCAATGAACATTACGGCACGAGAGAGTTTGCGATTTTTGCGGACGAGACGTCTGGGCGGTCGCTTAATGAAGAAATAAAGAAGGTAGTTATGAAACGCGCGCGGCGGATTCTGGGCGGTCGCGATAGTTAAAAGGATCAGCAAGAACTCTATTAAGGCCGATTAGAAAAATGTTTAACTACTTCAGGAACGCTTAAAGCCGCCGTCTCGAACTTTCCCCACTTCGTGTCGCTCGGCTACGTTGATAATCCCGACATTAACATGTAATTAAGGCGGGCGAAAAAGAGGACTGGGAACGAGCAGGGAGGGGGGGAAACGGCACGGGGGCGGTCGTCGGAGGTGGCGAGGAGAGAAAGAAAGTTTAGCCCCGTCGGAACGGGTTCTCGATCGTCGATCGTTCGTTACGACCGCCGTAGTTCGAAACGGAAGGAAGTTTGGCCTCGCGAGTCCCATTTACCGGCCTGAAAATTATGGCCCGCCTCGACCGCGCGCAACGAGTGTGATGCCTCGCGTACGCCTCTCCTGGTTAATCCATCAATCCTGTTTTTACTATCGATCGTCGTAACTGGCACGCTCACCGAGCTAAAATTATCCTCGTAAATACCGAAACGAAGACGGGGTATCGCGTTGTTGTGCACCACGCCACGCCGCGCGCTGCTGCTCCAGTTTTTCCCCGATCGGAAGAAACGTAGCCAGTGGCCGCGCTGTATTAAAAAGAAAAAAAGCAGAGAACAAGAGAGAGAGAGAGAGAGAGAGAGAGAGAGAGACTCTCGTCTCGTAACGTATCGGAATTAAACCGCCGTGATCGTCCATGCAATTTGCGAACGTGCGGCCACGTTGAATATTTCAAGCACAAAAGATTGAGAGAGAGAGAGAGAGAGAGAGAGAGAGAGAGAGAGAAGGAAAGAGAGAGAGATAAATCGAGACCTCGAGACCGCCGATGACAGTCGCGGACGTAGCACGGAAATGAATTTTCCGCGATCACTGAGAACGCTCCTGAGAGTGGTGTTGTATACCGGCGGCTTCGAGCGGCAGCGATCCGCGAAAGAAGCTACGCGAAGAACGCGAAGCGAAGAGAACTCTCCGCGGCCATCGAAAGCGCGAAAGTTTTCACACACTTTGTCGAATATCGCTACACTGTTCCGTTGCATTCGCGGTACCGTCATACTCGCGCCGGCATAAGGCGCCTAATTATTCGTCGCATGAATAATTCAGTCGGCTTCGCTTAATCGAGGTCGAAGATTGTTCGGCGAGTAGGAAGACAGCCTGCTGGGAGGGAGGGAGGGAGAGGAAGGAACGCGAAAGCTACTATTAGCCGCTCCGTTACACGGGGATGTGAAAAATTAATGGCAACTCGCCGACGAGGCGAGTTCCGTTTTACCTCTCGGCGGGCTCTCGTTCTGTCATCCACTCGAAAAGTACTGTTTCTCCTTCGTCCTCCGCCGCTCCCACCTTTTTCTCTTTTTTTACAAACGTCATACGACAGGCGCACGTGTTTCCGTGAAACGCGAAACCCGTCATGGGAAAGCGCGAGAAAAAAGAAGCAGGGGCGGGAGCGAAAATAAAAATATGTCGCTTGAGAGGCGTATTGACAGACGGCGCGCGGACGGCGCGGACGGCATGGACGGCGAAAATGTTTCGCGAAACGTATTTCGCCGGGCCGTTAACGTGATTTCGGATACGTCCGCTGAATTATACGACGGCCGATCGACGCGCGGCGCGCGAATGCAGCGAAAATATTCCGCGGCTCATCGCGTGGCGGGAAAAGGGCGCTGCTCGATTTCGAGAGTTCGACGGTAATTCGCGAGACACGAGGCGCGCACCGGGTGACCCGCGGGAACGCGAGACACCGCTTCATCTGCGGGATGACTGCGGGAACCCATCGGTGCACAACCGGCAAACCGGCGCGGGCGCTCCGATATTTCATCCCGCTTAAAACAGCAGTGAGGTCGAACGCTCCGAAAGCCAAGGGGGCGAAAAGAAGCGAGCGAGTCACAATGACAGGCCGCGCCCGAAGGAATTATCGCTCGTTCGTGAGATTACATCGTCCGCTCGACGGCGGAACAGGATCAGCCGTGCGAAATCGCGAGGCGAGGCGATGCTCCGCCGAGGGACGCGGCGAAGACGAAACGGAGCGACCACGACGAGCCGGCTCTCGCGCGACCGAGAAAGAAAGACGATTATTAATTACGAATTTATAATTATCTCGCGCGCTCAGACACGGCCGCGGTTTCGTTTCGTCGCGCCGCGTCGCGGCGCACGGCGTGATTCATTCAGCGGTGCGTTCGGCCAGCCGACACACGCGTGCACGCGTACGCGTACGCACGCACGCACACACGCACACGCACGCACGCATACGTGCACACCAACGGCCACGTGCGTGGTCATCGGCCGAGTCCAGGTGTGCAGGTGAAGCCGATGCCGTGGGGTCACTCATTTATCATTGCATAAGATTCAGAACCTGTTCCGATCCATTCATCGCCGCTCGCTCGTATATACCTTCGAAAGTGACTCGTGGGACGGGCTACGGGAGGTGTAGCTACGTACATGAGCAGTGGCGTAGGTGCCGATTTACAAGCGCTCGTCGGAGCGCGGCTGTCATCTCGCAACAAGTGACAAAACTCGCCTTGCAAAAGGCGGCTGTAACATGTTAATTTCGGGAGAGTGTAAAGTCGCTCGCTTCCGAGAGCGAGGGCGAGAGCGGGAAAACTCTGCGGATAAGTCTCACTAATAATGCGGATTGGAATCTTCCGCGGGTCTGAAGAGGCGCGGTGAGTGACTATCAATCAACGAGAGAATCTGTTACTCGTCCTTGTTATCAGTCGCGGTGAGCGTTTCGTCTCGAACGCTGCCTCTCCCGAGCCGCGGTGTAATATTCTCGTAGCGATCGGAAATTCGCCGGGACAAATATCCCTGCCTGAATATCGAGAAGAAACTCCCCCTCCCCCCCTCCTTCCGCGCCGGATGCTGATAGATGAATGCGACGAATTAATTAATCGTTAGTTTACATAATTAAACGACGGTCAATTAAACGAAAAGCGGCGAAACACGGCCGCCGCAACCGCTTCATTCGCGAGTGAGCTCGTTGTTTACCGCTGCGTTTATCGGCGATATAAAGTATTTCGCGTTACACACAACACCATCAGGTCCGATCCCGGCACCGACCACGTGACTGTGGTAAATAGCTGCAATTTCTGTTTGGACGGCAATTATAGGACGAGGCATTCGTTAACCGCAGGAGTATCAACTCCAACGACCAATGTTTCATGGCTGTCGATCAGTCTATAACAATGTCTATTTGTTAAACAAGTTTACGAATTACTCGCGCGCGCGCGCACACACGCACACACGCACACACACACACACACACACACACACACACACACACACACACACACGGCGCAGTCCCGGGGATCGATCCGCGTCTCTCACTGACGCGTGAAAAACGTGTGTTCCGAACGCCGCGCGCAAAACACGCTCCTCGCCTCCATTGGTCGGATCGTCCGACGACGTGGCGCGAGCGTGTTTTTAACGTGAAAAAAACAGCGCGGAAATGCCGCGTCGACAGCACGCTCGTCGTCGAATATGAAGGATCACGTCGTTAGAAATTATTCGCGTCGACCGGTAAGGTGATTCCGCACGAAATCTCGCGTGCACGGTGGAATAATCGGAATTTCTTCTTCGATCGAATCGTTCGATATCGACTTGCTCCAAGCGTGATTGTAAATTTTAATGCGATCCGCCAGAGAGAGAGAGAGAGAGAGAGAGAGAGAGAGAGAGAGAGGGAGAATGCGACGCCAGTGGACGCGCGTCCTCTTTAATCCCAGAAACGAGCGATATCGTCCCGCATGCGTGTGTTAATCGTTTCGATTTCGCCTCGAGTGCAGAACAAAAGGGTCCGGCCCCTCGATCCAGATATGCCGATCCGTCGGTGATCCCTTCCGTTTCTCTGATCAACGAAACGAGAGAAACGTCGGGGCGGAACCGCAACAGACCTGCGGGTGTCTTCCAGCGGAGCGCGTATCTCGCGAGAGACCGATAATGGCGACGGTGCACAATGTGGCTCACGGTCGCGGCTCGATGCGTTATCCAAAGTGACACTTTGACCTCTCCACCGTACCGAACCCCGGAATCCTCATCTGGATCTCGATAGACGTTTCATTGCCTCGCGATTGTCAGGATTGGACAGGAAGATAAATGATTTCCCTAAGCGAGAAGAACAAGATATTGAAATAAAGGAAAAGTTAATTACTTATATAGTTATTTATATGAATAATTTAATAGCGATTTTAACGCGACGTATACGCATTATTCAGCCACCTTTGCGACCTTCGCTACACGTTTATGCGAAGTTTGATGCGAACGAGAAACTCGGCTGAACGCGACGACTTTTCATCCTTCGTCGCGTCCCGTCTGCGTCGCGTCTGCTTATTCGACGAACGTGGAGAAGGAAAGTTCACATAGATATGAGTGGGTCAATAAGGTCCCCTGAATAGCCTTTTGTCGGCGCAGTACTTCGCGGCGACTCGTGACTCCCTCGTAACAGGAAGCAAGCACGATGCACGCCCTGCTCTCGTTATCTTTGAAATTCGTCTTTTGTACGCATCTGTTTTGATTATGGACGCGTCATTGTCACTGGCGCGACAGACGATTTGTCACTGCCACGCTTACTTTCACACTCCGTCGAAATGACGGATGCATTTTGCGACAAATTTCGGTCTATTAGACTGCTTATTCCCCGCCGGGCTTTCTAGGATTTGCACGCTAACGTAAAAAAATTGTTCCCGCATCGGTATACGAGTTTCAGACTTTCAGAAACATTTTTCTACTTTTTGCGACAAGAAATACGGAGTTTCAGTCGCTTCAAGGAAACATTACGTGGCGCGCGAGTCGACGTAACTGCGAAAAACGTTACATTTTTAGCCCCGTTTAGTCGCAAATACAAATAAACGACCTCACTTCTCCAACTTTAACTCCGCCGAATATCCCCGATCATTATACGGCAACAGATGAGACTGCAAACGCTTGAATGCAGTTAACAAAGGCCCGACGAACGCAATGCAAACATCTTGAAAGCCGATTTACGAGCCTCGTAAGACGCTCGTAACACATTTTAAGCTTCGAGATGGAGGCAGCAAGTCAATAAAGTCGGCAGTGCCTGAGAATTCCTACGAAACGTTCTTAATGTTCGCGATTCTACAAAGGAGCTCTCTCTCTCTCTCTCTCTCTCTCTCTCTCTCTCTCTCTCTCTCTCTCTCTCTCTCTCTCTCTCCCTCTCCACGCGAGCAATTCTTCTTCTCACTAGCTACATAAATGTCAATCTCTCTCGCTGACAAATTTCGTATTTTATTAATATCTGCAGATATGATCGCGCGCGCGTGACTTTTTTTCTCCCTTTCCTTTTTTTCTAATCTGAGCTAACGTTCTTCGCCACGGAGGATAAAATATACGCCATTAATATTAAGTTATTTATCATTTCGTCAATATTGCGCAAACGTCCTAACACACGTTGGGGATCGCTTTATATATTATCTCATGAATAAACTATCAGTGCTCCCGCACATATTTAAACGTCAAGATATTTGAGTTACGATACCAACATACGTACACACATACACATACATTACCATTTCGCACGAATAACCTGGAGGTAAAAAGAGAGATAAACAGATAGATGGATAGATAGAGGGGGAGAGGGGGGAGAAAGAGAGAGAGAGAGAGAGAGAGAGAGAGAGAGAAAGTCTCGAATTAAATCGTGGTAACGGGCGGTCCAGTTTCTTCGCAGAGGTGGTTCGCGTTCGCTCGTTCGCCTATACATATCGCGAATTCTTTAATTACAGGTTGTTGTTCGGACCCTCCGACTTGACTACTCGAAAGCCCATCGCGCTGCCGCCGCCGCGTCGATCGTTTTCCAACGGCGGTGAGAATCTCCGTATCCGGTTGCCAGGTGGCTTTAGGCAGAGTCAAAAGTCGTGGGTCGACCGCGTGCTAACCTCTTCTCCTCTCTTTCTCTCTCTCTCTCTCTCTCTCTCTCTCTCTCTCTTCTCCTCTCTTCTCTCCTTCCTGGCCCTGTGCCGGTCTTTTTCTTCCTGCTCGGACCACCGCCTTTCGCCTTTTCGTCCCGTCAGACAACCTCCTCGACTTCCTATAAGGCCAAGGTCTTTCATCAGAGAGGTCGTACCGTCGAAGGTAGAAAAAACAACGAGAAGAAAAAAGGAGAGAGAAAGAGAGGGAGAGAGGGAGAGGTTTGCTGTCTCGGTGTATCCCTTCTCGAATCACTATTTACGATCGTGATTTAACGGGATGGTGGTTCGCGAGAAGAAGAGAGAAAGAGAAACTTCGCGAGAGGAAGAGGAAGAGAGAGAGAGAGAGAGAGAGAGAGAGAGAGAGAAGTTCGACGTTCTTCTCTTCGAGGTTCCTCCGCCGCTCGTCGATTTTTCCAAATGGACCGCTGTGTTCTTTGGGAGATAGAATTTAACCCGTTGTACCGTAACGCCGCTCGGTAACCGCGGCGGTTAACGTCGGCACAATCGCGCGTCACGTTCGTTTAATATGGCTTTAGCGCTCTTCAGATTCCCGCAAAATTCCTGCCGTGCTGCTCTCTCGCCGGGACGGCTCGCTTCTTTTTCAATTGTCGCCTCGCGGAACAAGATCAACATCGTCGTTAAAATTGCCTCGGGAATATTTAGGAAGTCGCTTTTTTGCTTCGCGTTTTTATCTCTGTTTGTCTTTAATCCGAAATGGATAGCGCGCCCGTGCTGCGCCGCTGCGGTAGCCGCTGTCCAGATTTAAATTCCCAAACAAGGATCAACACCGGGGAGTTTAAATGCCCGCACAAAAAAGCGGGTTAAAGCGGACGTGTCGAGTAATATTTCTTACCGGAGTCAATACCGTCCCGGTCGCGATCGTTGCTTCGTGGTGTCCGTGCACTCTTGCGCGTCTCTCTTTCCTTTTTCCCCGTTTCGGATTTACCGTCCCTCGCCATTAGAGCTTACACGAGAACCGCCTAATAAATTACTCCAAACGATACGGAAAATACACTCTTTTTTCCCCTTTTCGCCCGCTCCTTTCAATCGTCACGCGCGCGCGCGCGCGCTCGAGCATCTCTCTTTATATTCTCCCCGAGCCCGGCGCGCGTTATTAAAACGCGCGGCTTCCGCTTCAAAGAATCTCATCGCGCGCGCGCGGTTATTAATTGGACGCGATCACGCGATATTTCCTCGCGATACGTCGACCCGCTGGCCGAATTTATCGTCGCGCACCGACTGATTTATCAGGTAGGATCCGATTTATCAGCGTGTCCCAGGCGCCCGCGCGCCAGCCTCCAACGCGACCGGGAGAGATCGACGCGCGAAGCGCAGAAGCCGATTGGCCAATTTCGTCCGCGCGACATTTCGAAAGAACGGGGACTGTGGCGGCGGCGGCGGCGGTGTGCGTTCTGTTTTGCGGTACACGACAGACTCGTAGACTCTCACTCAATCTGCAGCCGCCCGGGCGGCGTTTAGTCGACCTGCCGGCCGTTCGTCCGTCCGACTTTTCCGGGAGCGCGGTGCGGTGCAGGATCGCGGACTATCGATTTATGCCGGTGGCGTCGCTTGTCCGGGCAAGTTGTTTAAAATGTCGCGATGTCGCGGGCGTTGTAGTCCGGCGCGCGCGGCGGGAAGATCGATGAAACAACGACTTAACTGAGAAAATATCGCGCCGAAATGCCCGAGCTTTTTCATGCATCTTTCATCCGTCCGCTCGAGCCTCGAGCGTGTGCGCGCGCGTTTTCAATAATGCAACGAGCACCGAGAAAACTATGTAACAATGGAGCTCGAACTTTGCGCGCGCGTGTCACAATCGAGAATCTTATTACGCACTTCGTCGCCTGATCACAGCCGCGAGCTCGCAGCGTGCGCTTATGCGCGTCGTGAGGAAAGTGCCGGGCTCGACTAGTAGATACAGACGCGACGTGGCCGGACACTCGCCTCAGCGCGCTTCTGCCTTGCTTCCGTCGAGCTGTCATCGTGTGTGACGCTTGTCGCAGTCGAGTCCCCCGTTAAAGTGTGTGTGTGTGTGTGTGTGTGTGTGTGTGTGTGTCTCTTGCGCGCGCACAACCGCTCTGCAAGTTACACCCGCTCTCGCGAAAAGTTGTTTGCCCAACTAATTCGCGTTGTCGCGGGAGGCCAAGTGTTTGAGGAGCCGCCGACTTCCATTGTAATCGCGACTTTCCTCGCTGAGCGCGCTACGGCATTTGTCCGCTATTTCCCGGAGAGGCACGGCAAATAAATAAATGTCCGGCTCAGGACAGAGGCAAACAAACGCGGAGAGGCCGCGTGGCGAGCGCTCTCTGAGGAAACACCATCGCGAATCGGGTTGCAACGCGGAGATGCTGTCTGAACTTCCGGCCCCGTATTACTTCCAATAGATATCGTCGATCTTTGTCAAACACGCGCGATTAATTCTTAAGTTACTGACTTCGCGCGAGAGAGCGGCGATATTCCTTTTTTCTCGCAAATGATATAAAGCCGTTTCGCCAAACTTCCTCGACTCTCACTCGCGCGAGCGTATGAGGAAAAAAGTAGCATAAACACGTTTGAAACTTTCTCTCTCTCTCTCTCTCTCTCTCTCTCTCTCTCTTTCCCTTCCCGCTTCTCTCCGTCATTGTCACTGGTTGGTAGGCGATTAACTCCGAGAAAACAACAATAACCACGTTATTAATAACGGCAATATTTTTGTCGAGTGTAAAGGGACAAAAATCCATTCTCCGCACTATAAATTTCCCGGCGGTTTTTCCGCCGAGACTGAGAGCAGCAGCTCGTCCGCGGAAATCGCGGAGAATCGCCTCCCAGCCGTTACACGCCCGGCGTATATATTATCGGGATCACGGGGATTCGTCACGGACCGGCTTCAGCTAGACGTTGACCTTCTGGCTGAAACAAAGCTTGTCCATCCAGCGCAACTACCAGCAGCCTCCGCGACTCATCGCCGGTTCTCGCCCACGTCTCGCGGCCATTCGCACCGCACCGTGAACCGAGGTGCGTGCGTGTAATGGTTACGTTACGGGTTATGTTATCCTATCGGAATGGAAAAAGAGAGAGAGAGAGAGAGAGAGAGAGAGAGAGAGAGAGAGAGAGAGCAGAGAGAGAGAGAGAGAGAGAGAGAGAGAGAGAGAGAGAGAGAGAGAGAGAGAGAGAGAGAGAGAGAGAGAGAGAGAGAGAGAGAGCCTGAAGACGCAGGTTGATGGAAGAAGATGCAGGGGAAAGAGAAGAAGGGGGAGGAGGAGGAGGAGGAGGAGGAGGAGGAGCAAGGCAGGAAGGTAAGGCCAGAGTTCGCTCCATTCATGCCGGCGTGTGTATGTACGTACGGTCGGCGTACCCATCGCACGTGCACCGTTGCACTTGGCAGTGAACGCGGCGAGATGCCACGATAGTCGCAGTGATTCTCATGGGAGATTTCTCTCGCGCTCTCGTCGGGGATAGACGAGTCTGTCTATCGCCGCTGTACATCTGTCCATCCGTCCGTTCCTCTTCTGAAAGTGCGACAGAAAAGAAGAAACGCAAACTGCAAATGTTTTCTCGTACCGCGCTTGCGAGAGAGAGGGAGAGAGGGAGAGAGAGAGAGAGAGAGAGAGAGAGAGAGAGAGAGAGAGAGAGAGAAAGAAACACAAAAGCACATCAGATCCCTCCACGTGGGCACATGTGAGCGATGATAACATCGCGAGAGATGTACGCTTCGAGATTTATATTCTCGGATGGAAGTCGAGCTCTTCGAGGCGTTCTAAAGCGCGAGAGACGTACAAACGTACGTACGTATGTACTTACTTTTGTTCATCTGTGAGTGAGAAAGGGGGATCGCCCCGGGGAAAGGAGGAAGGAGCAGGGGAAATCGGCGAGTCCACGAGTGGAAGAGCCGACACGTGAGGGAGCGGCGGTGGAATTTTCGCGATTAAATCGTACGCGATGAATTCCGCGAATCATTCGACGGACGCAGCGAAGAGACGCGTTTTATTTTTTTTTCATCCGCGCGTTTCTAATTTTCAGCGCACGAACGAGTCGTACGTTGCGCGCGTCTTCGCGACACGCGAGCGCGGTGCTCGGCGAAGTTTTCCATTAGCGGGAAATGGGGTAACAACGGATAACGACGCTAATGCACGCGTACGTCAAGCTGCATTTCACTTCAACGGACGTCACAATATATCTATATAGATACGCCCTGCATCCGCGCGCGCGCGCACTAATTAAATGTGCAGGAACTCGCAAGGACGGCTTACATCGGGCTGAGGGTGTCCCGGGGGCTATGGCAAAACGCTCACGTCCGCCCGGAAGTGTTCGTAACAAAATCTTCGCGCCGCGGGATCCCCTTGTCCAATGTAGCGGGATTAAAATCCTCTCAACGGAAGGAGGAGGAGGGCGGGCGAGGAGCGGCGAGGGAGAAGGAAGCGCCGTCGTTGTCCTCCTCGCCGACCTCGCCGACGTCGTCGTCGTCGTCGCCGGCGAGAAGGACTTCCGGTTTTGCACCATTAACTAACTTGGCTTGTTTCTCGCTCGACGCGAGCTTCTCCGGCCAACCCTCGAGTGTCCTTTACTACTGCGGCCCCTCGGCAGTGCCGTACTTACGTTCGCCGGGACTAATGACGGCCTCGACGGTCGCTCGCCGCATCGCGTTATGCTCCTCGAGAATGTGGCGAGAGGGTAAAGGCGAGGGTAAGCGAGAGGATGGAGAGCGAGGAGCTGGTTATTAGGCACGTCCTTGTGTGTTTGACGCGCATCAGGGATAACGACGGAATAATGGCCGCCACGGATTAAGATTCTTTCAACTCGCGCCGCGCCGGTCGACTTCGAGGTCGTCTATTGATTCAATGATCAATTACCGTCGGGGATCTTCACAGCCGAGTTTTCCCGCGGGGCGGGGGGATGGGAGGGGATCTCGCGCTATCGCGCGAATTTATCGTCACTGACACGTCGTCGAGTGTCGGTGACGATTACGTGAGACGCTGCGCAGTCACGATACCGAGATACCGTTTTGTCCGTTCACTATGGGGGATGGAAATGAACGCGTGAAAAATACGAATGCTGGAGTGAACCAAGGGGAAGCGATTTTTTGCGCGCGGCCAAGTGTGAGAGGAGAAGGAAGCCGCGATGTGACACGGCAGCGGCGAGTGAGCGAGATGCTCCGCCATTTAATCGCAGTTTCGTGAAATATCTCGCGTCATTATCGCATACGTAGAACCGTGCGCGGCTTCGTCTAATCTCTTTTTTGGAGGCAGACGGTGCAGCTCGTCCTGCTATTCAGACGCGAAGGATGCGCACGTACCACGCGCGGGAGATTGCCGCGATAGTAATTGCGAGCTCTGGAGAACAAACATCCTTGGTGATGATAGCACTTTAGTACCCCTCTGTCTCTCCCTCTCTCTCTCTCTTTCTCCTTCTCTATCCCGTCCCTCTGTATGGCACCCTCCTAAATGTCTGGCAAATCGCTATCATAACTGCCGCAAGTTAATGTCGCGTCTCGAGTTAATCTATCGCGTAAAATACCTCCCCCCCTCCCGCCATTCCCCGGAGCCTCGTCGCCTAAGGTCGCCTCCTAGACGACGTATTCTGCGCGACCAAGTCAGTGTCGATGTTAAACCGATGTTCCTCCCTGCCCTCGGGGGCCCTCGCTATCGTTACGACGAGCACGCGGAATCTCGATTGAAAGTCCCATTTTCGGGCGATCACGGCGAGTCGTGCTCTGCACGCGGCCGAACGTGCAAGTATTTCTGACCCTCAAGCTCGCAATTTTTTCGGCTGCGCTTCCGGCCGGGCGTGCGCGGAATTCGAGTGGAGCTTCCTGCTGCGTCTCCTTCTTCTGTTCTCTCTTTTCGCACACACACTACGCCACGTTCAAAGCAGACCGGGGATTGTCACGGATCGAAGCGCTTCTTTTATGTTACGTCTTAAGAGTCGCCGTCGCCGTCGCCGTCGCCGTCGCCGGCGCGTCACCCCGTCGTCGTCGTCGAGGACGACAAAGGGAGGAAGAGTCGTTAGATCGTGGAATTATATCGGCCGGGGTAGGCCACGACGAAAGGTCCTTATTCCTCCACTCGCCACGCCAAGCCCGACGTCATTTTCCTACTAATCGATGTCTCGAGTTCCTCGGCACGGCAAACTCCGACGCGGAATCTTTCGAGTTTCAATTTCTCGGACAAATCGACGAGTGACGATAATAAACTTCGCGCCAAAGTCAATCGACTCGAAAGTTTGAGTGCGCTCGCTCGCTCGCTCGCTCGCCTGAATCGTTCCTGCGGAATCCTTTTTCCATGCGTTTCCTCCGGGGACACGTTTCCCATTGAAAAGTTAAACGCGCGCGCGCGCGCGCGCGCGCACGCCTGCCTGCTCAGCGTATCTTCGACTATGGGATTATGGTCTTCCGGTAATTGTTTTAGCTGTTCGTCGATGTAACTTTCGACGACTGCGTCGTCGCGCGTGGCGCGCCAAACTTTCGCGGGCGTTAATTAACTGCTAATTGGATCTTATTAATCGGGGACTTTGCGCCGCGTGCTGCCGCGGCACATTCTATCGGCATTGCTTCCTCTACGTTAATAGAGGGCACACGGAGTCCCTGCGGATCGCCCTTCTCCCTCTCTCCCTTTGTCTTTCTGCCGGTTTAACGTAATGGCCGAGACCCGACCGCCGCGGGGAAAACCGAGCAAAAAGTTCCACGAGCTCGCCGTCCGACGTTGGCCGAGTCGCAGACTTTTACGTATATACATCGCGAACAACGAACAACGAAAGCGCGTACGGATCTACCTCGGCTTGCACGCGCAGCGAAATCCGCGCGTCGGGACTTCTCGCTTCTCGTTCATTGGCGATTACGTCGGTCAAACTCGACCGATTCGTTTCAGCGGCGAGAGAGAACGGCAGAGCGTAGAAGAAGGCAGATTTACGCCCGTTTATGCGCATTTTCGCGCACGCGGCAGGCGAAGAAACCTCGATGCACGCGTCATCGCGGAGAATTCGCTACCCTGGTTCTCGCTTTCCTGGTGAATTATTGGGTATTAAACTTGATTTTTAAGGATGTACAAGAGATGGCGCAGTGAGCACCTAATGGCATCGGCACATACTGATGCCAGCTTCGTATGAAAGCCCAGTCCATTAGGCTTTAAGAATCAGTATGTTTCATTCGGTCCAAGTGTAAATAACATATTTCTTTAGCGCATTCAATATGTCGATTTTCGTGCCAACGAGACGCAATTTGCGGGAAGCGTTACTTTTTCGTTTCCATTTGAAAAAATCGGCGGCTGAAAGTCTTCGTTTGCTGTCCGAAGCTTATGGGGATTATGCTCCACCGATCTCAACTTGCGAGTACTGGTTTAGACGATTCAAAAGTGAAGATTTTCCACTTATCCATCGTTCGAAGGTAATGCCTCTGTATTTGGTGAGATCAGAAGGGTGTGATCTATTATGAGCTGCTAAAACCTGCCGCGAAACCATTACTGGGGATCGTTATCGACTCGGCCACATGTCCCTAAACCGGTGAAGGAAACGCTTGAGCTGCTTGAATGGGATGTTCCAGCCCACCCGTCGTATTCACCAGACATTGCTCCTTCTGATCTCCACTTGGTTCGAGATCCATGCAGAATCACCTTTCTGCCCAGCACTTCTCAGTTCTTTAGAAGATATGGCAAAAAATGGCTCGATTCACGGATAAGCACAAAAGACGAGTCGTTCTTCCGCCGAGGAATCCGCCTTTCACTAGAAAGATGGGAAAAGGTTGCAGCTAACGATGGACATTACTTTAAATAACATGTACTTGTCACTTTGTTTCGAAATAAACGTTCATTTTCGCAAAAAAATCCTTTAAAATCAAGTTTAATACCCAATAGGAGGAATCGTGCGACAGCGAAGGTTCCACGGCGCGCTGGAACGCCATGAAACTCCCGTAACACGAAGACTCTCTCCCGCGCGCGCGCGAGCCTCGATAACCCGGCCGGCGCTGTAATTAAAGTTTTGTTACGTAACGAGAAATGTACTCGCGATTGCAGGATGCAGATACGAGGGCCGCCGCTAT
This sequence comes from Harpegnathos saltator, assembly GCF_003227715.2. Lineage (NCBI taxonomy): Eukaryota > Metazoa > Arthropoda > Insecta > Hymenoptera > Formicidae > Harpegnathos > Harpegnathos saltator. Next base: position 465,255 of record NW_020230183.1, on the reverse strand, counting down.
CAGGAAGGAACGGCCGTGAGTACGTCCGAGCCCTGCCTGCGCTGCCGATGCGCCGACGGCGCACTGAGATGCCGGCTACGGGTGTGCCCGCGACTGCCGAACCCACCACCGTCGGGCTGCCACATTCGTGCACCGGCCGAGAATGTATGCTGCGCCGAGTTGGTATGCGGCGGACCACGTTAGTAACGACGAGACGTCCCTCTGATTAATCGCGATTTGCCTCGCCGATAATATGTGAATAACTTGCCTGCGGATCGCGAACCGTTCCGCGGCCGAACTCAAGCCGCCCCCTCCCCCCCTCCCTCCTCCCGCAACCCCCTCCTACCTACGGTGCAATCGAGGAGGTCATATGCAGAAATTGCAGAAAAGTAATGTATTACAGGCATTTGCAAGTATAATTTGCAAATTATTTGCATATTATTTGCAAATAATATTTATAATAATACCTATCCATATTATTTGCAAATAAGCACGTAAATTTTTAAATTATCAATTAAAAGGGCTTCTCTGAATGTGGTAATTTTCAATAATTAATAACTGAATAACTATCGCGAGTTTTGCAAAATGGTACAAAATGGACTTTTCTCCTCAGTTCGATCTGATTAATCTTCGCAATTTTTCGTTTCCAAAAGATCCCGGACACCTTGTACATTAAAAATAATATACAAATGATATGTAAATAATGGAGGAATAATGCACAATAGTTCCTCGAGGGATGAAATATTAATATACAATATTTTCCTGTTAATAACGTTGATGTCGAACATTCCTCGTGTAATAAAAAATTCGCGCGATGAAAAGAATCTCTGTTTGCGCGTAGCAACTCGGCGAATATAGTGATTTAATTATTCAACGCCCGGGGAGGTTATTATTATCGCGGCGCGTCGATGGAGTCTGTGTTCGTCGCACACGCGCCGTCGCGCCGTCTCGCGCTTTCCTTCCTGCGCGAAATCCGTCGCGTTAAAACGCGCGCATAAAAGTTTCGGCTTCGCGGCAAAGCAGATTAAAGAGTTAATCGTGGCCAGGGCTTAAATTTATTATCTGACTTACAGGCGACGTCGAGAATATATTGCGGAGAGCCGGTATACAAACGAACGCGGAAGCCGCGGATGAGAGGCACCCTCACCACTCACATACAGAAGGTACTGCTACTTTGTTGATGTTGTGTGCTTTATTATTTATCCCCCGACCGGGGGCTAGATATCGCGATAGAGTTCGCGGGTATACTTACTTTTTTCGCGGAATGTCGCCGCTGCGCGCGCGCGCGAAGCAGCCGCGAGGCTGCTCGCGACGACCGCGATACGGTCGAACGATAATTCGTCTAATTCTTTCTCACAACGAGCGAGATCAATCGCGCTCAATCGTGAGAGACAATGTATGTAATTCGTTTCCTCAGCGATCGCGCGAGACGCGTCGAAATGTCTCTTTCTCTTTTAGTCAATCTCCATCTGTACTCGCGCAGAGAGGATACGCTGTTATTTTTATAATAATTTCCATTCTCTAACTTCGTCCCTGAAAAGAGCGTCTGGGTTGGCTCTCGGCGGTAAATAAATGAGCCTCGTTACGCCCGAGTAAACTTGAGTAAATAAATTGAGGTAGGTAGAGAACAGTCAGCTAAACTCGGGTATAACACAGAAGGGGTTAAGATGGCTCGTTACTGTTGAAACGAGCGTAATTCTAAATTAATTCAGGATTTCTTTGCCACCGCAAAGTTTATGCCGGTACATTCGTTCATTCCCGCGCGGCATCGCTCCGCCGCGGCGCGGCGCGTGGTGACGCTTCTTTCACTCGCGATAACGAAACGGAATTTTCTACACGTTACGCGCATTACAATTAACGCCGGCCGGCATCTCCGCGCGTGCGACGTTCCTTTGTGCGACGTTGCTTGGAGAGATGCGCTTCCTTTAATACTCATTATTCAATTAACCACAGCCGGTAGATATCTCATTTCGCCACGCATTCGCGCAAACGCGTTCCTTCTCATCAGGACGAATTTTCATCTCGGATATTCTTTTACTCACGGTCGCAGGGAGCCTCTAATTGCGTACGAATGAAAGATTTCGAATCGAAGATTCAGAATCGCAAACGTAACGGACGGTGAAATATACAGCAACACGTTCCTTCCCAGTTACGACGTTTGCTCTCTGCCCTCCTCCCCCCCTCCCACTCCCTCTCGCTCTCTTTCTCGCGTACGCGAAACAACAATCTTTTACGTTACTTCATAAATAAGTAAAGCTCTCGCCTGTCTTGAAAGCATTGTTAAATAAATTACCGGCTACTGGAAACTTGGTCGAACTTCGTTCGAAGCTCACGTACTATCTCGCGAAGAGGAGCGACCTTAACGAGAGCAATTTAACGTAAATTCCGAAAACTCCATTCGATGTTCGATTGCGATGAAAGATCAAACGTTGCGCATAGAAATGGCTCTCTTTAGTAAAGCAGACACATGGCCGTCGTTGCGCACCGATAAAAGCATATCCAAGACTAGAGACGCAGGAGAAGTGTCACTTCGGGAAACGAGCGCGGAGCATCGCGGAGAAACGCGACGGAGGATTACTCGAGAGACGCGGTACGCGCGCGATCACGCCGTCGATCATTTATCTCCGAGAAATTTCCAGCTCGAGGATTTTGCGCGGGATTGCGCGGCACAACGCGGTATCGCCGACGCGTATCAGCCAAGATACACGCGAGAGAGAGAGAGAGAGAGAGAGAGAGAGAGAGACTCGTGACGCGAATGACGAGTCCACCGATACTCTCGCGAAAGCGCTCCTCTCGAAAACGCGAAGCGTCGTCCGAAAAAAAACCGAGTTACCTCGCGGTAGCTTTTTATTTACTTTCGCACGACACGGTTCGTCGCCGAGCCGTCGTTACTCACGCGCACCTGTGCGTCCGTGCGCGCGCCGAACGGCCGCGTCCTGTCGACTCTAAAGGCCGCAGAGAGGAGAGAAAAAAAGCGGAACGAGCGAGAATAAAGCCGAAATGATATTTAGGATGTCTGCACGAGGGGGTCCGATACGGCTCGGGATCGGCGATGATGGGCTCGCGTCGCTGCGAGTACTGCTATTGCATATCCGGCGCGCGGAGGTGCATCCGACCGAAGTGCCTGCTGCCGCTGCCGGGGTGCAGCCCGCTGTACGCACCCCATTCCTGCTGCCCGGTCGCCTACAACTGCACCTGTGAGTGATATTTTTTCTAATTCGACGCGGCGCGGCCGCTCCAAAGTACACCCCGGCAAACCTTTTCTTTCTTCTTTTCAAGACCACCATCCGTCGACGATGGCACCGATATCGGGGAACGGTAAGTTCAAATATTGTCATTTGCGAGGCGGCCCTTAACTAAATTCGGGGAAAGTGGCCGAGCGTTGCTTTGAGAAATTCCCCCGGAAACTCGATAATGCGACCCTTGTTCGCGCCGTTGTTTACGCAGAGGCACACCCCCCGGTGACTTTTAGTAAAGCACACCTCGAGAATCTCTCTCTCTCTCTCTCTCTCGACAAAGTTAAGCGACAAAATATCACCCCCCGCCCCTTTTCGGCGACTAATTAAATACGCACGTCGTGGGACTTTGGGTGAATTCGGCGGCCTCTCGTGAAACACCGGCGACGCAAAGGCCGACGTTCCGCGAAGAGACTAAACTTTTCACAGGGGGGTTAAAGAACCTCCGCGAAAAGGGTCGAATTTTTGCCCGTTTTTCGGTCCTCGATTTTGGAATAGAATTTTATGCCAAAAAATAGTTTATGATGAGACATTAATTACAGAAAAGTTTGACGTTGAGCATACGATTGCTTCCAAAGATGTAGAGGGTCAAAGTGGTCATTACCTACTAAGAAAGTATGACGCTAATAATGCTTTATCGCACGAATTTTTGCAAAATTCGGTATCTATGGGTATTCTTTGAGTTGCTGATTATGAATCTGATGTCAGACTTAAAAAATTCAAGATGGCAGGTGCAACATGACGGACACACATAGTGAAACAATCATTTACTTTTATTGGAACTGTTGTGTTGTGGTTTTTTTGGCTAGCTGATTGCGAATTTTCTATCAGGTTTTCGAAAGTAATTTTTCCAACGACAATTTTTGAGTGGAAAAAATATTCTTTTATTGTTTTTTCATAAAAAGAGTATCAAATTTGTTATATTTAGAAGCTTTTTCATTGCAGTTTCCGTGGCTCTTTATAATTACATATCATTATATCCAATAATATAAAAGTTATCTAAAAATTCAGTTCCGAAGTTATCGGTTTTAAAGTATACCACAACATAACAGTTCTAATAAAAGTAAATAATTGTTTCACTATTTGTGTCCGCTATATTACATCCGCCATCTTGAATTTTTTAAATCTGACATCGAATTCGTAATAAGCAACTCAAAGAACCCATAGATACTGAATTTCGCAAAAATTCGTGCGTTATAAAACGTTATTAGTGTCAAACTTCCTTAGTAGGTAGTGACCACTTTGACCCTCTATATCTCTGAAACCAATCGTATGCTCAATCTAAAACTGTTTTGTGATTAATGTCTTATCATTCCGCATAAAATTTAATTTAAAAATCGGAGATTGAGAAACGGGCACTTTTTGCGGAGGTTCTTTGCGGCATGCGCACGAAAGATAAATAAGATTCGCGTCTCCCTCCCGTGCGTTCTCTTTTTGTTTTTTTTTTTTCCGATGCTCAACTGGGAGTCTCGAGCCGTGAGAGTCCGAAAAAAAGGGGGAAAAAAAAGAGAAAGAGAGAGAGAGAGAGAGAGAGAGATTCAAAGTGGCCAAATTGCACGCTAATAGAGGTCGCATAATGCCGCGAGCCGATGCATAATACAACGGGAGCGAGCCGGAAATTGTTTTACACACATTGTGTCATTGTGCACGGGGAGCGAAGAGAGCGGGGAGAGCATGGCGCGGAGCGAGAATGGCAGATAACTTATTAAAGTTCGCCCGCGGGAGCAGAAAACTTGAAGAAAATCGGGCTATTAGGGATTATTCCGAAATTTACCGTCGCGCGACTAAAGCTCTCGCCGCCGAGGCACGCTCGCGAAAGTTGTGATGAAATGTGTAACTTAATAACGAAGAGTTACTGCTGACGTTATATCACCCCGCGACACTCGCCCCGCAAGGATCCCACCAGCGGATTGCCCGGACGAGGTTCATTTAACGCTCGGTCTCATCGCGGCGGCTGCGACTCAAACTGAGACTTTCGCGAAAATAACACGCGCCGGCGTGTATTACAAAAAAAAAAAAAAAAGAAATGAAACAAAACCATCGCCGCGAGTTCAAAATGTTCACCGGCTCCCCCCTTCTCCCCGTTTCAATCGGTGAACACCGAGCACGCGTGGAGAATTCTTTCCGGGAGAATCGAAGACCCGTATTTTGCATCGCGAATGTTGAATTTCCGAGGGAGGAGAGGAGAGGGGAGGGGAGGGGAGGTAAGACCGGTAGGTATATTAACCGAAACGGCGAGATGAAAATTCTGCTGAAGCTAAAACTCACTTCGAATAAATGAGCGGTTAATGTTTCTCGTCATTCGTCCCGGTGCGGCGGCGTTTTTGTTATTCTTTCTGATCTCAATCGCGAGCGCGTAGCGCACGTCGAGTACGAAAACGTTGCGGAAATTCGCGGAAATTCGCGGAAATTCGCGGAAATTCGCGGAAATTCGCGGAAATTCGGCGGGGGAAAATGCGCGCGGAAAATTTCTACAGCGCGTCCTCCGCGCGTCCGAGGGCTCTCGCCGAGGGTGAATCACCGGCTCCCGGGATCCCGCTCCCGCATTGTTGTTACCGGGGCTCGACAGCCATGGGGAAACGCGTAACGCGATAAAGAAGAGTCAGCGGGCATTTTTCTCCCGCCGTGTGGGCACGCTGGCCAAGAGAGCCTCGGCCGCGGGGATAGCCGAGCTTGCCGTTCATTTAATGCCTGGTTTCACCGCGGCCGCTTAAATTTAAGCTGGGCTTAAAGCAACGTCCGCTACGACGCCGCCACGGCTGTCACTGGCTGCCGAGACATTCGGGGATGGCTTAATTTTAAACGAGCTCACCGGAAACCATCCTCCCCCACCGCGGCGGCGAGCGATGACCGACCATGAAGTCGGTAAATAACGATTCGAACCGCGGCGGCGGCGTTAATTCGAGCCGAACGGGCAAACATCCTCGAGGACGGCGCGGATATCACGGATTTAATGCGGCGACTGCGGGAAAAGAACGGCGAACTCGCCTCTCGCGACGTGGCCTTGCTCAAACGAAACGAGCAGCGGGCCGGGGCAGGGCTACATGTGCGCTTTTCAGCCGGAGAATTGCACGTGGGAAATTGGAGCTAAAATTAGAATAAGAATCAACGTCAACACGCGTCGGGATTAAAGTGGGATCTCACGGTGAAATTCAGCTGCAGAAGAATCGAGCAAAAAATGTTTACTTTCGTTGTACTCGTTATACGTTATGCGCGGAATTTTGCGCATTATTGACTTGATTCTTCCGGTTCGGCGGCTTTTCGGCCGGTCTTTGAACCAAATCTTTTTTCGCGCTCGTCAAAAGGTAAATTGATGACGAACACGAGAGATGTATCCGAACGTCACTGCAGTGGCTCGCAAGGATTAATCTCGGCTTTGTGTCTCTTTTTGTGACGTGGGATCTCATTTGAACTTCAACGTTGACGTCGATTCTTGCTTTAACAAGCAAGCCGTGTGATGAAGCAGTGTCTTGGCCAACACCCGCCAGGTGCCTCTTATTATTTTCCACGGGCCAGCCGAAACGATTCTTACGTCACCGACTACAGGCACACAACGATTCGATAATTCGATAATTCGTTACCGACGACAAAAATCGACGTACCGCAAGAAAATAACATCGGACACGGCGGCGCAGCAGCGCAGGAGGCATTGCTGTTCGCGCGGCCGGAATCTCACGTTTCTCCGGCTGGCGTTTTTCCCTCATTCTCACTCGCCTCCTCGCCTCCTCCGAGCGCATCGCGAGTCCTCCGGGAAGGCCGGATATTTACGGATACAAGCGGACATTCGAGGGGCTGCGCGCGCGCGGCTCATGAATATCCGGATGTCCGAGCACCGGCGGTAACGGGAACCCGGGGCGGGGGGGGGGGCGGGCTTCGGCGAGAGCGCGCGGCCGGGGAAAGAAGCCGGGCCCAGGCTCGGGTTTCCGCAATCTCATTCTCATGACTCCACGCAAATGATCGTCCAGGATGTCGCGTGGGCGAGCGCACTTACGCCGAGGGCGAGATGGTACGCGACATCGAGTGGAAGGCCGCATGCGACAATTGTTTCTGCGCGATGGGCGCCGTACGATGCGTCCCGCTCGCGTGCGCGCCACCTCTCCAAGGCTGCAGCCCGATCGTGCGAGAAGGACAATGCTGCCCGTCCACCTACAACTGCAGTGAGTTGACACGCAACTTTGCAATCAAGCACGTCGTTCCGCGCGTCCCGCGCCCGGAACGTCGATTTTCCGGCGAATTACGCGGCCGAATCTCGCGGTAGCGGGTCACCGGAGCGGCAGCGGCGGCGCGGGTTCACTCGACGTGTTCGAATCGTTAGCGGGCTAGGGGGGTATCGACGGATTCGGGACGGACGATAAGCGAAAATTGTCGGAGCGGCGGATTGCGACGGAGCGAACGACTCGAACGAAAGGACCGTCGAAAATAACGTCATGGTTTCGAGGAGTCATCAGACCGAAACGAAAATGTTTCCGTGCCAACATCCGCGTGAAAATCCTGGAGAACGTACGCGAAATTTATATGATTTTTTTTTAAATCCTTATTAGTTGGATTCTGCTCTGGTCGTTTGGAGCGCCGAGCGCTCTCGAGCGCTTTCTACCTTTCGTCGTTTGACACGTGAAAAGAAAATGCTTTTCGCTCAGCAAGAAATCGAGGCAAACACACAGATACACACACACACACACACACACACACACACACACGCGCGCGCGCAGTCTTTCTTTCATATTTTAAAATTCTCGAAATATTAGTTCTCAATGCCGTTTATGACACCGCCGATAGAAGTCGGTCGTAGCTGACGCCGAACCGACTTTCGCGCGTGCGCTCGGCTAAGTATTATAGAAAAATGTTTTACTGAAAGCGAAAATATTTATTTGATGCACGCCGACGCGCGAGAGGCCAACACAAAATGTCGCCGTCGACAACACACACGGCATCTCGTCTTTCGCTTTGAAAATATTTCATCGGGTATTCCCGCTCGCGCGGGACAAATAAAACATCTCGCCCGGGTTTTGCGTATACGCGCGCGTGCGCGAGCGGCGGCGAGCGAATGAATAAACGCGCCGATTCTTGGAAGCGAGAGAAACATCTGCGAATTAAAAGGGGATTTAATTTTCGGGCGAGAGCGTTTACCTCGATACAGTCAATATGGCAAGTCCGCGAGATAGCCATCGATATTAATACCGCGGCGGGTAGAAATATGCACACCTACCGGACGCGAAGCGAACGGTCAGTGACCCGCGTGCGTCGACTTGAAAGCGCGCTTCATTCGCCGTCGCTGACAAATTTCGTCGACGTTTTCACGTTTCACTTGAAAAGTTGGATAAAACCAGCCAACGAGGTCTGAGGGCGCGGTATTTGCGCGCAAACATTCCGTCCTTGGTCGCGCGAATTGCGCGGACACCACGCCCTGTGTGATATTTTCGGCCGCCATTCGTCCGACCGATGCGAAATTGTGTGTCTGCGCGACATTTGATCTTTGGTCTTTTGCACTCGCTCGCTTGAATCATTCAACGTGACCTTTGGAGGGACGGGAAATACTTTGAGCGGACCGCCAGCGCGCGAAACAGAGTCAGATCTAACGGAGACACACGCCGCTGCGTTCATCTTTGCCGATTATTACTTCACAGCGCTCGCGAATCGCTTCGCGTTCAGATACGTATCGCGATCAGGGAGAATCTCGTAATATCGGGGAAGGGCGGGGAGGCGGGATTCTCTTTCACAGAGACAGAGAGAGAGAAAAGAATGTAAAAAGAAAGCAGAGACGCCAGGCTCTGGTTCATCTTTGCCGTTTTTGCCGGCAAAGTCCTGACCCAGCCAGACGTCGCACGTCTACGATAGCGCAAGGAACTGACCGATTGAATCTTCAAGGCGGTAGCATCGAGGTGAAGGCCACCCAGAACTACGCATCCTACGCCTTCATCAGCAAGGACTACGCCAAGTTCCGCAAGGAGACCAACTTCTTCGTACGTTCCCTTTTTCTATACTACGCATCTCCTTATTGACCTCAAATGTCGCGCCGCGCCCCGTTCTTTCGTTAGCGATTAATTAACGCCGCGCCATGCGCCCTATAAGGGGCGCGAGCTATGCCAAGTAGTTGGAAACTGTCGCCGCGCTCGGAATAAGTCTACTATTCTAAATAGTTGCTAAATAGAAACGAGCGCCCGAGTTGCAGAGGCAGGTCGGGCCGGGCCGGGCCGGGCCGCGGGCCGGCCTGCCTCTGCAACTCGGGTGATTTACGCGTAGTCGGCGGAATTTAATCAATGAGATCTAGCCGCGTCTCTGCAACATCGGTTATAAACGCGTCAGACATGCGACTTAGTTCGGGAATTCGCGACAGAGCAAATTCCCCTTGTTGGATCACGAAGCGCGAGACGAGTTTCGGATCGCGCGACGATGTATCTATTATGGACGCGTTGCGTTATTATTAATGGGTGACGTCGTTAGGACTGAACGCCACTTACGCGGGGGGGGGGGGCAATTCGGATCCCGCGGGATACACGAGAATCTACTTACTTAGACGTCGGAAAGACGGCACACGGTGCGCGATTCTTGTCACGTCATGTGCGGCAAAGCGACGCCGGTAAAAATATATAGAAAAGGGTACACTTCATCGATTTTTTTCATTTTGAAATATGTTATAAAGCATGAAATTCTGAATGACTCTTCCTGATACAATTATATGGGGGTCGCTTATAGTTTCTGAGATATTTGACTTTAAAGTTTTATAATTGTACGTGGAAGTATATTTGAAGTAGACAAGCAGTTTTCATTCACTTTAAATATAGGAAACAGGTACATATAAGCGGGAGAGGGGCTCCGCCTCTCCTCCGCACCCCCTCCCCAAACAAATCCTAACCTAACCTGACTTATTGCATCCTTATATATTTTTGGACATTGTTGAAAAAAGTTCTCTTAAGATCTACCACCTGGCTCAATTTAACTTATAATATCTGCATATAATCAGGTGTTGTTGCTTTCAAGGAGATCTTTTCAACATCGCCCAACAATATATAAAGATGCAATAAGTTAGGTTAGATCAGAATTCTTTTTGGAGAGAGGGTGCGGGGGAGGGACGGAGCCCCTCTTCCGCTTATATGTACTGTTTCCTATATTTCTGTGTATACATTATGTTTGAATTAACTGTTTGGATTGTACTGTAAATAACGTCAGCTTATGATATCTGGAATTTAATTCCAGGATAATTAAAATTCCAAAACTTTAAAATCAAATATCTCGGAAACTATAAGCGACCCTCATATAGTTGTATCCGGAAGTCACTCAGAATTTCATCCTTTATAATTCCATATTCCAGAATGAAAAAACCGATGTGGTGTACCTCTTTCTATATATTTACTGCGATGTCCTCGCTCGGAATTGCCGAGTAACGAGACCCGGCGCGCTCGATGTATCTCGGAATGTATTCAATTTTATTACTTTTTTCTTCCGCGCGCGCGCGCGCAAGATTTTACACTCCTTCTATATTTACTTGTTTATTTATTTATTTATTTATTTATCCATACGCCTTGCTCGACTGCATGCTCGCGACGCGAGTTCACGCGGCCATCTCCCCGGCGCACAGTGGGGCCAGATGACATTTTTTGGTTCAAAATTCTCTAGAGACCTGAATTTCTAAGCGATCATCGACACCAATGGATGAGGTTGATCTTGAATAAATTCCGAAGAGATCTGTCTTGCCAAAATTAAAAAGAAATTTTTTTCTTGAATTACTAGCCCCAAAAGAAGAAAAATTATCGTTAAACGCGAGAAACTTGTAAAATACTCATTATTCGACACTTATTTCCATCTACTAGCGTATTCAGCGGATTAAAACTATGAAACCAATCAACAGATACCTCGAGATTTATCGATCATGAATCAGAAACCCATTAACACAAAACTCATATGCCTAAAATACAAAAACATCAAATATAGACCCGTTAAGCACAAAACCGAGGGATTTGGAGTCTCAAGCCCGTCAAGGGCTTAGGAATCTATCAATCCGAGAACTTTTTAGCTCGTGGATGCATGAAGCCATATAGAGGATGTCCCATTTTCGCAACTTTCGCATTGAAAAATCTCGAAAACTATGAAAGATATTAAAAAAGCTAAAACACGTTTTCCATGATCTCGAAGGGGAAAGAGAATGGCATTATCAGTTTTTTATTTGGAGGGCATTTTCAAGGTAAGTTGAAGGTCAACTTAATTTTTGAAATAGAAAGCCCAATTTTTTATTATACCTTCTTTTCCTACCAATTAATTTTAACAGCTTTTGTCTGAAACATTTTTTTATTTGCGTAAAGAATATATTATTATAATAGCGCCCTAACTTTTGTTAACTTATCGACCTTTGGAAATTTCAAAATTTATTATACTAATTTATTCTTGATAGTAAATAAAGTAAAAAAGTCTGATACTATTTTTTCTTTCGATGAATAGTTAGCGAGATATCGTAAGTTAAATGTTGAAAAAGTTACGAAATTTTCCTTAAATATTTCAAAAAATATCAGGCAAATAAAATAATGTTTCAGACAAAAGTTGTTAAAATGAATTGGTAGAAAAAGAAGATATAATAAAAAATTGGGTTTGCCATTTAAAAAAATGAAGTTGACCTTCAACCGACCTCGAAAATGCCCTTCAAATAAAAAACTGATAATGCCATTCTCTTTCCCCTTCGAAATCATGGAAAACGTGTTTTAGCTTTTTTCAATATCTTTCATAGTTTTCGAGATTTTTCAATGCGAAAGTTAAAATGGGACATTCTGTATATTAAGAGCCCCAAATAGTTCAAGAACCCAATCTAGCCGTAGGCTCGAACCCATTGAGGTCGAACCCAAGACACTGTACTTTAAACGATAAACTTTTCAGACAAACCCTAAACCCGTGAACTCTGAACCGATAATTTTTTCAAAATTTCGGCTAGACAAATCTCTTTGGAATTTATTCAGGATCAACCTCATCCATTGGTGTCGATGATCGGTTGGAAATTCAGGTCTCCAGAGAATTTCCAACCAAAAATGTCATCTGGCCCCACTGTGCGGTGCGGCGCGGCGTTGAGAAATTAAATTCTCGTATGCAAGTGAGCTCGGGCTCGGTCAAACGCCGGCTACGACGTCATTAAATTGACTCGATCGATCGGGTTACATTTAGGCTTTGATGCGCGAGTGACCGGAGCTTCGCGGAAAAATAAAGAGAGGTAAGGGAGAGAGAGAGAGAGAGAAAAAATAGAAACGGAAAGAGGAGAAAAGGAGATAATAAGACTCCTTCGCATGCGCGCGCGAACTGATCTTGCCCGAATTTACAGCACGAATGTGTTATTAATTGCTCAGCCGGCAATCGATCAATCCACGTATACGTCCGTCGAAGCACGAGGCCACAGGGTGGTCGAGGAGCAAGTTAGCACTGGCGCGATCGATCCTGAGGAGGATTCGTCTGTCGCCACCTACTCGACCGCTTGGCCCTCGACCATGGAGACCGACATCATGGACAATGAAATCTTGATAGGGACGGTGGACTACAAATCGACCTTGGAAGTGACGACCGCTGCGGTTTCGACAAACGAGGTCTCGACATTACGTTACCGTATACCTCGCCGAACGAGTGCCATCGATCGGCCCGAATCGCCAGTAAATTATGCACCATTAGACAACGTCGCTGCAAGATTCCGCTAAATTATATCGCAATCGTAAAATTACCAAATTCATTACAATCGTAAGAGACACATCTTCACGACTACGCGGATATCGTCGTGGTGGGTGAACCGTGGTGGGTGTCAAGCCGAATAGATCAAATCGACGAGTTTCGCGTTTCTTTTTGCCGTCACACGCGCGGTCGGCCACCGGTCGAAATATCGCCTTCCCCGCGGAGATTGTACACCCGATTGTGAATCATCAATCGTCGTTAACGTTTACTTTACTTCGTTCGTTCCGCAGTTATCGAGCAACACCGAGTCGACCGCGTTCGAGCCGACGTTCGCGTCCACCAAAGACGCTGATTCCGTCACCGATTCCTGCGCGACGTGCTCCACGAACACGCTCACGGACTCGACAATCGCGACCACGGAGGTGGAGAAGGAGGAGGAGGAGGAGGAGAAGGATCCATCTAGCACGGACGATGGCACGACGATCTCGTCGGCGGAATGGACGACGGCGCTCTCGGAATTAACGCTCGATAACGGGAACGATGAAAACGGGAATACCGGCGAGGATAAAAATAAAAACGCGAACGAAAACGAGGACCGGGACGAGGACGAGGCCGCGGGGATGAGGCGGCGTCCGAGCGCGGCCGAGAAAGCGGATATAATTGAGAAAAACAAAGCTACGACGCATCCTTTCGCAATTTCCACGGATGCCGGCGACACGGCGCTTGTCCCCGATGTGAAATCGCCCGAGAACTCCACGCTCGCCAAGGTAAGAGGGCAGGAAGGGGGGGGAGGGGGAGAGGAATAATCGCCGGACTTTTTGACAAGGCCGCTGGATGTCGACGAGACACGTTCCCGAGCGAGGGAAGTAATCCAGAGCTTTTACGAGGGAGTCATTTATTTAAGAATCTTTAGGATCGCAGGACGAATCGATCTTTGGATCTTCATTTTAGTCTTGTCTTTAATCGCGTCTTTTCAGCACTAGCGATAGCAGCAGAAGAACAATCAGGATCGCGGTCGGAGATAAAACGAATAGAGACGAGGTGCTTCCCTCGCGATCGACGAAGTCGTAAAACAGTCGTAGAGACTTCGATCAACTCGTGTCAAGATCGCAAGAAGTAGCTTTCGTTTAACACGCTGAGCGTCGCATTGATTCCCCCCCCCCCCCGTTGATTGCGCGAAGACTCAACTGACGATTGAATTTTGGGCACATCGCGAAAGAAACTGCGATAAGTAAATGAGATTTGAGACGCGAGGCTGTATATTTCGTCTTCATCTCGTTTCAGTAGGCGATTTCCATACGCGATTTTTCACACGCGATCGATCATGCCTTGCGCGTGACTTAATGAGCCGCGCTCATTGTCACAGCTTATCACAGCGCCGGCTACTAATGACCAATCACGGCACTCAAAGTGTTAAAAATATTATATGCAGTCCGAGTGCAAAAGTCTTGATGGGTCTCTCAAAGATCTCACGACTGACCCGCCAGCGTTTTACGGCGGCGCTTACAAATATGTGGACGTGCGATATATTATCGGATAGTAGAAAATAATGGTGATTACTTGGTAGAACAAATAAATCGCTTTCAACAAAATTACTCGATCCATTTTCACGAAATCATCACGGAATCATTATCACGAAATCCATCGAGACTTTTGCACTCGTCCAATATATACACTTTCTTAATGTTTTCATTCATCTCGTGGAATTGGCATTTCGAGCGATTGATAAACATCCCGAGTCGAAATTTTAGTTCTACTTTGATCCCGCAAATTCCGTCCAACTTGAAAGATCAATGAAGAAACTCGAGATACAGTGTGCCTATCTTGTTACTGCAAATGACTGCTTATTGACGTTCTCCGCACGTTGACGCTCGAGAATTGTTCAACGTTGCATGATATTGGGGAAAGGTTAAATAAAAAACACAACATTCTATTTTGCTTCAAACAGTTTCGTAGTTTCGGCAGTCTCGATGACACGTGAATTTTTTTATCAGCTCTTGAAAGAGCCGATAAAAAAAGAGAAAGGGCTGTAAAGGTAAAGACAACAGTTATGTGCCCAATAATGCTGCGTACAGAGAGAGAGAGAGAGAGAGAGAGAGAGTATTTACATTTCGACTCGCTGCAATAACAACAGCTCCATAAACACGAGAGCGAGAAAAAGTCACCGGCGGATGTAAACAAACCGGTGCTTGCGGCCCGAGGAGCACTATTGGAGGTGGAAATCAATATTTGCGAGAATTACATGTTACATGTTCTAAGGCCGGCATTCATACTTGTAAATAATTTGTCATCTTTCATTGAAAACATGATTAATTGTAAATTCGCGGGTCATTGCTCTCCGGTGCGACGGAATCGATACTGCTTGTTGCGCAAAATAGGCACGTGCACGGATCGAACGGTAAATCAGAAGAGCGTGAAGCTACGATTAAATTAAATTGCAATTTCGTACGATAAACGTAGCTCTCGTCACGTGTCGCATGAATGCCGACTCGACCTGAATTTCGACTCGGGTGTATCTCCGTATTCTCGGAAAGTCTGTCACGCGCGGCCGTCGAGATCGGAAACGTCCGATATGATAATTGATTTGGCACACCTGGAAGTACACGACGCGTGCTGACGTTGTCCGCTGCCCCGCTGTTCCTTCCTTCGTCCTTCGTCCTCCTGGCTCCCCCCGGTGCGCGGCGCTCCGCTCCCGCTGCCGCTCCGTCGCAGCGTTGGCACTTGTAGTACTCCGACGTCTGGCACTAACACTGACACACTCGCGTAGACACGATTCGATTCGAGAGACGCGTGTTAATTAATTGTCGCTGTCGACGACAGACCGTTCAAATATTTCAACAGTCCCGGGGAATAACCGGCGCACGCGTCGCGATACGCGCGTATCGTTCGTCGACTTGAGACGTAATGCGCGTAATGCCGAGGCTCGTGCGCGACGCACGGAGTTTATGTAAACAAGACGGCTAATCTCCCATCAATCGCTCCCCCCTCTAGTCCTCCGACCGCCAGTCAACGGCGCGCACATTCGGTAGCCGACGAATCGCAACAATTAACATCATCAGGACATCCCGCCCTTGGAGGCGGTCCCACATGTCGGAAAATGCCCGAGAGAGGGGCGATAAAATTTTTGAATATACTTTCAATTTGCCAAACGTTAATTTTTTACTATTAATTAATATCTGTAGGAGTACAGATTTCTTTCTTTCGTCGGCATCTGCCGACGCTTTTTGGTCTTGTTAAAAAGGTTATCATAATATGAAATATCAAAATTAAATTATTATTGGCGCACAACATTATTACGTCGCACGCAATTGTTATCTTTGTCTCGGCAAACCCTTTCCTTTTTATCCCTTTACCCGAATACCCAGATCCCACGGACACTTTCAACATGGGTAAAAATAATAAACGGAAGCTTCTTTGGTGTTGCATATTGAGACTTTGCGTCGGTCTTTCGCGGGGTTAACGTAGAAGCAAAATTTCGACGCTTCGTCGATCAAAGCTTCTCCGTCTTTCCCGGCTTGAAAAAATCAGAAACTCCACGAGGTGGAGTGAAAATTTTCAATTATTCTGCCTTGACGCGTCAGCGAACCTTCGTCCGTCTTCGCGGCCGCCGTAAAACACGCGTGTTACGTTCATTACGATGAAGCACATGTGTGCAGAGAACGGAAGAGGCGGCCGTCGCTAAGAGACCCGTCACCAGTCCATCGTCGACGATACTCATGCCAGACGACATCCTGGTGATGAACGTGACACTGAAGACGAATGTCTCGGTGGGTCATATACAGGGTGTCACGATAAATCCAATTAAGTCCATACTGCCCGACGTAGAAGCCATTCTGAACATCACTCATCGCGAAAAGACCGGGGATTATGATTACGACTACAGCGGACAGGCTTTGCTGCCGAACGTTAGGTAATTGTTATCATATCTCGATTCGTCATCGGCCCCGCGAGCGTTTACGTCATCGTCGCGACTTGACAACCGGGAGTACTTTTTCCTCCCTTTTGCGCGCGCGCGTGTGCGTGCACCGGTTCAGACAAATGTTTTCCACTTGAAAACAAATTTTCCGAGTCTTGTCATAATTGCGATATTTTTAGAGCGGGCGCGCGGGAGAGAATATCGACGGGTGCAAGCGCCGCTGCGCAGTCGACGTAATCGACAATGCGTTTTATTTCTTTTTATTACACACGGCGCGATGTGCAATCAATTTTTCACGCTTATAACCCGGGATCGCTATGTGCGTTCTCTTTTCTTCTTTTTTTTTCCCCATTTTTCGTTTTTTGTCGGCGAATTTTGTCGGCCGGAGAATGCAGCTTGTCGGTAACGTCGGGAATGAAATTGATATCGTTTGTCGAAAACAACTGATTGATGCCGATTTATAGCGTTACATTTTTTAACGGCGGAAAATGTGCGCTGTGCCGGCCGGTTTTTGTAATCCGTAAACGACTCTTGTGCTGTTTTTTCGTATCTATTTCTCTCTTTCCCTTCCTCCTCCCTCTCTCTCTCTCTCTCTCTCTCTCTCTCTCTCTCTCTCTCTCTCTCTGTTTCTCTTTGCGTCAAGTTTATTCGCCATACATTTTCACGCGCGAACGATCGTTAATCCGAACAAAATGATGAATTATTCTTTGAGAAGGATCGACCACCCTTTCTCGTTAAAAGGTTATCGGTGTTTCGCGATTCTTTTGTGGCCGTTCCAATTGGCTTTCGTCGTTGCCCTGCCGAGGGCGAGGAATTAACTCGCATGATTTCGGTGCGCGCGAGCGCGCGCATTCAACATTAACGGAAAACTGAATGTCGCCCTTGCAGGATAATACCCTTCCTGGTGACGGACGCGCTGGTGAACGGCAAGAAGGACGTATCCTCGTCTAAGACTGGATACTCCCCCGGCTCGAGGGTGGTATCCCCTGAGCTACGACCGACCGATGCTTCCGGTTTTTACGACATTGTGACCCAAGAGAACCGATTTAGTCCGCCCGTAAAGACCGAAGGTATTTTATGACTTTCCGCGCGGGATCAAATGAGCGGCCCCGACGCGGCGGTGCTCCCAGCGAGGGAATCTTAAAGAACGAGCCGAGATGCATAGATATATGTATCAAAAAAAGAATAAAAAGCCAAACTTTCGATTTGCTCTTGCGAGCGCCTAGCTGCTAGCTTCGCGCGTTTCTCCCCGTGCGACTTTCCAGGTCGCTTAATTATTCCCAATCACGCAATGCGCGCGTTTTCCGAGCAGAAAAAACTCGAAAGAAAAATTAAGACGCCGTGATGTCACTCGAGCTCTTTCTGCCGTCTCTAAAGCGACGTCGCTTGCGCGCAACGATACGCCGCCTTCTAGATCTTAATCAAGGTTGCTTCGCAGGTGGCTTTGTGCCCAGAGAGCCCCCGTATTTCGACGTTCCCTACCACTCCACGGACCTGAATCTCGAGATCGGCACCGGAGTCACCGTGGTCCCGGCGGCGCAGGTTGCGAATCCGCACCGGAAGAACGACGGTATGCAACGCGGCTTTGTGTTAAATTGTCAATCGCGCGCGTGATCCGCCCCGTTGTCTAATCGACGCGTCCTGGCCCGACTAGACATGTCCAGCAAGTGCCACGTGCAAAACATGGAATACCGTCACGGCGAGACCCTGCCCGGCGCCGCTCTCTGCGTGATCTGCGTGTGTTTCTACGGGGAGATCGCGTGCTCGCCGGAGAAGTGCCCGCCATTGAAGATCGGTTGCCGGAGGATCACCTCCGAGGGCAGATGTTGCGGGGAGATCGTTTGCGGTATACCTAACTCATCATCATGTCGTACCTATCGCTACTAACAATCGCTTCCGACTAGAGACGTTAACCCGCGAGCGAGCGTTAACCGTCAACGCCGCTCGTAAGAGTATCATAGGCGTCTAATTATTATGAGTCGAGTTACTACCCGAGCAGAACATCGTCCTATACGGCCGTATATTAAAACCCCATCCGGTTTTCAAACCTCAAACAGGGTCCGGATAACTTTATCGGATCCGGCACGTAATAAGGAGTGAAACGCACTGCTGCATAATGCCCCGATAAAATTGCCTGAAATCGAGAAACCTGAACAAATGTCCATCGGGACCAAATCGGGCATCTAAATAATGACTGGCCATCGCTGGTCAGGGTATAATCCGGAAAATATTGCAAGACAATTGCCACATTCCGACCGGATAAGGACCGGATAAGGACTCATAATGCCTTCTTACGGCTTGCCTACACTGCAAATCCGAGTGTATTATTTTGACACGTATAAGCTGAAGGTTTTCGCACGCGTTTCTTCACACGTCGTCTGAAATCGCGTCATTTGATGCATTTTGATATCACTTGACGCGTCTGAACGCGTCAAACGGCGTGATTTAAGATGACAAGATACGCGTAAAGGAAGCTTCAGCTTATACGCGTCAAAATAACACACTCGGGTTTGCAGTGTACCCGAGCAGAACATCGGCCTACGGCCGTATTAAAACCCCATCCGGTCTTCAAACCTCAAACAGGGTCCGGATAACTTTATCGGATCCGGCACGTAATAAGGAGTGAAACGCACTGCTGCATAATGCCCCGATAAAATTGCCTGAAATCGAGAAACCTGAACAAATGTCCATCGGGACCAAATCGGGCATCTAAATAATGACTGGTCATCGCTGGTCAGGGTATAATCCGGAAAATATTGCAAGACAATTGCCATATTCCGACCGGATAAGGACCGGATAAGGACTCATAATGCCTTCTTACGGCTTGCCTACACTGCAAATCCGAGTGTATTATTTTGACACGTATAAGCTGAAGGTTTTTGCACGCGTTTCTTCACACGTCGTCTGAAATCGCGTCATTTGATGCATTTTGATATCACTTGACGCGTCTGAACGCGTCAAACGGCGTGATTTAAGATGACAAGATACGCGTAAAGGAAGCTTCAGCTTATACGCGTCAAAATAACACACTCGGGTTTGCAGTGTACCCGAGCAGAACATCGTCCTACGGCCGTATTAAAACCCCATCCGGTCTTCAAACCTCAAACAGGGTCCGGATAACTTTATCGGATCCGGCACGTAATAAGGAGTGAAACGCACTGCTGCCCCGATAAAATTGCCTGAAATCGAGAAACCTGATCAAATGTCCATCAAGACCAAATCAGGCATCCAAATTTGACTTCTGCTCGGGTAGTCATGCCATATCAGGCATAAAAAATTGCCGTATTTGATTTCTGCTCGGGTAGATCGAAAAGTCACGGCAATTAGAGTGATAGAGAGAACGCAGCTGCGACGATAGAGAAAGGCGCGCTTAACTTAAACGAACCAAACTCGCAGTGAAAGCCGACGAGTCGCCGACGGTGGTGCTGAACCGCGCCGACGCCACGGCGCCTTCCCAGCGGCAGCCCACGGTTTCCCCGGACCCGTTCCGCGACGTTATCAAGACCGAGCCGGCCCCCGACTTACCTTCCTTAATCGAGGACATGATACGCGGCATCACGACAGCCAGGCCGACGACGTCCATGGCAGCGGCGGCGGCGGCGGCCGGGACTTCCAAGACCTCGGCTCAAGGCTTGACAGGCAATCAGCTGCAACACCCAACGAACTTTGACTTCATGGTGCCGCTTATACGGCCACCCTTTGATTACGGGGGAGAGACGGTAGACTCACCTTTCATCTCGGAGATCAAGTACGATGGCGTAAACGACGGCGAAGCGTCCCCGAGGGACACCATCCCGCCGTTAACGTACGAGCCGGAGGACCGGCTCGCCGATCGCACCGAGGCGAACGCCCAGGCGAGCGTCTTCGGCTACGACGATGCGACCTTGAACAAGCTAAATCGCACGGACGACGACTCAGAGAACGGCAACAGCACCGAGCAGAAGTTCGCGCTAAAGAAGACCGCCGCTTCTCTGGTCGACAATCGCGACGGAGATTCCACCGGCAAGGGCAATCACAGCGAGTCGAATGCAAGCTCGTCGATCGCAGGAGGAGACGAGGGCAAGGTCGTCGAGGGAGACGTCGAGGGCGAGAAGCAAGGCGTCTCTTCCGTCGACAACGTGTTCTCCTCGAGCGCCAGCAGCATCAGCAGCGAGTCGAGCGCAAGCTCGACCAAGACGCCAGATGTTTCCACCGTCAGCGGCGCACGAGAGGGTCAGGAGACAGCTCTCGCCGCCGCCTCGTCGACGAGTGCGGAAGGGTTAGCCGAGGAGACGGGGACTGTCGAGACGTCCTCGAAGGTCCTCGACAACGAGATATCCATGTCCGTCGGCAGTTTGTTGAAGCTGGCGGGCTGTAATATATACGGGCGGATGTATCGCGTCGGCAGAATCATCACCGAGCTCTCGAATCCCTGTCAGGAGTGTAGATGCACGGAGATCGGTGTCCAGTGCAAAACGCTGCAGTGTTGATCGGACGCCGATTTCTTGTCCCTCTCTCTTCCCCTCTGTCTCTTTCTTCGTCTCCCTGCGCTCGCCCTCGTCGAAGCAAGTCGGCGGGATGCAACGTTAAGAGAACGTGTATACGCGGTCCGATGAAGCAGGCGCGATACGCCGTCTCCTCGTGATGCCCGGAGAATTGAAAGTGCGTGCGCACGGGGTTCTCCCCCGCGAGGCAGCTCGTTTTTCGCACGCGGATGATGCGATTGTGAATCTTCTTCAGATTTCCTGCCTTTATCCCGAAAGCGTGCCGAAAGTTTGCGACCGCAACGGGAAGAGTCTCGAAAGTGCTTTCGGCGCGAGCGAAAACGATGTTTGGATTTTGCAATCGGGAGAAAGAGAGAGAGAGAGAGAGAGAGAGAGAGAGAGAGGGAAGGGGAGAGGGAGAACGGAGTGTTCGCGCGAAATTACATGAAAATTTGAATAGGATACTCGAGCTGGAACAACTTCGTAATGGGCGTTTATGAAAATTTCCACGTTGACAAATTTCAAGTGTAACACTCGTTGCCGTCAACTTCGTCGGATTTAACGGAAGCAACGACGTCATCGGACGCGCGCAGGGAAGTGGACGGAGCGCTCTCTCTCACTCTCTCTCTCTCTCTCTCTCTCTCTCTCTCTCTCTCTCTCTCTCTCTCTCTCTCTCTCTCGGCCGACGCCACTTTGTATCCCGCCGCTCCGTAAAAGTATCCTGCGGGAAATCGGCGAGTCTTCGCACGCGAATCTTTCGTTATTCATCTTCCCTGCCCGACTCCGTTCGCGACGGAGAATATCTCGCCGTCGCATCGTCGCCGATGCGGGCTCTAAACGTCGTCTGAAACTATGAATCTCCGAGACGACTATCAAGACGACTCACTGTTGCACGTCTTCCGCCAAGACGTCCTGTCGACGCGATGAACCTTCGGCCGAAACTTCGGACACGCAATTATCCAGGCAGAACCGATCGATTCGGCCCCGATGGCCCCCGATAACGAGACACCGCTCGGATTACTCTAACTAGACGTAATGTCCGCGTCGGTCGAATCATTACGCGATTCCGTCGTCCTCCGGCCAAATGCGTCGCGTCGCGTCGCGGTCGAATTTCTATGGAGACTAATGAAACCGGAGTCTCCGGAGCCCGCGAGATATCCGGACGTATTTTCTCGTCGCGTGTATTCTCCAAGCGCGCCGTTCGCGGAAGTTCCCGCGGCGGGACGGCGTTCGAAGAGCGATGAATTAATATCCCGCGATAGGAACGTGACCGTCAAAGTTACAGAAGAATCTCGCTCTCGACGGTTACGCTCATCCCTCGTCACACGCGGCGTTTTCGCGACGACGGCGACGAAGAGGATCGCGCGCGCCACATACGAGAGGAAAGAAAAGCGTTCTTGAACGCCCTCGGAATTAAGCAATTCGATTGCAATTGTCCTCCACCGACCACGTCTACTATCTGATGCTCGCGGGACATCCCTTTCGCCTTGTCCCCGATCCTCCGCGATCAACTTTCAACCCCCCTTACCTTTCCCGCCGATCGAACGTATCGTCTATAATCCAGCTTACAGTTCGCGGCGACCGGCTCTCTCGTCTGTTCTCTCTCACCCCCTTTCAACCACCCCCTGCATCATTTCCCACCCCCGCGTCCTATCCCGTGGAAAATTCCGAGATTCTCCTCTCTCTCTCTCTCTCTCTCTCCCTCCCTCCCTCCCTCTCTCTCTCTTTCTCCCTCCCTCCCTCCCTCCCTCTCCCTCTCTCTCTCTTCCTCTCCCTCTCTCTCTCTTCCTTTCCCTCTCCCTCTCTCTCTCTCTCTCTCTCTCTCTCTCTCTCTCTCTCTCTCTCTCTCTCTCTCTCTCTTTCTCTCTCTCTCTCTCTCTCTCTGTCTCTCTAATTTCTTTCGTGCTCGTCGTTTTCTGTCTGTATCGGCAGGGCATTATTCCCGGGACGTCGCACGGTGGTCATAAACGCGAGCCTTAGGAGAATCCACGTCCTGGTGGGATCGATCAGGATGTAATTGTGAGGAATAGTCCTTCCGTGCCTCGAAGGATAAGTGGATGAAGGCGGAAGTTAGCGCGGTATTCGCTCGTCCTCCGACCGCCTTTCCTCTTTAATGGGAATTATCCGTCTATATACCGATGGGAACGAGAGGCGGACGCGGGGGAGGGGGAGAGGGAAGGATGGGCGCACGATGCAAGGCGATGGAGATTAGGAGTGGAAAGGAGGGTGAACCGCCGTTTTGATTTATCTTCGTAATTTATCTGACCCGGCCGAATGCTAAAGAAAGCGGCTTCGAGTGCGACGGCAGCGAGGACGAGACGAGACGAGAGGGGGTGAGAATAATCATTCGGCGGAGACGCGGCTGCACGATCCGAATTATCCCGCTAAATCGCACGTTTCTTAGATATCGGCCGATCGTCGGTTAAGAATCGAGGTGGGAAAAATCGAAGAAAATCCACGCGCACGAAGCGCGATCGAACGATTTTTCACCACGCGGACCGACGTCTTCTCTGATTCGGGCGGGAGAAGTTGCCTCAATCACGCGGCCGAACACAATGTTTGCGTGTTAGTTCGTAAGTTACAATAACGATCTCATTAGCATGACCGACGGAAATTGGAGAATTTGACGAAGACGTGTCTCGTGTCGCAATTATCGCCGTGTTACAACGACGCACACATATACACATGCATACATACACATACACACATACACACGCGATACAACTCGACGTCGAGTTGTCGATAAATATTATTTTCACTTGTGTTTCTCCAAGCGTTACACTCTTCGTTGTTGCGATCGCGAGCGCAGGAGCGGATCAGAGATAACAAGCAGAGTTACACACGTTCGCGTCGAATTCCGCAAATAATTCCGCCGTGATTTCACTGCGCCGCGCCGCGCAGATGCTTCATTGTGACTTGTAAGGCATTTTGTTTGTATCATATCGGATACTCTTTCTCGCGCCGATTCTCCCCCCTTATTATGCGTCGCGCTTCTCCGAGACGCGCCCTGCGAGAATCCGCTCGCGTGCGACTGCTCTCAGTATTCTTGTGTATTCGCCGAACAAAAGCGCGATTGTGACTGCATCGACAATAAATAGAGCTTCCGCTGCGTCGTGAGGACTTTATTAAATTCTGCCAAATATAATAAAATCTCGCTTCTCCCGAAGAGAAAGATTGCGATCGTGTGTCTACCGATGATACATTGCACGCGCTTGGCTTTCTCTCTCCTCTCCCTCCTTTACTCTTCTTTCCCTCGCGCAGCGATTCGAATTGGTCGCGAAAGTGGCGTACTTCGCGCTTCGAATGCCTCAGAGAAGCTGGTGTCGTACACCACAACAATGTTGTAATAAACTCTTTTTTGTCTACTCCTCTGTTTCTCTCTTCCCTTTTCTTTCCTACTCTCTCTCTCTCTCTCTCTCTCTCTCTCTCTCTCTCTCTCTCTCTCTCTCTCTCTCTCTCTCTCTCTCTCTCTCTCTCTCTCACTCGCTGCTCTCTTTCTCTCTTTCTCGCAGCGAGCCGCATTCATTCCCGATGAAATGAATCTCCGCTAAGCCACCTAATCCCCGCATTCTTAACAAAATCTGCTTCGCGCGCGTGGCAAGTAAATTTTCTTGGTGTCTCTCTCTTCTCGGCTTTCACAGCGATAAACGCAGCACTCCGAAGCTGTTATCGCGTACAATGCGCCCCGCAAATATTACTCCGCCGCGCGAATCGGAGAAAACCTAAACAACGCGCGCGCGCGTTATTAAAATATTTAATTAGATCCACATCGGAAGTGCAGTCCGGGCGAATGAATCTTTGATAAAAGCGCGGTGCGTCTGATCGCTGCTGCGACGCGAAATAATAATCGGAAAAGTAATTAATTCTAGTCTTTAAAACGCGAAGCGCATACACGGCCAATATAATGCGAAATAATAACCAACAGCTATTGAATAGGGAACAATCGAAAATGCGCGCGGTGAGGTGGGAGAAGGAGATCGACGGTTCGAGATTGTGGATCGTATCAGTTTGTAAAACGTCGTACGATTCGTTTGACTTTATTGTAGGCAATCGATTGTTTCGATATACAATGGAGGTAACGGGGCCTCATTATACTCGCGGCGAAATCACAGTATGTGTTACGGGCGTGTTGTCTGTGTGTGTGTGTGTGTGTGTGTGTGTGTCTGCATGTATGCGTATGCATGTATACGTATAATTATATTTATATTTAATAATCCATATTTACAAGGTTTCATAATGTAATCGTGTCGACGACAACACTAACATAATCACAGCCAGTTCGCCTCATGTAACATTGATAAACAAGTAGGTACGAGTACACGACTAATTGCCCGGGAGAACACATTATTCTTCACGCATTTTTTTTTCTCTTTTTTTCCTGTCTTCACGACTTTTCCTTCTATATCGCTAGATACGTGTTTATATGCTATGTATGGGAGAGTGTATATTATATGCGCAATTGCAGTTCTCGCAAATCGCGTCCCGTCGTGACGGAGGCTTCGCGCTCTAGCGCTCTAGCGGCGTGTCGCGCCGCGAACGTTATGACGTTATCAACGGGCCTTCGAAGCGACTAGGGATTCAAAAATCAGGTGTCTCGCGCAGCGGAAGTTATTATTGGTGAGCGATCGATCAGTCTCGCGAAGGACGAGCGCCGCGCGGCAATCGTCATCGCGCGCTCGTTACTTTCGCCCGATCGGCCTGCGAGGGAAAATCCCGAGAAGCGGATTTAACCGAGAGCCGTTAATCCAAGCGGTAATGAGAGATCGTTAGCTGTGATAAATCGAAGCGAGGAGAAACAACACACACGGGTCAAAAATTGATCTCTCCGGTGAGATGAACGTTTTCCGAAATCTGAACGTACACCGGCTCACCAATTTTCTTCCCTCCACCCTCCCGTCCCACCTCTCCCATTGTCTCTTGACAACCGTAGTTAGCATCCAGTAATTAAGGGGACATTACGCGCTACGTTATAAATATGTTCCGGCAAGTTTTACAGCCTCGTAAATAGAAATGCGATTATCTTTACGTTACCTTATGTGTTATATGCTATAAAAGATTCGTACATTCTCTTGCATATTTATCGGGGAACATGGCAGGATTCTCTGGCGGTGGTTGAACGCGAAAGGAGCCTCGAAAGGACTCTGCTGAATTCTTCCGTCAGCCTCTCCCTTTCTCTCCCTCTTTCTCTTTCTCTGTCGGCTCTACATTAACAGGTAACGTCGAAAGATGATATTCGTGATCATAATCTTACGATGTTACTTCTAGAGCGACAGGGAACTAATTCGCTCGCGTAGGTGCTCGCACACGTAGCGGCTTCTCCGTCTGAAAGCTTCCCTCTTCCTCTCTCTCTCTCTCTCTCTCTCTCTCTCTCTCTCTCTCTCTCTCTCTCTCTCTCTCTCTCTCTCTCTCTCTCCCCCTTCTCGGTCGCGTGCGCGTCGCGCGCGTCTGCGTGTGTGTGTGTGTGTGTGTGGATTATATCCGTGTCGTTAAACTTCGGCCTACTTTAACGATCGATACACTTAACTTTGCCTCTCATTAAAATTCTCCTTATCATAACACGTTTACATTAATACAGCGATCGCTTTATTTTATACATCTTCTTACATGTCTCTCGTACACGCTAGACTGCTAATACGAATAATGGAAAGGATGAAGGTGCCTCATTGTCCTCGAGCGTCGGCAATACAGCGACGTGACGCTACTCGTCGACGCTGCTCGAGATCGCGGCTCTCCTCGCCGCGCGAGCCGTAATGCGATCTCGTCCTCTCGCGCGTTAGTGCTTCTTTATATTATTTAAATAAATTACTCTTCGTAATAACCGGCAATAACCGTTCGCTCGCCGTCGCCGAAGATTGGCCTAGTAACGCGCCTCGACCTCTTACACGTGTATGTATATATCATGGTGGATTTTTTCCTTAATTTCATTATACACACATTCACTCTTTCATAGTCCTTCTGCTTCAATAATATATTAATATATATATATATATATATATAGCGAGATCGACAAAATGACGACAAGTGTCATTACCAACTGTATCATGTGAAACATTCTTATACTCACACATAGTCCTCGGGTCTACGGAAACCATGATCGTGGCTGACGAGTGACTCTCTCCAAACGTTTGAAACATCTGTTAATACAAAATTCGCGACGTGTATGTGTGCGCGCTGACGCGTTGCGTGTTGCTCTGACGCTTGTTGCAATATATCAAATTTATCAAAGTGTTACCAGGCGCACGAAGAACCACAGAGCATGCGTTTACTCTCAGATAGCCGAGTCCTCGAGATCCTAGACATTCTAAATGGCAGCGAGTAGCATGAACAAACTCGACGAAATGTTGGTGTATCTTTGGTATCGGCCGCTGATCGAGCGTAACATAATACATCGTCGAGCACCTCTTCGTCGTCTTCGGTGTAGCGTCCGGCAGCAGTCGCTGCGGAGGTCCACGTCCTTGCGAGTGGCAATGGTCGGCGAAGCCGAAGTCGCGGCGACGGTCTCGCCCGCTGATGACGAGAGAAACGCGCGCGGAGCTCGACGACGGGCGGAACAGCCGGGAGAGATCTTCAGCTTCGGGAGAGCTTGAAACGCGCTCGCAACTATCCCGAGGAGCCGCGCGGCGAGTTCGCGCACGTATCGCGCCGAGCGGCAGAGCGAGCCTACTCGAACACACTCTCGGCGGCCTCCCGGATCTTCACGATCAGGAAGGAGCGTTTGCACAGCTTGACCAGCAGCTCGATCCTTTGTCAGGACGGCTTCCTGAGCTGCGGCAGGGCGATCAGGTAAACGTTGCCGAGGACGGCGCCGACGATCAGCAGCATCACGCTCACGGCCGACACCAGCCGCACGAATCGCACGAACTTGCGGCCCCGGGCGTCCTTCTTGCTCTGCTTCGGGAACACCGCCAGGCCCAGCAGCGGACCCGCCAGCGCGCCCGCCACGTGGGCCGCCCAGCCGACTCGACCGCATCCGAGCAGCGCCGGGATCGGCAGCGACGCGACGTCCGCGCCGGCCAGCAGCAGTACGGCGCCGAGGCGCCAGCCGGCGTAGCGCAGCTCGCCGTGGCACTGCAAACCAACGACAGACGGGGAAATGCAGAACGACGCGTCATCCGAGGGTGACGCGCGGGCTTACGAGTAAACTTCGGGGAATGTCAGACGCCGATTTGTTTCCAACTTTTTATAGTTATTTTTAATGTCAAAATATAAAGAAATCTGTTTTCATTTTTAGCTTAGATTAATTTCTTCAGTTTTTTCGAAATTTCTGAAGTTTCTTTTGTTCATTCTTTTTTTATTCATTTCTCGTTCATTCTTTACCAGATTTTGACGTTAAAAAGAGCTTGTTTGCTGGATAGTGAGCCGAAAGATTACTCAACGAGTCGAATGTAAAACTGAACAATGACGTCAGCCATATTAGATGCACCATTTTGAATTTTACAAAATGGTTCTGATTCATAATCGACGACATGTGTGTGCAAGTTTCAACAAATCAGATATATATATATATATATATTTTTAAGAAATATAAGATTTGGCGAAGAAATTTAAGAAAGTTTTAAATATGTATAAAATAGTGTACTTGTGCAAAACTTGAAAAATTTCGAAAAAATTAAAAAGATTAATTTAAGGTAAAAATGATAACAGATTTCTTCATATTTTGACATACGAAACAACTATAAAAAATTGGAAACAAATCGGCGTCTGACGTTCCTCGAGGTTTACTTGTTAGCCCTCCGCCGCCCGCCGTGACGACAGCTCCCTCCTTGCGCGCGCGCTCGCGATTTCGCGAATTTTTACGCACAGCCGCGTCGACGGAAACTCGCGTCTCTCCGTTAGCGCGAGTCGTTCACGCCGGAATTCACGCGGCGATTAACGCGACCTGTTTCCACGCGACCGAAACGCGGTCGAAATGGCGGCTTCTTTATGGAGCGCCTTAAGGACGCAAATATTTATCTACCCCTTTCCCTCCTGCTTTTACCTTTACTCAGCGTCCGCTGGAGATGATAAATGCCTCGTTGTATGAAATCGAGTAGCCTCTTGCAGAACAATCACAACGAAGGATAATAAAGTTGCCTTATAAGATAAAATAATAAGAAAGAAACCGCGGCCGGCCAATGTCGAATCGTCCGGCGCGGCGCTCGATTCGATCGATCGTTTCGCCGGGCGCCGGCGGGCGGTGAGAGCGAGGGCTTCAAAGGCGACGGGCCGATTGGTATCTCGAAACGAATGCGGAAACTTCGGTCGTAGGCGCGCCTAACGGACTGATTAAAACGCCCGAATCTCCGGGGAGTTCTCGCGCGCGCGCGCGCGAGCGTTGCAGTCTCGCGAGAGGAGGGTTTATTCGGCGCCATTGAGAAGGATTCGCGGCGGTATTTCGTCGGGCGGAAACATTCCCGCGCGTTTTCATAGCGTGGCTTCTTTTGTACCTTTGCCCTGGTCGCCGCGGTGATGTGGGCGTGCGTGCGTGCGTGCGTGCGTGCGTGCGTGCGTGCGTGCGTGCGTGCGTGCGTGCGTGCGTGCGCGCACGTACGACGCGAACTTTGAGCGAGCTCCGACGAGCGCGCTTCGCGCGGGCGGCCAAGTTTTCGCTCCTGCGGAACGACCCGACAGGGTCTCCTCCGCTGTGCTTACCAGGTAGAGATGAGCGAGGTGGCTCGTGAGCAGCGCGTAAACACCCGCCGAGGCGCCGACCAGATAGAGGCTCGGCTGCAGAAGCGACGCGCCCAGAGCACCGCACACCCCGCCGCCCAGGTAGATGGTCGCAACCCCTATCCGCCCTTGTTCCACCTGCAATCGCAAACTCTTTACAACAACGGCCCGCCGGCCGTGTGCGGAATTGCGATCTGTGCGAGTAGATCGACCTCGCGACAGCGTAACTCTTGCTCCTACGGAATAGGGATGCTGATTTTAAATCGACTTAAGCGAAGATCGATCAGTCGGAGCCTAAAAGATCGATTTCAAGACGATTTTCTGAATCGAATTCTCGAGTCGATTTCTTGAATCGACTCAAGGATCGATCTGTAAATTCTGGAAATCGCCAACACGATTTTTTCAGTTTCTACTAGTAATATAGTTTTTTTTTTTTTACATCTTTTAGTTGTAACATTTGAACTCACTCAATGGTTGCACAATGCACATTATGTTGCGCCTTTAGACCGATGTCCCATGGGCGGGAATTTTCAGCGGAACGAAACGCGCGAACCAATCACAGCCACTCCATATAATAGTATACATTGTATATGCATATAATAGTAAACGTGATTTCTTATTTAATAACGTTTAAAAACCCTTGATTGACGTTTAATCAAACTAATTAAATCCTTAGCACAAAGACCTTTTTCTATTTTGTTCTGGCCACACATACACATACACACACACACACACACGCACACACACAGAATACAACCAAAAGAATACCATATGTTTAATTTCTTTAATTCATATTAAACTATATGAATTACACGAGGTCTACTTTAAAGTGTAGAAACTTGGCAGATAATGTACTCTAATGAGTGGTTCATTCTACACGCATACCGATTCAAATCGATTTTCTGAAATCGATTCTTTATAAACCGATTTTTTAAAGATCGATTTTTTTCTCCGTGACTTCGAATCGATCTTTAAATCGATCTGTTCGAGAAAAAATCGGCATCCCTACTACGGAACAGGTCGGCGAAGATTCTCGCCTGGTCGAGCGATAATCGTGCGCTTCACTTTGCTGAAATCCCGCTTGTCAATTCGCGAGCGAGAGGGGGGAGGGAGAGAGAGAGAGAGAGAGAGAGAGAGAGAGAGAGAGAGAGAGAGAGAGAGAGAGAGAGAGAGAGAGAGAGAGAGAGAGAGAGAGAGACGTGATGCCGTCGAGATAATTCCTCCCGCCGGCATTTGCCGATACTTCGATCGTCGACCGATAGAGCATCTTTCCGTCGCAATCGCGAGATAATTGGATCAACGGAGACAACGTCGCATGAAAACGCTCGCAGGAAGCGTTACACTCGAGGGTGCAAAAACGCGAGTTCGCGAGAGCGGCGCGTTTCGCGTTATGATACGACGGCGCCGATTTCATTCGCCGGTACATGCGAATGTTATCCGGCCTAATGGCGGACAAAAGGCCCCGCGCCGCCGCGTCGTCTGCAGGAGAGACTCGTTCCCTTAAACGCGCGGCGCGTCTCGACACGCCGTCCGAACGACGTTCCCGCAATTTACTTGATTGGCTTTACCTCGAGTGGAGTTGCCAGGACCAGCTGAATGACCACGTTGAGTGCGAGGTGAAGTGCGTTCGAGTGCAGCAGCATGTAGGACGCGAACCTCCAGCCCTGCACCCTCTGACGAGGATCGTAGACCAGCCATCTCCGTAACGTCGCCTCGTCTCCCAGGCAGTGGACGGTTATCTGTTACGAGTGAAAGCACGTTTAATGCGCTTGCCGGTGTCCACGCGGGCGGAAAGACGCGCGCGCGCTGCACAGCGCGCGGCAGTGGCGAAACAGCGCGCATATTCAGCCACGGGCAAATAATTACACGCCGCCGTGGAGGGACACGTCAGACGGCTCTGGAGGTGAAATTAATTGCGATCGGACGCTGTCCAGCGTTAAACGACGCGCGCGCGCGCGCGCGCGTGTCGTAATGGATTGTCTGTCCGGCGCACGGCAGACGAAGCCGCGATCCTTCCGGCCGCGAACACGCGCTCGCTTCGTTTTCATTCATTTATTCGTCTCACGGCGGAGCTTGCCCTCTTCGCCGGCCGAGGAGGGAGGGAAAATTGCGCGAGGAATAGTTACATGTAAATTACACATTTAATAGGGCGAGAAACGATGATGCGCGACATATTCCGAACTGCGGCCGAATTGACCCTCGCCGCTCGTCTGATAGAATTTTATGCCATTGTTATCGTTGGCATGACTATTGTCGCAGACCTTTTAGCGTTACCGCTCGTTACACACACGCGGGGCGCGCTTATAATCGAGACATTTCGCCGGCGACAATGGCGTTGCCGCAGCCGAGAAGAAAGCCTCGCCGTGTACGCGATTACCGTCGGTGTGCTCGGCGACGACGACGGCGACGGCGCGCTCGGGATCCACGGCGGGTATCGCGGAAGCTAAATAAAGATACGCGGCGCTACATGAATTAAGCGCTATCCCAGATTCTCTCCGTGGCGGTGCCGCCGCCGCCGCCGGTGCGCGCCAGCTATTTCCGTAACGACACTTGCCTCTCTCTCCAGGAAGCAAAGTGGCCTTCTGGTTATTCGTCGCGACGGAAAGCGTGTTCCGCGCGTCTTTATGGCCGGGAGCGGCGCGGAAGCGCCGAGAGAACCGCGCGCGACTCGTCCTTTCGGACGCAGCAGAGTGACACGACGACACCAAAGATAATCACGTAATGGACCACGTGGCGCTCTTCACCCGCGTTTCCACGAATATAATATTATATATTTCCGGATGGAGTGCGTCGTCGCAGCCAATTCCTTCTCATTTGCGGAGAGAGCGAAGACTTGAAAGGGAGAGAAAAATAGAGAGAAGAGGAGAGAGAGAGAGAGAGAGAGACAGAATTGATATGTTCGAGAAGAAAAGTGAAGCTCGCGCGATTAAATTTGAGTGATTCGCTGCGGAATCCACGCTAAGCTCGTAAATTCCACGCGTAAAATTCATTTCGTTCGATTAATGCTATCTTTTCCGGTGTAAATTAAGCCCGAACGCGCTTCACGACGCGATTTCATACATCTTGCCGAGGAGGGAGGGGAGACGGAGAGTAGCGAGAGGGGACGAGATAAACGGCCGCCGAGCGCGTATTATAATCCACGATAAACCGCCGTACAACACACCGCGTGAACAAATACGCGCGATACAACGCTTCGCATTTGAGCGGTATCAAAGGCAATCAATCGCATTATCGATCGCGATGATTTACGAAGATCCGTCGAGCTTGTAAAAACACCCAACGCGTATTCGCTCGGGCTCAGGGCGAAGGGAGAGGGAGGGAGGGAGGGAGGGAGGGAGGGATGGGGAGGGAGAGGGAGAGGAAGGGAGAGAGAGAGAGAGAGAGAGAGAGAGGTAGCGGGGATTTTGTTCAATATTAATCTGCGCCAATATCTACACGAAATATTTATGTTACAGACGTAGAATCGGGCGCGCGCTATTCATCAGCGAGTTTAATAACTCGCTCATCCGATTACACCCGCGGAATTTATCGTAATCGTAATAAAGCGCGATCGGACATACCTATAAATACATGCGCATGAACGAAGCGCGCGTGGAAGTCTCCAAAGAGAGAGAGAGAGAGAGAGAGAGAGAGAGAGAGAGAGAGAGAGAGAGAGAAATAGAGAGAGAAAAAAAGAAAAATAACGCCTCAAGGACCGCCATGTTCTCCTCTTCACGTTTCTCTTCCCCTCCGCATCCCTTGCTCTTCAGCACCTCGGAACGGGGTGAAACGAGGCGCACGCGTTCAGATGCTCTCGCCGGTAAATCACACGTGTCAGCAGGTGCGCCGCTCTTTTGGAGGGTTGATACCTTCCCCGGCTATCCATATCCGGCGTCCCGGTTTTACGATCCCGTCTACCTTTCGAAACGTCTAGGTTTGCGCTTATTGCGCTTTTATGCCGGCCACCTTGAACAGGGCAGCGCCCTCTCCTACCGTTTAAAAGCCGAGCCAGCTCGTCCGCCCATCGCGGCGAGACGAGCTCGTTCCCGTCACGTTCCCATCGACGACGGCGCTCTCTCATCACGCGACGATATTTCAATTCGACGAAACGTGTCCGGCGAAACGGTGACAGCGGCCAATGAGACTAGCCACTTTATCGGGCGATGCAAGTTCGACGACGCATCGGCGCGACGTTGTCGATCATCACGCGGCACGCAGTGTGATTTATTCGCTCGCTCGCTCGCGACGCGATGTGTGGATTGAGAAATTAGCGATAGGTTCTTCGCTGACCGATCATTTATCTTGCGATCTGTGTCTTCTCTTGTGCCGACCAAAAAGCGACTGCTTATTTCACTTCGCTCAATTCACTTTGCCGCAAGGGCGAAATTTCTGCTCGCGCGGCGAAACTCCCCGATCGTTGCGCGCGATGAGCTGTCGGGGCGCGCGTCTAGTTTCTCTCGATTGCTCGAAAGGTTTCGTTTAGCCGAAACGTCGCCTTCACGGATGATAATGAAGGGGGATTGTTCGGGCGACAGAGCGAAGCAATATGCAGATGTTTATTGTCGAGCGCGCCATGTGTCAGCCTGACGCGCGATCACAGTCAGTGATTTCGTCCCATGCGGTGTTCTAATTCTGAATTCTAAGTAAATATTTGCAGTCGTCCATAATTGGTGTGTGTGTGCACATGTTTGTGTGTCTGTGTGTGTGTGTGTATGTGTGTAAGTACACGCGCGCGACAAACTCGGAACTACGGTCGGAGTTCGTAATTATGGAGACCCTCTCTCGCATCCCTCGCGCGACACAGGAATTTCATTTTCCTAAGGCGCGAGAAAAGAACGTAATATCGCCACGGGCGATATCGCGATAGCGCGTGTGCAATATCGATATATTCCACGGCATGGCGAAATATTACGGAACGAAATTCGGTTGGTATTAACCTAGCGTCATGTTGCAACACAGTTGCGATGACAACAAAAAGTTCGCGCGATTCTGTCCGACATCGCGCGCGACGTCACTCTCGTAGCGCGCAATTTGCGAAGAAGCGCGCGAAATCGAGCGAAAAATCCAGCGAACAATTTTTTTTCATCCACTACACGCACAGTGAAAGGTATTCCAGTCGGGCAACCGAGAAATTTTCGAAGATACAAAACCGTATTTTCCCCGACACGGCTTTTGTGAAGAACAATACAAGCGATTCACGCCGAGAGAGGGACGAAGAGAATTTCGGTCCTCTCTTTAGCTATTTAGCCGCTATTTCGACGATTCGCGATTTCTCGAGCCATCGCGGTATTAAGAGACGTAAATAATTCGCCGGAAAGTTCCGCCAAGATTGGATTCGCCATTCGATGCGGTGATTCGCTCGGAACGATCACCACGCCAGACGAAGCGTGGTAGGCAAACCACAGAGCTTCGTTTACGAGTTTCGGCTACCGTCTAGTCAAAGTGCAGTAAAGTGCAGGCGGGACACGCGGGAAACTGCGGCCTAAATCCCGATACTTTTCGCGGAGACGGGAGATACGCTCGTCTAAAGTTAAACGCAAACGGGGACTTTGTTTCACACGGAGTCGCGCGCGAATCCGGAGAAATCGCGGATATACGTTCGCCCCACGAATCCGGTTGCTTCGCCGTCGAGACACTCTCTCGTCTCACCCCAACCCCCGCCACCTTTGCTCTTCGTTTGCTTGCTAGAAGAACGAGACGAGGGGAACGGAGAGTTCGCGCTCAAACGTCACATTCGGAAAACGCGAGTTCCAGGCTTCGTCGCAGTTTCGATGCACTTCGAGACGCGCGAGTGCGTCTGATGACGCTTCGAGAGACATTTTAATTCGGCTCTTCGAGAATTTTTCGTATTTCGCGTTTCGCGTTTCGCGTTTCGCGTTTCGCACATCGCGCCATTCCTCCCTTTCTGCCAAGGGCATCCCTCCGCGAGAGCTTTTCTTCCCCTTTTCCGGTACGAAAAGCCGAGAGTCCGACATTGTCCCGGGCGCATTCGTACGGCGACGTGTCGGTGTACTATCGCGTTATTCGCGACGCGAAACGTCTATTTCCGGTAGTCTGGAGAACGCTTTCGGCGCCGTGGAATCCAGCCGCTACCACCTCATTCCACTTCTCACTTCCAGGTGGTTGCGCGCTCGCACCCCCGGTGGTCCTCCATTCCTCCGCCGCCGTCGTCCCTTCCTTTCTCGCTCTCGCGTTAAGGGCGGAGACGGAGCTCTCGTCGGTTCTTCCGCGAATTAGGAATGCGTTTGACTTTGTAGTTTTAAGTTTATGCATTTGCGAGCGCGAGTGAACACTCCACCGCGTCATTGTGCGGGCATGTGAGACACGTTTTGTCGCGCGGTGACTCCATCGCGCCTAATTGTCTTCGACGACTGCGGGTCATTTGAGCAAAATTCGAACTGAAAAATTCCACGTTCCAATAAACAAATACCGCGGGGGTATCATTTCGCCTCGCCCCGCCTCGCCTCCTCGCCACGAGAAGAGAGCGAACGCGGACGTTTGGGAAATACGCGGCGTATCTCCGCGATTTTTCCGCGACGCAGCTCGGCGGGGCGGGGCACGGGGAGGGAGGGAGGGGAGGGGGGAATCCACGAGAGATCGGCGCGAAATCGCGTGTTCTTTAATTTTACAGGCTTCCGCCGAGAACCAACGTTCCTGCCACGCGTGCTCCCGTCGCTCTTTTATGCATTCCGCGACGCGCTTTATCGCGCCGGATGTTCCTCAAATCTGGAGAAGCGGTCGACGAGGGAGCGACTCGTGGCGCGGAGCGGCAAATATGACGGCTCGTTTCTTTTCAAGCGCCAGCGATCCATGCCGCCCTCCGCCGCGCGTCGCCACCCTTAATACGGGGCGGTACACGTACGTCCACGCCGCGCATTCTCGCGCGCGCGCGGCATGTGTTTATGCGCGCTGTCCCGCTGTACATCACGCATTATCTCGCGCACTCGTAACAGCGACTTTTCGCCAGACAATAGCGCCGCGATAAAGTTGAAATTCACGGACTGCGGCCGTGAATTAGTGCCGCCTTTAATTCCGCGGCTTCAGCTTTATACACTTTAGCGCGTGTTCCCCCGTTCGCGGGTAATTTCCCGGAGATAAAATGCCCGGCTTCGGACATTATTATATTCGAGCCCGGGCGAAATCAACTTTTTCGAGAGTACCGCAACGCTACTTTTTGAGCGTTTCATTAAGCTTAAGAGCGCGCTAATGTGCGCGCGCGCTTTCCTCCCCCCTCCCTCCCTCTCTCTCTCTCCCTCTCTCTCCCTCTCTCTCTCTCTCTCTCTCTCTCTCTCTCTCTCTCTCATTCTCTTTCACTCTCTCGCCACAACATCCCTTTCTCCGTCGCTGAGTCGCTTTTCATCGCACGCTTTTCACCCGGCTCTGCCACTTTGCATCTTCATTTAACCGGAGATTATTTGATACTTTTAAGTATATATTTCTGAGCACACGCGAGCGCGCGACAGTCTGGTCCGCTAACGTGTGGACTTTGGTTTATTCAAATCGATTTTACAATCTTTTCCTTTGCACGTCATCTGCTCTAATTCGAACGTTCATCTTGGTCGCAGAAAACTGACACGGTTATATTTTAGCAACGTTATTACAAAGGAAACGTCAACGGTAGCCCGTTCGACTTTTTCTCGGTTGTCTCGACGAGCGCTCGGGGAAAATGATTATTTTCACACAGCGGAATCGATCTCTCGTGAAATATCGCTGACTATCACGCTGACTTCACGGAGCCGCGCATTACACAATATACTTATCACGAATTATTAAAACGGCACATAAATCTGTCGCAACGCGATTCCACGCCCGACGGATAATATAATCCGCGGTGCGCGGATACGGCGGTGTTATCGGGGCTAACATGATTTAATTTAATTTAAGACTCACGGAATAAGCCTCCGAATGACCAACCGGACCGAAATGAGCAAATCTCGCACGCCGCGCCGGCGGAAATAATCGCCGCCGCGGCGACTGCTCGATCGAAATTGCGCGGGCAAACTTCAACGCTCAACTCTCACGATACATAATATAAACGACGCATAATAAGCGACGCATAATAAACTTCGGGCCGCAAACTCCCCGCTGCGGATTTAGACGCACGAGAATTCGAGCGATACGCAGAGCCGGCGCTGCGCTTTATATATTTTCCCACACTTAATTCCTTCATACGCCTTTCGTCGCATTTCGCGCTCGAAACCGCTAAGCGTCTGCGGTGGACATTCACTTTGATCTCGTTGCGCTCGCAACTCGCACACGGTCCCAAAGAAAAAGCGCGGCTAAGTGATTAACTTTCGTCGTGTTCCGCGGCAAACGAGTAAGAAATTGCGATCCAACTTCGCGACTCCAAACTCGCGCATTTTTATTGCGCGTATCTGTCGCTGTTTATTCTCGCGACTTTCCGGCTGAAAACACGCCGCCAAGTTCCCGGGATTATTATCGAGCGAAAAAGCGCGCCTCCCCTTTCTCCCCGTTCCCTTTATCCCACCCCCGTCGAAACCTTTCTGCCGGGTTCCGGCATCCGCTTTTTTTCGGACAGACTTTTCACCGGCTCTCTCGGATATCTCGGAATATCGTCCCGCTGTATTCTCCGGCGAATTCGCGCGTATAATTGGGAAGGATTCCCATCGCGCGCTTGCCTCTCGTCCTTGCACGGCGCCGCGACACGCTGGTTCTGTTAATGAGAAATCTCGGAGTTTACGCGACGTTTTCAACCATTCTTTTCCGCTCGACTTGCGCTCGCCGGAATGTATATATTCCGCGTCCCGTGATGAGAGGGTCTCATCTGGCTAAAATAGCACTCGCTCGAGCGTAATAGAAATACGAATGTAAAGACCCGAGAAAGAGAGAGGGAGAGAGGGGGAGAGGGAGTGCGCAAAACAAGTCGGAAAAAAGAGGGACGAAGCGAGTGTTGTAAAATCGGTTAAAACCAACGTCAACGTGTAAGTTGACGTCGCAAACTGCCGATGGAAAATTCGAGGAAATTCGATATATCGCGACGGGGCGGCCTTCAAACTTGATCCCACCTGCGATTCCGTCTTTGTCGAATGTTGCGCGAAATACTCGCCGCGTCTTTCCTCGAGCGGCAACGCTAACCGCGACTTTCGAACCGATTTTTGAACCTCTGGCAAGCAACTTGATCAAAAAAAAAAAAAAGCGCAACGTACGCTACGTTTTTCTTTGCGTTCGCTCACCTCGATGATGCTGATGCAGATCATGAGGTAGGGCGGTCGTATCCGGAAGCTCGGCTTCCTGGCTGGCAGTGGGTATCTGGGCGTTGGTCTGGGTGTGCCCTCATCGTCGCGCTTTTTTTTATAGGAGGACGTGACAATGATCGGCGACTCTGGGGAATAGGGAGAGCCCGGCTCCGAATACGTCGCGTCCGTGGAATCCGACGAGATCGTCGACAAGGTTGGCGAGTTCTCCAACAGCGCTGCCTCGACGTCCATCGTGGGCGTATCTGCTTGAACGAGCGAAAAAGACCAACATTATTCGTGCGAAACGGAGACGTTCAATATCGTTCGTATATCGGGGCAGAGGTGTTAATCCGAATCTCCCTTCTTCGGCGAGTTATAGGCGCCGCATAAAACGCAAAGTACGATACGGGAAAACTGCTTTCGCTACATTGAAACAGGACGCACGCTGCAACGAGCCAAGAGACCGACCGGGGAGCGAAGCGTCAGATGCCTCTAAAAAAAACCCGCCTCCAAGGAAATTCCTACAGATCTAAAATTTGCGAAAGTCATTCGTCGCATTCAACGGAGGAGAGTTTTCGCCTTTCTCACGCGACTCACGTCTCAATTTATAGCGCATCGGTCTAACTTCATAATCCTCCCCTACGGTTCCACACATCTCCATATCTCTACCCCCAGCTGGCTCTTTCTTTTCACCCTTCTCGCGCGCGGCCGAAAGCGTTCACAAAGCGTAATAGGATCAAGCAAGAGCATTACACGTGTTGTTTATCCGGACAAGAGGTTCCGCGCGGGCGAGCGCGCGGGGCAGGATACGACAGCAAGTTCCGCCGGCGGAAGAACAAGAGCGGGGGGGAGGGGGGGGGGCGGCGAGGGGTCGAGAGCGGGCAAGTGGGAGTTCAATCGAGCGACTCTACTAGGAGAGCTCGTTTTTATAAACTTGCTGCGCACCGTCTAACGACAATCACCGCGCCGCGGCATGTCCTGCAGGAATCCTGCTGCAGCAGGATCACGCAGGATTTTCGCTGCGCTCCCGGTACGCTGCCGCTGCGTCGCAATAAAGAGACGCCTTTTGGCGATCTAGTCCGCAGATATCGCCCCCTCCCCCGCCGAGAGGAGCGCGAGCCGGCTCTATAATTCACCTGCAAATCCCGTAATGGCGCGAAAGACGTGTTTCGCGGGGCAATTTGCGGAACAGCCCGTGCACGCTCGGATACGCTCACGGGGCGCGAGTTAATCTCGCCGCGAGACTACGTATCGAGCACCTGTCATGCGCGGAGGGTCGCGCAAATGCGGCCGCTAATCGCTAGGATCGCTCAGCGCGGGTTAACGGGATTTTTAAACGGGGCTGGAATGCAATCTCGACGAGACGCAACAACGCTTCGTAATAATTGAATTGTTACAATTTATTGTTGAACCTGTTAGCACGCGATGGATAACAAGACCTTCCACATCGTAATTGGGTCGTAATTGACTGATGGGGTCAGGTGCGTATTTTTCAGACGAGTGGGGGGGATGGTACATTTAATAATCGACTCTTCATTCGACGAAAATCGAACGTGAATATTAAGTGTAATATTTATTGCGCGCTCGCTCGCGGGGCCGCTGGCTCATTATCGGTCTCATTACATTACGTCTTGTATCTGGAATGCAATATAACGAATGCGATATCAGGAGTTAGATCTCTCTGCAGCGGCCACCGAATAATTCCGTCCCGCGCGGGCAATTCTTGGTGGACCTGCCGTGGTCGTCCTTCTTCCACGCGGCGGGCACGGAAAAATCCTCGTCGTCGTCGTCGTCGATCTCGTGATTCCCCCATTCCGCCTCGGCCTCAGCCTTGGGCTCTTCACGATCGGCGATCGGCTCGCAGTAACCGCGCGCTGATGGCTTCGTTCCGCGGGGACACCTTCCCATCGCCTCGACCCGCTCGTCGGAAAAATATCTACCGCGGCTCTCGGCTTCGTGAGACTCCTCGGAGACGTGGCGCGGCACGTCCTGGCTCACCTTCACGACGTCGCGCTTCAACGTACGAGCGCTCCTCTTCGGCTCGCGGCCATAAAGCATCCACGGGATCAACCATTTGTTGCGCAGAAGTGCCAAGGTCGACGGGGATTGAACCGCGAGGTCGTCCGGAAGTAGGTTCTCGGACGAGCTGAAAAAGTCGTCGCGGTAGGCCAGCGGAGGCTTCGAGTGTTCGTCGAGTGTTCGCACGAACGGCGGTCTGTCGTGGAAAGCGCGCGCGAGGTCGACTCCGTACGCTCCTTCCGGCGACGCTCTTCCTTCGTACATTCGTCGTTGATCCTCCAGCTCGGCTTGCTCGAGGCCCGACCTGCGGTTCCCGAAGTCGTCTATCCGCTCGGCTAGGGCTCTGAGGGGCCCGGATGTCAGCTTGAAGATCGGAATCCTCACGTAAAACAACGGCGTGTGTTGTCTCGGCGGCGGGCGTCGCGGGGGGTAGTTTTCCTGGGCGAACGAAGCTCCGCGGTACAGCTGGACCGCCAGCAGCAGCAGCAGCAGCGGGATTCCCCGAAGCGCTCGTCGGGGAATCGCCATTGCGAGCAGGAAGAGAGAAAGAGAGTGGCACCCGGACTAGCGATTTCCGATCTGCGCTCTGCCCGAACCGCCGCGACGCGCCTCTGTTTTTATAATCGCGCTGCGGATCGTAAAAGACGCGTCGAGCGCTTAAACGCGCGATAAGGCGGTGAATAATAAATCAGCAATCAGCTTCGTGGCCAATTACAAACCGCGCGTCACGCTTGTCACCGGCGGCCGATTAATTCCGCAGGCTCGGCCGCGTCTGAGATTATAACAGGCTAGACTCTCATTCCCGGACTTTGGACTGTC
Organism: Harpegnathos saltator; assembly: GCF_003227715.2. NCBI lineage: Eukaryota > Metazoa > Arthropoda > Insecta > Hymenoptera > Formicidae > Harpegnathos > Harpegnathos saltator. The sequence continues at coordinate 423,362 of NW_020230183.1, read as the reverse complement.
GCTTTGGACCGTCATCTTTTTTTCACCCTGTGGAAGCTGTTATTATATTGAAAAGAGTCATTGCACGAGATTGTACAATTATATTATTACACTACGCGCCCCGCTGCACCCGACTAGAAATTTTGGTCAGGTTCACCTAACGCTGATAAGGACTTAATAGGGTGAATGAAAGGTAACCTAAGTAAGTCAGTCCTAACGTCCTATAACCGTAATGTCCTAACGACAAATGAGTAAGGAAGACCTTTATAAGGTTATAATGATTGGGTCCACATTAGGACCTTAATGTACCAACCTAGTGTACGATATAATATGGTTCAGTTAATCAGGTCCTTGTCGGGAGTCATTGTACCTAATATGATCTGCATTATCAAGTTTTAACAAAACAATTTTTGAGTGTCATTTCCAAATATAAAGATATTTGCATTGAAAAAACACTTCAGATCACTTGAATATATTTGTAAAATGCTATAGAAACTATCCTTTTTTTTTAGCAGTCAATAAATAGTTGTAAAATTAATGTGACATGCAACTTTTCTCTTTAACTCTCCACTTTATGTCTTGTCACCTTGTGATATTTTATGATCTTACGATATTCATTTTATGTTTCTTTTTCGAAACATTTTATAAGTATGCTCAAGCGATCTAAAATATTATTTCATGCAAATATCTTTTTATTTGGAAATGACATGAGAGAATTTTCAGCGTGTCATTTCTTATTTCTATTGTCATTATCCAATATAGCCGTGGCGAGTAATCAGGAGCCATAATTTGAAAAAAAAAAAAAAAACGTAATAAGAATTCCATAAGGTAACTTAATAAGAACCTGACTATGGATTCAGGACTAAGATTCTGATTCATATCCACGCTGCGTTACATGACTTACTAGGACCCGATAGTATTACCTTATTTGGGACCTGATGTCCAAGTGAGGTTAACCTGTTCAGGAATGAATGGATGGAATAAATTTCTAGTCGGGCAGTGGCTGCCGAAGTTCGCATCGAGGCTCAGCGAACAGCCGGTCGCTCGTCCGCCTTTCCCGGCGCTGGAAATTTCAACAGCCGTTACGTCAAATTATAACGCGGGTATAATAAATTACACGGCAACGAACGTCGATCGCACCGCTGTTATTCATAACGCTCCTCTGCGGAGCGAAGCTCTTCTCGGGGGTGTTTGCGCGGCTTCGCCGAGCCGAGAATCGTCGCTGGCGATTCCGCGAGCAATTCCAAGCTGCGGGTCTAGCGAGGCCAACGGCACTTTCTCTCCCTCCCTCTCTCTCTCTCTCTCTCTCTCTCTCTCTCTCTCTCTCTCTCACGGCTCGCCGGCTTAAAACTCGATCCCGCGCGCTCCGGAGCGAAACAACCGAGGACGCAGCGGAGGCGGGGGCGGCGTCACCGCCGAAATCGCTGGTTTTCGCGGGCATCCGTGCTGGGTTTCGCGGTGGCGGTGCGCGGCCACCGAAACTCGGCGAGCCCCAACAACTCAGCGGCGAATTCTAGGCTGACCCGAAAACACGATTCGAACAAAGACAGTTAACGGCCGGACAAAGAGGTCACGGGAGACGGCCTCGGCCAGGCTGAGGGTGGCGGCGGTAGCAGGCCACCGCAAGTTCTCCCCGTCCCTCCACCACCCCCCGGCCGCTTCCTCATTCTCCTGCTTTTGCAGCAGACTGATCCAGCAGCGAACACGCATCCTTGTTCGCATCCTTATATTCGCCTCTTCCAGCGTCTCGTCGTCCTCGCTCGTCCACATCCCGGACAGGCTCATTCGCCAGACTCGCGCGCGCCGCGAATGCGCACGCAACGGCCGTCATTGTCGGACAAACGCGAAACTTCACCTCAGTGCACCTCCGCCACCGCCGCCGGCCGTCGTAAATGCGTACAAGCCCGTGTTTGCGCGCGTGTTAACTCCGCGACTCGGCTTCTCGGGGGACCTCAGCGGAGCCCGGACGCGCGCTGGTATTCGCCCTCCCGCACCGCTCCGGCCCTCGCCGCGTCGCGTCGGCCACGCTTCCGCTGAAATGTTCATTCTCCCGCGGATTATTTCTGCCGGCGGAAATGAGGCGGGTAATAACGTGCCTCTTTTGAATGATTCCCGCGTCGTCAGCGGCGGATCGAGCGAGCGAGCTCGACGGTGTGCCGCTGCCGCCGCGCTCAGCCTCGTCCGTGGGAGATTACAATCCCATTTGCGAGCGGCTCGGTAGCGAGAGACGGCGATGGCGCACATTTCACGGGGTGAGACGTCGGCGAGTCGGGTAGTGCTGGGACTCCTCGTTCCGCTACACTCCACCGCAAGGTCTTTCGTTCCCGCGAGGCTGGCCCAACGCGGGGGTGTGGCCGCACGGCGCGCGCGCGCGCGCGAAAGCGGAAGCGGAAGCGCGCGCTGGACTTTCGACCGCAGGTCAATGAATGCTCGTTCGCGGTTACCTGCGCGGTGAACACGCGTCGCGCGCGCGTACGCGTAGGCGCCGCCGTAAAATCTACGGCGGCTGTAGATTCCGCAGGCCGCAAACGGCGAAACGGCCCGCGGGGACGTCGCCGCGGCGCGACCACTCTCTCTCTCTCTCTCTCTCTCTCTCGCTCTACAACGGTGTCGGCTGTAATTCAGAAATATCAATTCTACGCGGACGCGGAAATAGATCGTCGAGCGCGAGCACGCTGGCGTTAACTCGTTGTTCCGCGATTGCGGACGACGGACCGCGCTTCCGCCCTTTCGCTGAATTTACGGTAACGGTGCCGCGCGTGATATCGCGCCGTTCGTAAGATCGACCGAGCAGCGCAAACGCGTCAATTGCACATTAGTGTGCTCATCATGAGCGGCGAAGGGGATGATTTAGACCACTCGAGACCGCGGCCCGTGAACTCGCTGGTCTTTTACGGTCGCGAGCCGTGTCTCGCCGCTGCTCGCGTGTGGCAACGTGCAAAATCGCTAAAAATTGCAAAATTCATCGAAAGTGCTTTCCTGCTTCTCATCCTGCGGCTTGCGGCTTCTCCGTGCAGAATCGCGCGTGTCTCGGGATAAAGGGACGAAGGTGTAAATACTTGAGGGCGATACGAAGGCTGATCGCCGGCGGGAAGTGCGGTTTCTTTCTCGTCAAAAGAGGGTTGCTCCCGGAAAGGAATTCCGGAAAATTCTCGCGCCTCGCTCTCGCCCTCGATCGGCGGCTTACCAATGGCCCCGAACGTGGAGGAAGGCGGGCTGATGTAAAACTCCTGGATCGCGGGGAACCTCGCGTCCTCGGAGACTCGCGTCGCGAGGTGCGGCATATTTTCGCGAGCGACGGAACGTCGTAGTTTGGCAAAAGTCAATCGCCGGTGCGGCGACGAGCGAAACCTCGACATCGGAGTACGCGCGAGTATGCGCTACTTCCGCGGCACCGCGCGCGCGCGCGCGCGCGCGCGTGTGTGTGTGTGTCCAGGGTCGCGGCTTAATGAAGCATTGACGTGTCCGGCAAAACCGTGTACCTGTCCGCGTGTAATTAACGTAACGCCGTCGGTTTGTGGGCCACGCAAATCAAGCGATACGCCGAGAACGAATCCGAGCCGAGGCGGCACCGTAATTAGAGGCTCTCACGGTGCAAAGAACAATGGACTAGGTGTGCTCGCGCTATCTCCGTGCCTGTCGATATTTGTGGCTGTCGAAGACGCGACCCGAATATCGATGGCGCCGGACGACCCGGCTGGAACGGATGGGACTTGCGGAATTATCACCGGAGGGTGCAACGGCGGACAGAGAGAGAGAGAGAGAGAGAGAGAGAGAGAGAGAGAGAGAGAGAGATAGATAGAGAGAAAGATCCGGGGCGAATTCTCCCGGTGCATCTTTGACGAGTTATTTATTCTTTGCCGGGCGGAACCAGCTTCGACTTTCGACCTTTTCCACGCCGACCTACGTCGCGCGATACCTTGGACGAGCGGACGCGAAGAAACCAATTGGGTCACGTACGTTGATTGCACGTCGAAGCGACCGTGCAAAACCTCCGCGGATTCACGTTTTTTCGACTCTCTTTCGAGCTCGCGAGAGAGTCGCTCGGATTTTTAGTTCTCTACGTTCTCTCTCTCTCTCACTCTCTCTCTCTCTCAATTCATAGCAGCGAAATAATACACGGTCATGTTCGTCCACCGCTTTCTTGCGCCGTTTCTCGCGGACAATTATCCGATTCCGATTCCGGGCCGTCCTCTGAATCGATGGAATCGCCAGCAACCCGACGAATTTTCCCAATCGCGATAGTTATCTATAATTCGTCGCTGCGAAATGTGTCTCGATCGTCGATATTTCTCTAGCGTTTCAATTCGGGCCGCGGAGAGACACACCGCGGCGTTCTAATCATCGAAATACCTCGTCAGCGCGAACGAACATGGGGACGAGCCAACCAGGAATCATGGGAGTCGCCGCTCGTGAGTATATTCTCCCGACTAATATGTAACGACAACTAAATCGGCACAGATGTAACATGTCGAGCAGCATTATTTATCACACACGTGCGCACGCGCGCGGACGCAGCCAAAGCGCATTTATCGCCAACGGTAGAAACGAGATTTAGTTAATCCGTCGGATCGCGCCGCTTCAGGACAATAATGTTGACTAATTAATTTAGCATTACCGATGATTGTCATTCATACTGATGACGTTAATTATTATGCTAAACAGCCGACGGAGATGAATCATTCAGTATCTATCGATGTAAAGCCGCCGCCGCCGCCGACAGTCAGCGTTGGCGGGGGCCGAGCGTCCAATTGAAACCGCGGAAAACCGCCGCGTTCGAGGACGCCGGCCGAAATCCGACACCCGGTCGTCCATCCGCACAGTACTTCTCTCGCGTACATTCGCGCGTACAAATTGGAACATCCTGCGCGCGAGAAGTATCTGCCCGCCGCCATGTAGGAACGGACACGGCGACTTCCTCCTCGTTCGCGAGTTCGCGTCGAAAGTTTCGCGAGAGGCCCGGGAGTCATTAATTATTCCACGATAACGTGAATACCAGTTACATACCTACGATTGGCTCATTAATTTCCGACGGCGTCATATCGACTTTCTGTCGAGACAGCCGGGATAGCCCGAAATCCTGGCGTGTACCGTGCGCGCGTGTGTCAAAACGCCCGCTCGGCCGGCCACAAATCAAAATCGCGACGGCGTGCGCGCGCTGTCTAAATGATCCCCGAATTTACCGCGGCAGCGGCGCAGCGTCGCGACGTCGTTCGGGAATAAAAACGGGTCACGGGGTACGGCGCCGATCGATTGTTTTACAGCGGGCGGTTAGGCGACGGGGTAGAGCGGGGTTCTACCGCCGCCGCCGCCGCCGCCGCCGCCGCGCCGCGGAGGATTCGTCCGCGGGAATTTTCCAAAAGTTCGCGGTCTCGGTTGGGAAAACGGCGGAAATTACCGCACGCACACACCTCCACGCGATGCTGTTTACAAAATCGCGCGATGTACAGCACGCCCTAGAGACGAGCGGAGAGAGCCTCTTCAGCATGTAGCGGCGGCGTCAAAATAAAGTTTCTTTTGCTCCGTTCTTCTCTTTTCTTTCGAAATATTATAAAGCCCCGGAACATGTGAAACGAGCGGGAATAAAAATCGCGCGGCGACACGCGGAATAATTTTGCCATTTTGCAACGGGACACTCGAAACGCTTGTCCGATGCAGGCTTTGTCATCTCGCAACAAATCGAGAGCCGAGAGATACGGCGGTGATGTCGGATAACGACGTGTATATCGTGTTAAAATCGTTCAAAATAAATGGCCAAATCTAAATATCGAACGTACCGAGTCCTCAGTTTGCGTAATCGTACGGTTTGCTACCCTCGCCGCCCCCGCCTCCTTCTCTCTCTCTCTCTCTCTCTCTCTCTCTCTCTCTCTCTCTCTCTCTCTCTCTCTCTCTCTCTCTCTCTCTCTCTCTAACGTTATCCCGTCAATTTCCGTCATCTCCGCGTTTCATCTGTTTTCGAATTCTCGAATTCTGCTGCTCTCATAAATACGCGGTGATAATTGGCAGAGTATCGGCGGATTTTCCTCAATTGAGATTCCTAAGCGATCCCTAAGAGATTACCTCAAGATGGTGCATTCTTGCAAAGAGAAGTCAATCGTTGATTAACGCCGGCGGAAACTAGAATTATACTCGTTAGAGAACGATCGATAGTTACAAGCAAGATCCGTCGTCCCGCTCGGGTGTTAAATGCGCGCGCGAATGCGCAGTCACTGAACACGCGAGACGTTCGCCGAAGCCTAACGAAGGTCCCATCCTGCGAATGAATCGTTGAGCGCGAAACTGAAAAAAGGCGTCAAAGCCGCGCCCTTTGTCGTTCCACTTGCGTGAACGTCTCGAAAGTGGGGCTTTGGACTTTAAAGCGGCCTTTAATTGCGTTAAATCGACTTCGTAGAAGAAATTACGCGCGTCACGAGTCCCCTTAATCCGCCGGCGCTCCGTCCGACGAGACGCCGGCGAAATTTTACGCGCGTTCTATCGATCGCTGCTGAAATATCATTTGTGTAAAAGTAGTGTTCTGCGACTAGGCAAATCTTATTCGCGATTTCATAGATATCCGCTCACAACGCTCAATGGATAATATCGTGTCAAACTGTCGGGTAAAGACGAGGATTATCTTCCCGATATGAGGATTATTCTTCCCTTCGTTAACGCGATCAAAGAGTGTGCAGTCGCGATAACAAAATAAAATTTCATTACTGTGACTGTTACGATTCCAGTGACGTATGTTCGTTAGATTTGCATTATCTCACATTTTGCTCAATTGCGACGTTTTTTTTTTAATTCCGACGGAATCATGGACGAACGTTAAAACTGCGCGAGGGGGAAAGGGCTCGCTCGCTTGCTCTCTCTCTCTCTCTCTCTCTCTCTCTCTCTCTCTCTCTCTCTCTCTCGAGAGAGAGAGAGAGAGAGAGAGAGAGAGAGAGAGAGAGAGAGAGAGAGAGAGAGAGAGAGAGAGACAAAAAGAGGTGAAAAGTAAGCCGAAACAACGTTGCGCGCGTCCCTAGACATTCATCATCTCCGTTGTAATTTAGCCGCGTCGTCGAAGATATTACACGAGGAGGTAGGTAGCTTCCGCTGCCGCACATGTGCAGAAATTTATTAAACATATTTCTCGGTTTATGAGCATATAAGATGCCGTGTCGGCTGCGTATAAGGCGCGTAAATTATTCAGTAAATCGCTGAAGAATAATTTAGCGCACCGCCATGACGCCCACGCGGGAGTAAATTACATTTCGCGTGTTGTGTACGCGATACTTGCCCAATTAAAGCGCGTTCCGACTCGGGGAACGCTAGCGACCAAAAAGCTTAATACGAATTTCGTTAATCTGCATTGAACGTGGCCGATAATAATAAAACGCGATCAATTATTCCATCTCTGAGCTTCAGTTGAACGCATTGTTACTTCACGCCATGTTGCAAATTGAAACCGTTGCATTTTAATAACCAATTGCGAGCAAACCTTCTCTCCCTCTCTCTTTCTCTTTTTCTCATACCGCGCATCTCCCTTTCCCTCTCGCGATATATTGAGATGTAATGCCAATTGTAATTTTGCTTTTGGATTCGCGAGTAGAAAGAAGGGATTACGTAAATATGAATTCGTCCGCTCTTTTAAATATCGACGAAATTACGTTGAATATCAAAATATAATTCTGTGTTACACGCATGCATGTTGTACAACATGCAAGATGTGATTTCTTGTAACATGCACGAGGGCGCAGCGCGTAATAATATATTAAAAAAAAGAGAGAAAGAAAAAACGCGAGAGGTGTTCTCTCTTCTCATATATTTTTTTCCTTCCTTTAAGGAAAAGTGCAGTAGCTCTTTCATAAATCTCCGAGGCAGATTCTTAACGAGGCATGCGTAAAACGTGGATTTTTACGCTCCGTCATATAATAATTTATCGTTACGGACGACCGATCGCGCACCTCGAGGTAAATCATCAACGTTTTTACGACGTCAAAGCGTATCGACTCCATTGCCCCCCCCCCTCTTATAACGAAACGCGTCCAATCGAAGCATATATTTTCCTCTTTCGAGGAACGCAACGTCTAAAAGTTCGTAATGGCTTTCGCAAGTTTCGCAGTAACGAGTGACTTCGCGGTGCGAACGCTTCGTATAACCGCGAGAGAGGATCTCAGCAATTATCCCGCCAAAGGTGGGATTTTAAATCGCGTAAGTCTACGCGATTTGTCCGAGGATGGACAAGCAAAAGTGAAATATATAAAGATGAGAACGAAACGCGCTCTCCCGGCAATTTTCACCGACGTAAGTCTCCGACGTAAGCTTTCGTATCCACTGGAATAACATTCAAGGTACTCCTCTCTCTCTCTCTCTCTCTCTCTCTCTCTCTCCTTTCGTCACACGAATATCAGGATCAAGTTCTCCCGCGGGAACTCGCGTCGTTAGTCGCTACTTTTGCGCCAGAGTGCTCTTCCGGCGTTTATACGGAATCACGTCGCGCTCGCCTTGAGGTTAACCTACGCGTACTTGCGAATCGCAATTGCATCGTGTCGCAGCGACATTGAGCCGAGCCGTTCAAGTACGACGCCGAGAGAAACCCCGGCCGTGTTTGCGGCCGGGACTCTCAGAAGCGCGAGCGTCGCGCAGCGCGCTTCCTAAAATAATTGCGTCGCGGCTGGTGGAATCGTTTAGCGCGTTAATCAGCGTTCCATTTGTCGGCGGGAGAATACTTTCAAGTGCCTTTCCCAAGGTATTGCCTCCCGCGCGCCGCTTAATCAGCCCGCCATTTCGCTCCCTCCACACTCTAATTAAATCGTTTTATTAAAATTAACTGGAGCACTTAGATCTCTCGTTAAAATTAAAAATCGCTCTGCTGATGAAAGAAGGCCGGCGGATTGTTCGCGAAGGTACACACAAGATTGAAGATTAATTAATTAATTAGCCCTGCCGTATTTTAGATCGCGGCGCAAGGTCTTGCTTAATAGCTGTTTATCTTGAGGAAAGAGGACGGCTAAGAGCGACTTTTCCTCGCGAGGAATATTCGCGCGGGTAGATTTCGGAAGCTGAGCTTGCGGAACGCAACTGCAACACGCGATATCGGATGAAGATTAAAATGAATAAGTAAAATGGCTAATAAGGATAATAGGCTGAGATGACGTGCGAGGAACGTATCCGTGTCGGAATTTCAAGGAATTCAAGGAAAAACCGGCTCACAATCTGAGCCTGATCGCTTAGAGACGCATTAACCCTTTAACCCTCGACTTTTTTATAAGTGTTTTAAGAATAAAATTTGAGTTTTGTTGAACTGAGACTGTAAGTAGTGATAAGCAAAAAAAGATATCAGAATTTTATATTAGTTTTTTTTATCGTTCGTTTTTTATTTATTGGTAAATATGACTTGGATCCTAAAAACATATACGAAACGAGCAACCTATACAGAGAAAAATGAAGGGTAATCTATACGACATAACTCTGATAGTCAGCTTGAAATTTTTGATGAAACTTTACTACATTTGTGAGTGAAGTTTATCATTCAGAACGTCAAGTTTACTATTTCAGAAGAATATCTTATAGATCATCATTTAGATAGTCAATCGTCTCTTCATTTCTCGCCGCATAAAAAACTGTAGGTCACCAGGTTTCACGAAAATAGGCTGATTTTTTTATTTTCGTGTCCACCATATTGGATTCGCCATTTTGAATTTCTGTATTCTTTTAATTTCACATTTCGCATCTGAGAAAGCTTCCAAATAAAATATAAAATTATAACTGTACAAAATTATAACAGATACCAATCTATTCATTTATAGTGCACCTCTAGATGTCAGTAACAATGCTAACTATCATAGACGTAAGAATATATGGACGGAGCATAGAGCTGTCGGGGTGGTCCATGAAGGGTGAGGGGAAAGAAATGTCTATTGTAACGGATATGAGAGACTAAGGTGGCGACAGTCGTTAGTGTCACGGTTATATATTTCAACATAAAAATAATTACTGTAAACGATAAAGAAACAACTGATATTAATGTTATTAATAAATTAAATTTTGCAAAGTAAATCACTTCTATGATTAAATCTTTTGAATAGAATCCTGATATGAAAGGAAAACCACATAATGAAAATAAAGTTAAATGAAATCTTATTGTAGTAAAAAGAATAAACTCATTTAATCCTCCTAAAAGACGAATATCCTGATTGTTTCTTATTAAATAAATGATTACCCCAGCCCTTATAAACAATAATGATTTAAAAATTGCATGGGTTAATAAATGAAAATATGATAATAAATTAAATCCTACTCTTAAAATTATTATTATTAATCCTAACTGACTCAGTTGTTGATAAAGCAATAATTTCTTTTATGTCATATTCAAATCTGGCTATTAGACTAGATATAAACATTGTTAATACTGAAATTAATATTAACAAAGTATTTACTTCATTATATATTAAAAATTTATGAAATTTATTTCACTACAATCATATTATAATAGTCTCGGTTGACGGAGGATAATGACGTCTCACGACGTGACAGTAGACCCTAAATATGAGAGACCAAGATGGCCGACGTTAGATTCCCCTCACTCTTCAAGGCCAATACCCCGCGCCTGTAAAAGTACTTTATACTCCGTCCATATATTCTTACGTCCGTGCTAACTCTGTGCCTACTTGGAATTTGACAAAACATGTTATCATTAAAACTGAGCTAAAAACAGACTAAACCGAATCTACATACAACCTATGTGTATATATATACCATTTTTTAGAAGAAGAACTCATCTTTACAGTGGTGCAAAGAAAACGAAAATATCATCTTTTTCGACTAAGTTATAGATTCTTAAACGCGTTTCTGCTAACTATAATAGTTACCAGTAGGCGTTAAAGCGACAGAGCCTCTCCGAGTCTTTCGAGGGAATCGCGCGGGTCCGTCAATTTTCGCAAGTACGGGGCACGATTTTTCGGCCGACACCCCGGCGAGGCGCGTTCGCGATATTCGGGAATTCATGGTTTCCTCGTCGCAAGCCGACTGTCGTCTACGGCGATTTAGAGCGACCGAGCCCGCGACGCGGAGAGTTCGCTGACGAGGAAGCTTGACAAACGTCTGTCGCGGAGAGCGGGCGATTAATTATGAAATTTAACCGCGACAAACGACGCGCTCGCGAGCGGCGGGAGATTCGTGTCTCGATTGCGACGTGCGCGGCGACGATTCGGGGTGTGCAGGGGAGGAGCGGGGGGGGGGAGGGGTTTCCAGTTCCCATCGGTATTACGACGTCTAACGGCGCTGCCACCTGCGAATTACACAAGCTGGGCCATGTCCCAGCCTGTGTTTTCCGTCCCGCGTGTTTTCTGGCTCGCGGCGCACGAGAACTCGATTACGCCCGATCCGTCATCGTTTCGCTGCGGTGAAAATCCGTTACAACGTACGCGGCCAATTCGTCCTTTCCATCCCAAGACGAATGCGGCCCAAGAATCGCTCAAGCATTTCCCTTCTTTCTCGGCTTTCTCTTCTATTTGTTATCCTCTCTTTTACCGCCCCTTCTACTCCACTCTCTTCCTTTCTTCTCTCGCCGCTCTCGTTCGGAATCGGGACGGATGAAATGTGAGTCCCGACTCTTTCGCGCTTTCCCGCAGTTTCCGCTCGCTGCCTTTCAGCAGCGACCTGCGAGATTAGTAGAGATTCTGTGAAATATTAGATCAGTATTCTGTGAAATGTTAGAGAGCGTATGGGCTCGCAACTCGACGACTCGGAGGAGCAGCAAACACCCCGAGTCCCCGTTATTCCGCCCGACGACGGGCACATTTTTCCGCTCCTTGGCACGCGCGGTAATTCTCGAAGAAACTATTCCGGAATACCTGTTCATTAAATGCTGCCGATGGCGGAGGTCTTAACAAGCAAGAGAGGCGCTTCATGTGGAGAGCTGGGAGGGGATTACCGCGCGCTTCCACCTTGAACGCGCAATCATATTCGAACGTCAGGCAGCCTTCGGCCGTCGGTAAACAAGCGGCCGCGGGTGCTTGACAGTGTAAACACGCGAAGAAAATATTGAATCTAGCCGCGACAGCGCAGCATCGGTGACGGGGGAGAGAGAGAGAGAGAGAGAGAGAGAGGAGGGCAGCAGAGAGAAGTGGCGGCTGCGTCGCCGGCGACGAGACCGGAAGCGGAAACGCCAAGTAAGAAAGCTTCCGGCGGCCCGTGCAAGAACAGGTCGCCGCGCAAACATGTAAATCGCGCCGGAATATTTCAGGGCGATTTTCCGCGCGGAGCTCGTTCCCGATTTAAATGAATTCCCATGAATTCCGCGGACGGAGCGAGCCGGGTTATAAGAGAGCGTCGTCGCAGTCGTCGAGACGTCGCGCGTCGGTGTCTTCGTCTCCGTGCGAGCGAGAGGGAAACTTTCGTTTCGCCGGCCGCGGCGGAATCGAATCGGCTCGGGCGGCAAGAAGTCCCGCTCGTTGTTTAAAAGAACCGTACCAACTCGGCGGACTCGGAGGAGAGATCGAACGCCACGGGGATGAAGTCTCGCGAATTCGTGCGCGTCGCGTTAAGACGTAGACTCACGTACGCAGGACTGTGAGAGCCTGCGAAGACCCGAGGAGGATGACCCGCGCCGCAGGGCGCATTCGATCTTTGTCCGACTTCACCGGAGGAAGCGGGACGAAGTGAGAGTGCCTGCGGACGGCGGAAGTGGAATACGGCCATCCTCCGCATCTCTCGTCCTCAAGTTTCTCATAAGAGACGCGCGCTCTATGTAGACGAGTCTACGGTGAAACTTTGATTCGCCCTCCCCTGCCCTCCGTTCTTCATCGCTTCCTATAGTCCCGTTCCGAATCCTGGAAAAAGAATCGAAGAGCGCGCAACGAAGAAACACTTTCGCACTTCTTCGCGCGCGTTTCGTGTCGTGTCGGTTAATCCGCCAATTTCGCCGGCGAATTTTCCTACGCGATGCCCGAAGCTCCCTCTCGTTCTCTCTCTCTCTCTCTCTCTCTCTCTCTCTCTCTCTCTCTCTCTTTCGCGCGCTGAAAAAATATCTATCGCGGCACGGGGAGAGAGACGTTAATCAGATGAGAGATATAAAATACACATCGAGAGACGCACATTGAATGTCTAAAGACCGTATCACGCTAGTGACTCGCGACTGCGGCTGCGATTGCGATTGCGATTCTTCTTCGACCAATCAGAAAGCAGCGACTCGACTCACGACTGTCGTTTGGACCGACGGCTTTTCGAGTCCATTTTTTCGAGTCGCAGCCGCAGTCGCAACCAATCACAGAACTCCGTATAATCACGTGACGCGCTCGTGATAATCACATTTATTTAACAGTATGTAGAAATCGGTGATCATTGGAATAAGGTTATATCTAGTGTTGTTTCATATGTTACATATTTGTTTTAAATATCAAAACAATTCAACAATTTATCCGGACCCTCTAATCGTAATTCTAAAAAAAGGTTATGACGGCAACCTTGTTCTTTTCTTCTTGCTAACCATGATTTCACCCACATTTTTCTGCGCGGTAGTGTCTTATAATACTCCGTAATTATAGCAAATGTCACCATTGCATATCTTCCTTTTACGTCTCAATCGTATCAAAAAATCCATATTCATATTGCAAATGTTCTCGCAATGTTGTTAACAGTATTTAGCCGCAGCCGCGATCGCCGATCGCAGGTGTGACTGGAGACCAAGAAATCGCAATCGCAATCGCAGTCGCGAGTCTCCAGTGTGATACGGTCTTAATGCGTCTAACGGCCCGAGAAACGGCGGCGTCACCGCCGCACTTTTTCGGATTTTCGAAAGCGCAGTGTCGACGCGTCGAGAACGTCGCCTGAGAACGCGAGGGTGGGCACGAGAGGGAGAGGACTCGGTGCCTTATCGGCCCTGGAGCCGGACTGAAACGTCGCATCAGCGGAGTAAAACTCCAAGTGCGCTCGCGTTTCGGCAGAGGTCAGAGGGCCTTATTTACGTAAGCCACAGCAACGGCAGCGGCAACGAGCCCGGTGTGACTTGACACTGAGATCCTACGCGGCGGAGTGTTTAGATCGCGTTCCTCGCCGACACGACGTGTACTCGCGTTAGCCGTCTCAGGGCTTCAAAATTAATGCAATTACCGCAAGGCTGCACGGTTTCGCCCCCGTGCGCGCGCCGGTAGCAGCCTCTCCGTTTCATTTGCGTGTAACATTTGCATTCAGTATTCATGACTATGCTACATTACCGCGGCGGTCGCGACCGCGCTAAAGGCAGACGTTGTTATTACGCGAGCCGTTACGTTGTTTAGCTTTAATGCGCGTAATTTCCGAACGCCGCCGTCGGCGGCGCGGCATTGATGCACGCACCCGCATAAAATGGCTAAACACTTTATCGCGATTAATATTACCCGCGTCGCGCGAGAGACTGAGAGTGCGAGACGGGAAGGCGGAGGAGGAGTGACGGGGGGAGGGGGGGAAAGAGAGGCGCGACGCGAGAGGCCGAGCGGGCTGACGCGCACGTTTAGCGTGTCAAGGCAAGTGATTTCGGCCTTTATTTCTGTCATTCGCAGCGACGACTCTAACCGTAAGCGCGGAAATGCGCGTCGCGCTTAATTACTCGATTTAAAAGGGTAATCAAACGCGCCCGCAGTTCGAGCTGCCCCCCCCCCCCGCTCCGCGCGCGGGCGCGTTTAATTCCCCTCCGCTACATTGCCCGACGCCAAATTGACGAATTCGCTTTCGCTCTCTTTCCCCTCGCCCCTCCCGCGGCCCCTCCTCCCCCTCTTCAGTCGTAAATAAAACGCGATTTGCCGAGTGTGTGATCGTAAGAATCGTCACACCGGATGGCCGCTTGGATACGCACGCATTCGTGCGTATCGCCGATTAGCTTCGACGTTCGCCGCATAACGAGATCATATCGGGCAATCGCCTGTCGAGTGGAATGATAAAATTGACACGACGGCTTCCGCGACGTACGCGACGCGCGCGCATTACCACGCTAATAATAAATATACATACCGCGAATTGGCGAGACCGCACGCGTGGCTGCTAATCCTTTCGATTCTCGCCTGTCAGCTTTCGTTAATTCGCACGATCGCGTAACTCACGCCGCGGAGCTTCTCGTGGTACTTTAATCCCTTCTAAAAAGCGCGCGAAACCGAATTCGAGTGTGTCGAAGTGGAACTGGAATCTCTTTCCCGCGATGCTGATTGACTACGCGCGGCAAAGTTCAGCGTCCGAGTCGAGTGACGGCCCGTTTGAGTGTCAGATTTGAGAGATTAACAAACGAGGTTGTGTAACTCTAATGTACTGTCAGTTTTATGCGCAGTGACATGTCTGTCATGATAATTTTGAAGAAACTCTATAAAGAGGAGGAGGAAGCAATATCAGATATGTAACGCGCACCCATTATATTGTGTTTCAATGAGAAAAAAGAAAAAGAAGTGATCTCTTGAAAAAAGAAAAAAAATCTTAGCGAAGAAGGAAAGAACGAGTAAGATGAACAACATACAAGTTTCGCGATATAATACCGCGGGGGGGCTCGTGAGCCTTCGGCCGCGATTACCGGAGGAGCTCTTGCCAAAATGGTAGCTACTAACGCGAAGTTAATTACCAAGCGCGGTATTTCATCGACGATCAATATGGGACTATCAAGTCGCGACGGCGTTGGTTAACACGGGCGAGAATTTACGTCCGGAAACTTTGCGCTCGAATTGTATAGGAAGCCGATAATTTCATAAAGTACAAAAGGAAGGAGGAAAGAAAGAGGAGGAGAGAAAGAAAGAGGGGGAAGGAGGGAGGGAGAAAACAGAAAGGGAAAAGGAATCCACCGGTTTCAAATGGAAAAATTGCAACTATGTTGAAAGCGTCTCGCGTTCAAGAGAGAGAATGAGAGAAAGAGGGCGGGAGGGAGGGAGAGAAGGGGGCAATTTTGCACCAGAGCGCATTGAACGGACATATGTAACATCGTTAGCGAATCGATAAACGAAATTTCAACTGATTTGTTCGCCGACGTATGCAGAAATAAACGAAACACGGGCATCCCTTCTCTCTCTCTCTCTCTCTCTCTCTCTCTCTCTCTCTCTCTCTCTCTCTCTCTCTCTCTCTCTCTCTGTATCTCTCGCTCTCTTGTCAGGAGTTAAGCTTCCTAAATTAATTGCGAGACTAATTAAATAATGACCCGACTCGGCTTTCTGCGATCGCTTATAAAGCGTCTCCGTAATCCGCGCTTGTATCGACGATTGTCAAAATTTCAGTCAAGCACGACGAGTGTCGTTGTGAAGCTCGGACGGTTCAATTAATCCACGGAATTAACGCGTAACGCTCGCGAGACACGCGTATATATTTATATACATCCGTATATCTCTTAGCGTTAAAATTAATACCAACCCACGTATATTTTCAGACTGCGTTATTAATAATAATTTTATCTACGAGCGCACACCCGGGACGTGTGTATAATCCTCATCGCGCGCGATCGCGTCTATTAATGTTTGTAATTCGCGCGAGCTCTTTTGCACAACGCTGAAAAACCGGAAATATCTCGTGTAATCTCAGTAATTCGGCTGTTCGAATATTTCATCCGGCTGATTCGACGAGCACGAAAGAGAGAGAGAGAGAGAGAGAGGAAACGCGACAGTATGATACATCCATTCGTATATTCTCTCGTTCCCCGTCGCGTTTACAAAACACAAATCCGTGATGCATTAGCAATCTGTAAATGCAATATTCCCATCTTATCGCACTCGGCCATCTTGATTATCCCGCTTTGATACCCACACGCTTGTCTTTCATCACGTGTCACGCTTCACGATACGACGAGTTTGAAAAATCCGCTGATAAACCTCGGTATTGCAGGGACGAGCGATCGATTCCAAACACCTCGCAAAAATGCGAGATAGATATGTGTGTGTATATATATATATAGAGAGAGAGAGAGAGAGAGAGAGAGAGAGGGAGAGACGCGTCACACGTTTTATCACCGACAAAAACGACGCCCTTTATACACTTATCGCGAATTTCACGTACGGGAGACTCTCGCGGATTACGCGTATTTGTACACGGGCGACTGCTTCGGCGATTTTTCAAGTATCAGTAAACTCCGACGGCATATTGATGGTAGTACCGTTTTATGATCGCATCTGAATAACATAGAAAGCCCGAGAGTCGACCTCCTCGCTCTCTAGCCCGCGCGGAGGGAAAGCGAGGAGGAGAAGGAGGAGAAAACCTAATAATCGCGACGGCGCGAAAAGAATTCCGGCCACGTCACGTGGATTTCAGATGTATGAAAGGGGAAATTTCCTGATGTGCCGCGGCGAAGTTAGACGTCTCGGTCGCTGCTTATGCCGGGGTTATAACCGCCGGTTATGTATCGTCTCGATTTTTCAGTGCGGCTTCGCCGCGAGTAGCGCGAGAGCTCGTAAGAGCGGGCCGCCGCGGTCGCGCCGTCCCGGCGCGTATCGATGCTCCTGATTTATTCGCGGATTTGAATAACATGAGAGCAACGCCTTGCCGCGATACGTAATCGTGCGCTTCCACGTTGTATCCTACGGCCGAATAACACGACAATACGTACTGCAAAAATTTACAATTCCATCCGTTCGTTCGTTCGCCGCCGCCGTAACAGCGCAGCGGCGATGCTCGCTGCATTTTAATTGGCATTTTTGCCAAATGAGGATCAAAATTCATGGGAGAACACCGCGGCGAAGACAGCAGACGAATGCGCCGTGAATCTCCGAGATCATTCCGCGAGTTTCAGACACGCAAACGCCCTAATCGTGCCAGTTATTTCGATTTTCTTTCCCCTCGCTTCACCCTCGAGTTTCTCCATCCGCCGAACGATGCAACGATCGGATGAACGCCATCGACGAGAGATACAGCCGGTTGACCGAAAAGCTCTGGCAGTGCTTTTCCCGCTGAATTTCGTGCCCGCGTGCAGGTGGGGAAATTCGTCTTCCGGCAATTCTCGAGAAATCGTAAAACTCGCCGAAGAAAAGACTCGCGCAGCCTCTCATCAGCCGACCGTACAAGCAACCTAGAGAGAGGCGTTCGCGCGTTCACGTTCGCGAGGAGAGTATTTCTGAAAACTGCGTGACGAGACATCGCGCTGCGACGAGGACTCCAGGATGAGAGGAGAGTCTAGCCGCGGCGGCAAATGCACAATACACCAACGTTCGTGGCCTTCGACGTCGCTTTCCCTGACGTTTATCGGCGACGCGCCTCCACAGACAGCCTCGCGATCTGGAAACGCGCGCGACGCGTTTTTCATGGCGGCGAGCATCAAACTTACGAGTGCCATTAAGGACGTCCAAAGGGTCGCGCAGAAGAAGACGCTCAGGCTGTCGAGGGCCCTACGTTTACGATCGTCGGCGATGTCCCGAGCACGTTGCTGACGAAACAGACTCCGAGGCTCTAAGTACTTTTACGGGCGGAGCTAAAACGCGTTTTAGGACGGCTGGACCGTCGGGAGGGTGCGGCGGGGGAGAGTTGCAAGATTTATGGCGGAGTCGGCTCGATATGAAAATTAAATGAGTTGCGCCACTCGGGAGAGATGGAACACTGACGAGATGTAGTTGTACGAGCGGGATGGTTAATGGCGTCTCTCTCTCTCTCTCTCTCTCTCTCTCTCTCTCTCTCTCTCTCTCTCTCTCCTTCCCCTTTCTCGGTGAGAAATAAACCGCTGGGGATGTGTGTTTCGAAATTGGTGTACCGCGCTTATACAGCACGGCGAGCAGAAGGATATCGACGCGTATGAATTTCACAAAGGGGAAGGCATCGCTGAGAGACTTTTTCGTTGAAACGCGCGCGCCGTACCCTCTCTCGGCCGCCTCGCCTCCCTCGTATTAACGTGTATCGGAAAATAGCACGCCGCGGTATCTTTCTCGCGCGAAATCACCCCCGAAAAACAGCGGGATACGTGCAAAAATACTTTCTTTTTCCCCTCCTTCTCATCGCCTTTCTTTTTGTTCGCCGTGCGAGCCAGCGCTGCTTTCCGCGTTCGCCTATATATTCCATTATATTCGCGCGTTCATATTTGTCGCGCGACTAAGAGAGAATTTTCAAATATCTATATATGTATATGTATTTTTGTAGTGCATAATAGAAATATGCAATAACAGAAATATATAACAAATAGCAGAGCAATTTTACGCGTAAAATACGGACGTGTCCACGACTGGACGTCGCAAATTGATACGGATTAGTCAACGCGACAGGCGCGCCGAACGGAAATACTGTACGAATTCATTGAACGAAACTCACGATCGGGTCGCGCGATGAATCAAGGCCTCAAAACGCCAGGTATTTGTTCGTTAAATTTTTCTACCGCATTAAATTTCTCTACAGTCTCGTTTAATAACTCTCCGCGTGGCTCTCGCCGTGCCAGCCACTCCGCTCGACGACGATTTACGATGACGATTTCCCGACAAGAAACTGCCGTCGCCGCCACCGCGCGCGGAAGAATACAATGTGTGTGATCCACTTTGCCGTCCTCAACTTTCGCCATTGATTAACGAGCG
The DNA here is from genome assembly GCF_003227715.2 of Harpegnathos saltator. Lineage (NCBI taxonomy): Eukaryota > Metazoa > Arthropoda > Insecta > Hymenoptera > Formicidae > Harpegnathos > Harpegnathos saltator. The sequence goes on along the minus strand of NW_020230183.1, from coordinate 403,935 downwards.
CGTGGAGCGTTCGCCGCGAATTTATAGCGAGCGGCGTTTTCCGGAGTTCGGCGGGCTTTCAGCGCGATGCACTTTTGTCGCATTGTTTGCAAAGCGTATCGTAAACGCGTCACACCTTTACCCGGCGACTCCTGTCGAACGTTTTTAGACGGCTCACGACGCGCGCGATCAATGTCGAGCGAGTCGCACGGTTACCCCGAACTACGGAGGGGGAGAACGGATATATATTTCTCATTCTTTATTCCGATTCACTCTCCGATCCTCAACGACACGACCCACCGTCTCTCTCCTCCTCCTTCTCCTCCTCCTCCTCCTCCTCTTCCTCCTCGCACATTTACCTTTATTCGGCGCGAAAATCTCGTTACCTCCGTTTTTAATTAGCCCGAGAGTCATTAGCGCGAGAGGTTCCAGCGTTTTAATTAAAATAGGAAAATCGATACAAAACCAGCCGGAGTCAAAGACTCCATCATAAAGTCCAATTGTTTGTTTAATTTTGCTTCAGCACAAAAACCGCGCTATTTTCACTTACTATTGCACTAATTACTCAAGAGCCGTTGGCGACTCGACTCTCTGATTCCGGGGAGACGGAGAGAGGACGGGTGAGAAAAAGCACATGCGAAAAGCAGTACTCGAAATTATTCAAAAGGAGTCATAACACATGAGACACAAACAACACAGCGCGACACCCGGTATAGCCGGTGCGGACGACGCGCGCTTCCTACTTACTCCCCCTCGATATTTTACTCTCGCGATGCTTATCAGCCGCGCTTTGTGGCGCTGCGATTGTTAGTCGTTTCTGGCGGGGCGATAAAGCGAATCGTCATTTAAGTTTCTTCCCGCTAAACCGGCGGCGAGGGAGGGGAGGCTCTCTCCCATCTGGCGACGCGTGCTTACGGCCCTTTCTTGGCAGCTTCCCAAACTTATTAATTTACTCGACTTTCGGGTAAGGAGAGGAGAACGAGAGAGAAAGAGGAGGGAGGGGGGAGCTTTTCGCCCTCCGCCTACTCTCTCGCGCCGCTAACTCCCCCGGCGAACTTGCCGCGCCTCTCCAACCGAGCTTTCGCCGGTCGACCGTGAGAGAATCGCGCGAGATGCGGCGGCGGAAGCGGAGCGAGAGGGCAGGAAATCGCGTCCGCGAATTTGATTGCGTTATCGATCATCGACGATGCCGCCTCTTCTGGCGGCGGTATTGCGACGACCCCCTCCGTAATCGCACTTTAATTCGCCGCAATATCGATATCGCGAGGAGAATTTGGTTTATCTCTGCCGACCCGGTATATTTTAGCGACAAACGCCACGGCTCCACGGGCGAGCGCTAATTAATTAAATAGATGGACTAATGACTGTAACAAAGTGCTAATTCATTCGGTACGTCGGTAATTCGAAATGCATCCGTGCATCACGTCGACACACACACACACACACACACACATACACATACATCCCACCCCCCTCTCTCTCTCTCTCTCTCCTGGCGTATGATTCCCATTCGCGATATTTGCCGGATAATCTTGATTTGTCTGATGGCCGACAACGCGTAACAGAGACATCGTACGCTGAACGGTGTCGATGAAAATTTCATTCGACATCGAGGACGAGAGAAGAAGCGGCTAATAGCATAATGATAAGCGGTTAAACACGCTAGAGTCGAACACGAAAGTTCTGCAGACACTTCGCTCGCGCTCGTGCGCGAGCGCGCGCGCGCGCACGAACAACGCTGTCAAAGTTGTCGCGAGTTATTAAAAGTCCCCACAATTGTAGAGCACTCTCGGACTTACGTTCAGACGAGGATAATACGCGACAGTCGTCGCGCGAGTGCGCGCAAACGCCTCACTCTCGTTCTCTCCTTTGCGCGCTCGCGCAGGGATTAAATTCCGAAATAAAACGCGATCGGCAGGGTCAGCGATCGCCAAGGAAATTTACCGAACAGCGACAAAAACCCGCCACCGGGGATAATGATGTCAAGCGCGTTTTATTAATCGCGCGTACGCTCCGCCTTTTCCTTCGTTTTTCCGGCCGCGCACTCGAGAGTGCGCTCTCTCTCTCTCTCTCTCTTTCTCTCTCGTCTCATGTTTCTCTCTTTCTCTTCCCGTCTCCCTGTGTTTCGCTCTTTCGCTCCGGATAGTCCGGTAGTTGGAGTAAAAAAAAAGGATTTGAGGGCGAGGACAGTTCTGTTTGTCCGAGATCCTCGCGAACCGATAATTATCCCGGACGTCTGACGCGGGAAAAATCGACGACGCTCTCGGTCGCCGCTTTCAGCGCTGCCGCTCACAGCGCGAAAAACATTTTCGACGAATTTTCCGCATCCTTTCGACTGCAGGCTACGCGGCGCGAGTGCATACGGGTCGCCAAACTTTTCCCGCGATACTCGCATCTCCCGCTATTAGTAAGAATTACAAATTCCGATTTCACGCCGGCGATCGATTTTATTTGCGGCTCGACGCGTCCCGCTGTCGCCGTTTGTAACATTCAGCCTCTAAAGTGGAGCGTAATGGCGTATTTTACAGTTGCAGAGTTGGTCCCGCCAGTAAGGAATAAAAGGACTTTCGGGTGACCGAAAGAGATCAATACTTGATGGAATCGGAAATTATCCTAGTTGGAGTTTTTATTTCACCATAAAATAAAAAACTGTGTGTGTGTGTGACGAAGATATGCATTTACACGATTTATTTTACATATCCGATATAGTAAAAAAGAAATATACATGTATGAAAAAAGAGGAAGAGGGAGAGGGGAAGTTCCATTATTTTCAGATTCACTAGAGAATAAAATTTATCGCATTTTCGCATTCGGTAAAATATCTTTTCGCAAATGCATTTTTATCCAGTATTACGCCAGATATGTACAATGTAGCGGTACAATTGCATTCTCGTTGTCACGCATCGCAACGAGTGCGTGACAACGAATGTTGAGTTATTCTCTCTCTCTCTCTCTCTCTCTCTCTCTCTCTCTCTCTCTCTCTCTCTCTTTCTCTCCCTCTTTTCCTTTTCTCTTTTATCGTTCTTTTCGAGGTTATTTCGCGATAGGGCGATATTTGTTACGCCGACTAAAAGCATCCTAACCAAACCGGAAATGCAGTTTTCATTTATGTTTTTCGCCATAGTCTGCGGTGAACTCCAAATATTGGAGGACACAACGAGCTGCAAAAATGGCGCGCGCGCTAGAAGCCCGGCGCGTCTCGCGTGCAGTCCTGACGCAATGTAATTTACGTTACTCCGGCAGGCTATAATGGCATTACCTTTGATGCACGGCGTCACAATAACGACATTACCGTTGTGTACGCCGAGTTAATTTCGATAATTAACGTCACAAACGACCGAGGGATCGCTTATACGAAAAAGAACGAAAAAGAAAAAGCGAGAGAGAGAGAGAGAGAGAGAGAGAGAGAGAGAGAGAAATATTAAAAAATTAACAATCTCGAATAATCGAACCAGAGGTTGAGCGTATCAAAAAGCCGAAGAACGAAAATCCACCTAGCCAACGATCGCGCGCGAACGATACGCGCGCGAAAAATTCACCCCGACCGAGCGGTGCGCTCGACAGATCCTCCCTCCGACAGCGAACAGCGCAACAACAGGGACGCGAGGATGTAGCAGCAGGATGAGCAGTCCCGCTGCTATGTCAGCGTTTTTCATTAATTTCATTCGTTCATCCTCGCATCCGTGCCCCGCACCGATAAACGACAGAATACAAAACGCGGTACAAACGGCATCGACGATTCGGCAAGGAAACGCGGGAAGAGGGCTGGGCAAAATAGGGTGGCGGCGAGGGAGAGGGGGAGCGGCGGAGGTGCAGGAGCAGAACACAGAGCGAGGCAGCCTTGTCTGGACGTGTTCATCGGTCAGTGAAATGCAGCAGCCACTAGCATGTGGTCATTAGTACGGACGGTTGGGCGGAAATCTATAGACGTTCGGTTTCCGTCGGCAGGCTCGTTGTCTTCACGCCTTACGCATACTCGCGTTAATTACCCGCTCTTCTACCCCTGTTGCCCCACCCCCCGCCCCCACCTGCCGCTTTCCGCGCTCCACTCTGTCTTCCTCTCGCATTGCTGCCATTCTCGATTACGCTACCTCCGCGGCTCGCCGCCTCTCCCTCCGCCCCTCCCTCGTTCCCCCCGGCCTGAATGAGCGAACAATCGCTGGATGATGCCGAAACGTATTGTCATTCATTATTGCCAGAGCAGTACTCGACGGCTGACGCTAGGGTTGCCAACTGCCCGGTTTTGACACGGACTGTCAGGTTTTCAGAAATCTTGTCCAGTGTCCGGTTAACCCTTTAACTGCTACGGTCTAGATAACTCGAGTGTGGAAAACAATGGCGGCCTTGTTACGATCGAGTTTACTCGATTTGGACTTTCAATGTGTGTGGTATTTTTAAAATTTAGAAATGTGAATTTGTGAAAATCTGGATCATCAGTAAATTATAAAATATTTTATAATTGTAAAAATAATTCAGCAAAGAGGGTCATTTAATATCTCAGCAGTCAAAGGGTTAATAAGTCAAACCGGACGTCATATATCCGGTTTTTGAGTTAGGTTATATCCAATCAATGGAATGAAAGTTCAGATTTTAGCAACGTTTCTCCGTTTCAAGCGCAACTACAAACGATCGGGCGCCACGAAAAGACATTTAGTAGATGATCTGCCGATCCATCATTCCATATATATTAAAAAAGTAATAGTTTATTATTTTATTCAATCAAATCTTGCTTATAAAATTGTTCGGAAATTAATATTGTAAATAAATTCTCGTCATATTTTGCATTTAATATTTGCATTTAATAGCGTTATGATTATTATTTCCGTCCAGTTTAGTCCGGTTTGGGTTTGTTAGCGAAGAAGAAATGTCCGGTAATTTTAACTTTTGGATTTGGCAACCCTAGCTGGTGCGTGTCTGATCCGGCAGGCTGGTGCGCGGTGTGGCATTTAAATCGGAGATAATATCGAGACATTTTTCACCGGCTATGTCGCTCGCAATGTCTGTCGGGCACGTTGAGATCGCGTACGCGACAAGAAGTTAAGAAGGTGAGACAATATTTCGCAGCGGATATTCGAAAAAAAAAGTCGGCCTAATCGATCGATAGTTTCGCCACAATATGAAAGTATCTGAGAGACGGAATAGATATGAGAACCGTTCTCTCGTATCTACTCGAGCGAAATGAGTTGGGTTCGTTCATCTCGTCGCGTTAATTCAGCAAATTTTTTCTCCCACGCGATCGCGTCGATGTAATTTTTTTCTAATGCGACCGGAGCGGGGCGGGCGTTGAATGTCGCGGGTTCTCCCCGCGGGGAAAATGTCCTTTGTGTCTAGGAGAAGGATGTCCCGTGCGCGCTTCGACTTTGGATCGCCGTTAGAGGCCAGCACGGTAATGACGTCGTTACGCGAACTCGATCAATTGATAATTCATCGGACGCCATCGAGTTGGGAAAACGATAATGCACGGTAACGGGATACATCGAAGATGTCCGAGCGCGATAGCGTCTCTAGCGTGTGAGTTCCTTCGTCGCTTCCTGGATCTCGGGTGGTACCGGCAAGCGCTTTGGTCCACCCGATCGAAGCACCGTGTTTCGCGTATAATCACGTTAATTAGTTACCTCCCGTATCACCTTGCCTGGCTGAAAGCAGCGAGTGATATCTCCTGCTTGGGAGAGCCGGTTGCCAATCTCGGCCCCAATTTCGGCGCCGGCGAGTATCGTACGTAAAACAATTCCGCTGCTCGCGCGTGAGACGTCGACGGCGGAATGTGTCGAGCACGCTCGCGAATATTCGACGGACTGTCTTACCGATTTATCACGCGGCCTGTTTCGTCCGTTCAGCAAACATGTGCGACGAACGCGAAAACAGGAAAGGCTACAAGCGTGATCCTGTTTTATACGATGTTTAATTCAATAATGACGGAAATATTCGCCCGCATTATGCAATACTGAATGATAATATAATACATATAATTAATCCATGCCCTCCGGGAGATTTGTGTTATAATTGCTCCATAATTCTGGTAAACTTGTGCAAAAATACCATCCAATATCATTTTTCACGGTATGCGTTATAAAAATAATTGTCGAAATAAATGCAACACGAGGGGGAGAGAGAGAGAGAGAGAGAGAGAGAGAGAGAGAGAGAGAGAGAGAGAGAGAGGGGGAGGGGGGAGAGGTATTTGCGTTTTGCCATTGCTGGTACTTCGTGCGCGTTTATACAGTCCGTATTTTTGTCGCTTTTGTCACGGGATAGATTCCATATTCCGCTTTATTGTATCATCGGCTTTCCTTGTTTCTAATGTTGGGCATTGCCCACGTTGACAACGAAAGGGTACAAAATGCGCGGACATAAAAGCTCAGCGCAATAAAGCGACGACGCAACGGGCGAGCGCGTAACTTTGTGTCGTGTTTCGTAACGGGATGCGACGGCGATTTATCCGGCCGTTCGCTTAATGAACGAAATTGATCGCCGCCGAAAACGCATGCCGTTGTGAGTCCGTGGCGGCCGTACGAATCGTTAACCGGCTGCTTCCGCAGAAACCGCTCGCGCGCAATATTGAAATTTTGATTCTACGTCGACCCAGCGAATCCCATCGAACCTGAAGGAAAAGTATCTCGAGATAACTCGAGTTGAAATTTCAGCCCCATTTTCGACACATGAATCGTCTACTACCTAGGGATACCGATTTTAAATCGATTTAATCGAAGATCGATGAATCGGAGCCTAAAAGATCGATTTCAAATCGGTTTTCTGGAATTGAATCGATTCAAGGATCGATCTGTAAATTCTGAAAATCGCCAACACGATTTCTTCAGTTTCTACCAATAATATAGTTTTTTTTTCATTCTTTTTAGTTGTAATATTTGAACTCACTTAATGGCTGCACGATGCACATTACGTTGTCTTTAGGCCGATGTCTCATGGGCGAACATTTTCAGCGGAATTGAACGCGCGAACCAATAATCACACAGCCACCACACCATATAATACGTAGTATACATTGTATACATATGTATAATAGTAATCGTCATTTCTTATTTAATAACATTTTAAAACCCTTGATTGACGTTTAATCAAACTAATTAAATCCTTAGCACAAAGATTTAAAGTTCTTTTTCTATCTTGTGGCCACACACAACACAACCAAAAGAGTATTATCTGTTTAATTTCTTTAATTCATATTAAACTTTACATGAATTACACGAGGTCCGCTTTAGAGTGTAGAAATTTGACAGATGGTATACGTACTTTAATGAGTGGTTTACTTTACATGCATATTCAAATGCTTTACATGCGATTCAAATCGATTTTCTGAAATCGATTCTTTACAAACCGATCTTTTCCTTCGTGATTCGAATCGATCTTTAAATCGATCTGTTTGAAAAAAAAATCGGCATCCCTACTACTACCTGTAAATTCAGGAGAAAACCAATATTGGGGCACAATTTGTATAGAAACTGAAACATCTACTTGATCAGCGCTTTTCCAAATGACGGGAAAAGCACAATTTGCCGCACATAATCAAAAGAGATTGGATGTAGGCCTCAGAGTATTAAATCAGCATATGGAGGTCGTCAGCAGGATCCAAATTTCGACTCAGGATTACACTGCGCAAGCTGTTGCGCCAGCCTGACGTTGCAAATGATCACTCACTGCCGTCTTCTCCACGCCGAATTTCAAGTCCAGACTCGTTGCGGAATTGCTGAATATTCGATGGTGCCGATGGTACTCCGGCCGCATTTAATCGAATAACCGAGTATCAAATAATCCCGAAGCGAGTCTTTTTCGAGGGACACTCCGGAGGGGAAATTGGCATCAAGCAGCTGGTGATCGTGTCCAAGTGCCGCAATATCGCCTGCGTAATGTTCTCCGAGCGAGTTTCGGGCGAGATTTGCAGGGTTAACGCGGAGCCAAAATTTCGACTCGCCACGGAGGAGTGTTCCCGGCGTAGCGCGGACGTCAACTCGCAGACTGTGCGATCCGCGAGAGGAGTATCGGAGTTCTCTCGGGGCGGTATTTCCGTCGCCCGTTGGTTAATTTGATATCTCTGTCGTTTCTCGCTCAAACTCGCCGAGACTCGCGAAATGCCATTCGTAGCGGCCGGCTATCCGTTTCCGGGGAGGAATCGCCCGCGGGAGTCGTCGTCACGAGCGAGGCGATGAGACCCTCCCGTGCCCTCACTCTGCCGGCGAAAACCGGCGAAGATCGCAGTTTCCCCGGAAAACCCGAGCGTGCACGATAAAATAGCCGCGGCCGACGGCGGACGAGCGCATTTTTGATACCGGCGCGCTAGAATGCGTACGCACCGCGGCGCCGCGCCGCGCCGCGTCAGTGAAAAGGAGAGCAGCTCCATCGCGCGTCTCGCTTGGCCCTGCGGCGTTTTAGAGCCTCGGCGGTGGGCCTCGCAGTGCGGTTGTCCGCGCTGCTTTGAATATGCCGAAACGCCCGACGAGCTCGACGAGAGTTCGCCTGCTTTTTCGTCGCCAACGCGCGAAAATTCTTCCCGCATGCGAGAACCAAGGTTCCTCCCGCGAATTAAATCACTCGATCGAGATCTGAATTATCGTTTTTTGCCAGCGCAGACGAGTTCGCTGTTCGCGCGACGGATGGTCGGCGGTGTGAAATTCACGTGGACGTGTGAACGTCGAAAATGTCAGCTCGGCGTCTTCGCCGGGCGTTATCGCGGAATTAAACGTCCGGCCGATGACGGGGGGGGGGGGGGTCGCGCGTCACGTCGATGGACACTTAGTCGCGGTCATAGTTTAGGACCGAAGTGAAACTCCCGGCGCGCGTGTGAACAATACGATCGGATTTTACGAGCGCGCTCGCATCCTTCCCCGGTACGACAGCGGGGGGTATCAAGAGAGATGGAAAATAACAGGTGGTCTCGCGGATGTGTCAGTCGGCTACCTCGATCGATTCTCGATATGCATGCACGCACGCACGCACGTACGCATAGTTATACACATCATCATCTCCGTGGATCCTCGTCAAGCCGGGCGGACTTTAGGCGCGGCAGCGCACGGACGGACCGTGAATAACGTTCGATGCGGTGCGTTAACGTCGAGAAATTAAACAAATTGACTGATAGCGGCCTGCTGTGCATTTAATCGCGGCCAGATAATTTAACTGCGAGCGCAGACATTCGGTAATCCGATCGCGCCGGCATCGCGTCGGCCGGCGTTATTAATTCCGCGAGCGCGCGTTATCGTGGCGACGCCGACGGCAAACGTGCCGAGTCGGCGTAATGCGACGCTCTTCCGAGGCGTCGAATAAAACCAAAAAACAGAGAAAGAGAGAGAGGAGGGAAGAGCGACGTTTTACATGTCGACTGGCACACGCACCGCTCGTCGTTCGATCGCCGCTAATGACATCGACATGTCTCATGAATTTACGGATAAGGCCGATGGCTGACTTTCGCACAGACCGGCTCTCGGCGTCGGATTATTATTAGTTTGCCGGATTAACGGCAGGTGGCAGATTTTCGATCTCGAACTGATATATCTGCCGGTGTAGCAGAGTTGGATTACAGGCCGACGATAATTCAGGATCGCCAGTCGACTCTCGGGTCGAGCATTCGCACAATCGTCAATAAAACGCGAATTTCTCGCGCAATATTCAATATGTGTGTGCGCTTATGGGTGTGGATTGCATAACATTAAAATAATAACGCAACATTGATCCCAGTTTCAAAATCACGCGCGTATTATTTGAGAATAAGGGAGAACAGGGGGAACGAAATTACAGCGCGCGAGTTTTCGTCCGACTGTTTGTCCCGACCGTCCTGCCTGGATTTTGCCAAACATTAACACGTACGGCGATTAAAAATATACAAATGAATAACTAATAATCAATAAATAATCGAAAGAGAATTAATAAATCCCCACACACTCCTCGACACCTGGTATAAATCCCGCCACTGGATGTTTCGAGCTACGCATTTTGTGCTCGCGATGAAAGCTCGCGTTATTCACTGTTCCATCGGCTGGATTATATTCCGGTATCTCCGCAGCGATACATCGCCCGCAACTCGCGCGTAATCGTACGACACATGAAACCGTGTCATGACGAGAGCATACGCTACCGGCACGAGCGCGTAGCGCGCGAAATGACGAGAAGAATGCTTTTTGTTTCACGTTCGTACGTCAATTTTTCACAGAGATACAGGCGATCGAAGGATACGCCGCGCCGTTTCCAAAGGCGGCACGCGCGCGAGGGAGGCAACATTGTAGCGCGTCCGCGTGTCGCACTTGACACCCTGTGCGGCTCTGAGCGGCGGCGCGCTCGCTCGGTCAAAGGGAGCGCGGCAATATTGTGCGCGGCCTCAGTCCCCGTCAAACGATTTCGCCGCTCGTCCATAACTTCGCGCAGAATGGTCGCAGCGACGTCAAACAAATTGCGTCTGAAAGCTTAGGCCGGCCCGCTGCTGATGAGAAGACAGCCGCCTCTCTCTCTCTCTCTCTCTCCCTCTCTCTCTCTCTCTCTCTCTCTCTCTCTCTCTCTCTCTCTCTCTCTCTCTCTCTGTGATCGCGATTAATTTAAGAGCACAACGGCTAACTCGGGGCTGCGACAGTCGGCTCGTGTTCTTCCCAAGCGGAGGGCGAATCAGTGCAATCAGGAGCGCGATTGCAAGTTTGAAGCCGAGAGCGCGGGTCGAGAATAATCGAGATAAATCGCACAGTGGAGAATATAAATTAAAAATGACGTTGAAAACTGCCGCAGTAATTATCAACTTATGTCCTATTACTCTCTCTACCGGTGTAGCAGTTGCGATGTATTTCCAACCAGCCGAATTGGAACGAAACTGCACGTTCCATCGACCAATAATTATGCGTAAAATTACATACGCGCGACTGTGAATTAAATTCATTTGTCACAATCAAAGTTCTACCGCGCTAACTGCTCAACAGCCGCACATCGCCGCTGAACGGCGATAAATACGTCGGTTCCCGGGTCCCGGGCTCGCACGATATTTCGCAGCAATGGCAATGGCAATGGCGACGTGTGTCGCGCACGCCCTTTACGTTTGTGCGATATAATTACGCAAAAGCGAGAATAACAAGTTTTATATATATATATATATATACACGCGATAGAAACGCGTGTGTGAGAGCGATGGAAAAGACACTATTTATGACGGCCCCGACAAGCTTGGTCGATCCAGAGAGAAAAAAGGAGAAAGAGAGAGAAAAAGAGAAAGAGAAAGAGCGCGAGCGCACTCGGCCCAATTTTTCATTCCGACTCGTTGCTTACAGCGTCGATCGCGCGTCGAGATGGCGCATAATAAATAATCGTATCTGTCCTATTCATCTATCTATCCGAAAAAAAGGGGAGAAATGGAGGCGGGGGCGGAGGATGCGCGATAAACAACAGCTGTAGCGTCGCCGGCTGTCAATCATTCGGACGTACGCGAAAGTGCGGAATTTATGTCTCGTCGTTTTGAACGGCGATCGCTCGCGCGCCCGCCCGCTCGTGCACGTTTCATTATCCGTCCCGGAGCTTTTCGCTCGATTGGAAAAGACATGCGACGCGAGTCATTGGTCCCCGGCAGCATCAGCGGCCGGCCCTCCGGCGGGAATTTACGATCGTTTCGTTTCGTTTCGTAGGCCCGATTGCTCTCGCGCCAGCGGCTCGCGAGCGGCTGCGTTAATTATTTGTCTTTCTACACGCGTTACCGCAGCATTGCGCGACCGCGTTCCGATTCGTAATTACATCATGTTGACCTTGCGGCCGAATGCTGCGCGAGTGGTTCGATCCTCTCCTCGTCACTCGCAACGGCCGAATAGTCGGATAGAAGGAACAAGAGGCACGTTATAAATATCCCGGAGAGAACGCTATAAATACCGGGACGTAGATCTCGTATCGCTTTCCTCAGCACACATTTTTAGTTTGCAAGATCGCGAATCGATAAACTCGGCCCGCTCAAGGTCCGAGCGAAAATAAAATCAGTTGAAAAAAGCAGAATGAGATCCACAAGTGTCTCATGTTCGTAAAATAAATTCAAATTCAGTAAACGCGATTTCAGGTTGAAATTCGCATATTTGCTGGAAAATTGATCGATCCCGATAGTCGGCTTCGTTACGTTCACAAGCGCACTCTCTCTCTCTCTCTCTCTCTCGTCGATCACCGTCAACGGGCCACGCGATTTAGCGGCGCGACGCGCTTACAGCCGCGATGCTCCCGACGACCTCATCGAGCGTGAAGGGCGCCGACGCTGCTGATAGCGCGATGTCGCGGTGAGATAAGCGTCGCGCCGTCGAAATCGAAATGAAGCTTCAGACTTTCTCGGCCGTTATCGCGTAGATTATCGTTAACAGCGGGCGGCGCGTCCTGCCTCGCGACGCTTCTCGCTAATAGAAATCGATTAACGCAGCCACCTCGGCGGCTGGAAGGCGACGTTTCTCTCCCAGCGTGCGACGCGCGCCGCTAAATTTTCGGCGAGACGGAAAAATCGGATTAGCGCGCAGGCGGCGGGTTTCCTCCCGCCGTCGTGCTGAAGCACAACGTGGTTAGTGACGGACTTAGCCGTTCGAGGCGCCCCGCTCTAGGCGGATTATTTCGGTATTCTCTGCGGATTTATCGTTACTCGCGGATATTTATTAATAATTCCAGACTCCGGCGAGAAACGCCGGATAATAGCGAGTCGCTGAAACATCGCGGCGGCATTTCTTGGCGGTGGTGAAGGCGACATTTTTCCAGGAAAAATAATCGGAAACGGAGAGATAAATATAAAAGATCGTGATTAAGAAATCTGGGAAAAAAAGCCACTTCCACAAGCACTTCGCAAGAGCGCTTCGTGTGTCGAACAGTTCATCGAGATCCCTCGTGACAGCGAATATTATAATGATTAAACATTGCAACTCGACGGCTCTGCAGGATTGATCGTCTTATCGCCGCGATACGACACGAGCTTCCGGTAATAGAAAATGTTGCGCGCGCGCGTTTGTGAACGCCCACTATAAATTAGGATGAAAATATACAGGGAAGAGGTTGACGCGCTCTCGTGAGATACGCCCGCGCACAATGAACGGTGACAAATGAGTGCGGCGCGGCGCGGCGCGGCGCGCCTCACTTCGCCAAAAATTCGCGTTTAGTTTTGTTTCGCGGGGCGCCGGCGCGACTTCCCATCGTTTTCACGCGGGGTAACGTGCCTGACATTACAAATCGCGCCAAATTTACATCGGCCCCGTCGCACCCGTTACAGCGGGGCTCCCGCGGGAGCGGCGGCCACCGGCACTGCGGCGCTTCACGACGACGACGACGACGACGACGACGACGACGACGACGACGACAACGACGACGACGACGACGACAGTTTGACAAACACTGATTACAGCGGAGCCAGAAGGCGCGGAGATAAAGCGCAGCCTCGTCGATTCCCTTTATCGGCCTAAATTGCGGTCGTTATCGGAAAGAATCCCAGCGCCATGTCGTCCCTCTTATTTCTCAGGCGCGAGGAGCGTGCTTTTCCGCTGGGATACGGCAACGAACGACGTCGGCCGCCGTGAAAAATGCGCCTCCGGCCCGCTGATTCGCTCCCGCCTCGCCGAGCGGTAATTCTCTCCCGTTGCGATTTTAATCCACGGTAACCCGGCCTCGTCGCGATTTTAATACAAGAGTCGCTTTGTTTCCCTCCGGAATGCATCAGCCGCCGATACGACGAAAGATTTATTCGCGCAAACACCCGCGATTGGCCCCCGCTTCGTCGATGTCTCGACGCCCAGTGGTCTCGTTAGAGCTCGATGAAGAGCTTGAGGCGACAACAAGGGATCTTTGAGCAACTTCGGCGGAACCGAAGCAGCGGTCGATCGCCGATGCCGGTCAACCGGGTGAGATAAATGAATAGAGAGCGGAGCCCACAAGAGCTCGTTCTTTTCGCGAAATTCCATATTAGTCGCAACCGGTGCGTCGGAAGAAACGATTAAAAGCGTCGCACGCCGCGATGTATCCTCGTGCGAAACTAGAGCGACTTGTTCATTTGTAATACCGCAGTTCCGCGGTACAGGAATATATTCTCAAAATATTAACGAAATAACTTGAGCACCTCTGGCGAGGGCCAGGAGGGAGAAAGTAGAACGCGCGCGCGCCACGCGAATACGAATAGCGATTAGGAGGAGGGTATCCGCGATAGCTGCGGAACACGAATGAATTACTGTTTAAAGCCGAGATTTGAGAATCTCCCGCGGCGCAGCGGAGCCGCTTAATCTGGGGCCACGTGAGCCTCTCTTAAAGCTTGGCTTTAAAGAATTAAATCGCTCTGGTCTGCGAACCGTCACAAATGAGGCCGCTTATGTTAAATATTAAGCGTCCAATTAAAGGGAGCGCGTTCGCCTCGTACAACAGACAGGAAATTTCGGCGGCGGCGGCGACCTACAATCTCTCAAGAGCCGAAATCCAAAGTCATTAAAACCGAATCATCGATTACGCATACGACGATACAGTCGCGCGCGCGCGCGCGCTCGCCGGCCAAAACGAATTTCCGGCGACGCGACGCGGCCGCGCGAGAGACGCTTCCTGCGCATTGAATAATAATCGCGGCGCAGCACGGCTGCGCCGATGATCGACGCGGCGTGCATCGTAGTGCATCAGCGCGTTGCGGAAAATTGCCCCGATCGAAATTACGACGACCTCCGAGGCTCCTCCTCGCAGTCGATCCGAGCGCGTACTTGCCGTGCGGCGGTAAGATTTAATTAAATTAACGTTAGCTACCGCGTGTCCTACAGGCGCTCACAATTACACGCTCCGTACGGCTAATCGTTGGATTTAAGGTTCAATTAGCGCCGTAGACTGCAGGGAACTCCAGACTCGACGATGTTCTCCCTCCTACCTTTCTTACCGCCCCCCCCCTCTCTCTCTCTCTCTCTCTCTCTCTTTCACCGTCTGCCGGAACAAAGATCTCCTTTTTGCCTCGTCGGCTCGCTCGAAGCACCCACGTGGCGAAACGTGGAGTCGGCGAAGAAGACGCGCTCCGCTTTCTTTGACGGGGTCCGAGAACAGAGGAGAGTGGAGGGGGACGAAAGGGAAAGCAAGACGATCCACGTTCGAAGAGATAACCGAGATACGATAAAATGAAAAAGATCCTCTCGGGAACCCGGTAAATACGGGATTTCCGGCGTTCATTGTTGGCGTTCGATGGAAAAAAAGGTAGACAGCGCGAAACTCGGGGTTTACGTATGTAGATTCGGGGCATTTATATTCAGGACAGCAATGAGTAAAGGAAAGATTCCGTTCCATCCGTGTACTTCTCTATTTCCCGGCGAAATTTCTATTTAATGACGGCCGAATCTCGGGAATAAAAGGGGAGCGGTAGGGGTAGGTTAAGGGAGATCACGGAGGAAGAAAATTGAAATGCGGGTTCGCGCAGGCTCTCCTTTTCGCCCTTACAACTTTGTCGCAAAATAAAAATATGTAGAAGTTGTCGAATGCGAAGCCGGTCTTATCTTGTATACATCCGCGAGAGCGTAACTTTAGACTCCGTTTGCATCGCGTCGCGTTGTCACGCGTGACATCATCGAACGCTTCGCAAGATAAGAAAGTTCCGATGGGATACGAGTGAAAAGAAGTCCAAAGAGGAAACCACGCGAGAGAGGACTCCCTGTCGGTATCGGCATTCAATAAAGGGAATACAGCGCAGCTGCCGTGTCCCGTTGGTGCAAGAATTTATATTTATATATTTCAATCAAAGGTACAGAGAGAAAGAGAGAACGAGAGAGGGGGAGAGATAGAGAGAAGAAGAGGGAGCGATGTGACCGAAATTGTGAAAGGTAAAACGGGAATGCGATAAGAAAAAGTAGAAACGAGCGGATAAATCCAGCGGCTTACGTTGTAACGTCACGTATTGGCTTTACCATTCGATATCAAAAGCACAGCAGAGAGCGGAAGAGCGAGTTAAAGATACAATAAAATAGAGAGATACAACGATAGAGAGAGAGAGAGAGAGAAAGTTGAAAGTGGAAAGAGTTTTTTTCGCATAAAATATGAATATTATTATAACAAGGGAGACACGAATGTGTTTGAGACATAGCGAAATAAAAAATAAAATTATTGTTAGAATAAAGATTAAATTGAGGCCTCTGGAAAAATGTCGCTGTCCCCTGCTGTGTGTGTGTGTGTGTGTGTGTGTGTGTGCAGAAACGATCGAGTTATTGTATACGTCGTTGCGATAAATTTTTGGAGAATGTAACGGGGAAACGAGAAATCGATATTAAAAAAAAAAAGAAGGCGATATTAAGAAAAATCTCTGTGCCGAAATACGGGGGCGCTCGTCTTGCCGGGGCAGTTTCGCTCTCCGTCCGCGGAATCACGTTTTATCCCCGAGACTTCCCTTGAAAGCTGGTCGCGTCAACTTTCAGAAAACTTCTAAAAAAGGAATCGGGGAATGCAGTGAGAGATCTAACGCCTAACGCCCGCCCGCCCCAGCCCCAAGGATGATAACAAAGTCGATATACGACTTGGATACGAAAAGGATGACACCGAGGAAACCGTGCGGATAGAATTCGCAGCCGCTGTACACAGGCATAGACGGAATTGGCATCCAATATAGGGAGCAGAAAGCAGCTGGAATTGGCGCGCGCGATGGTTTATATTTATAGATTGAAAACGTCCCCCTTTTCTGCTCTCCCTTCTGACTCTTCCTCTCCCTCTCCCTCTCCCTCTCCCTCTCCCTCTGTCTCTCTCCCTGCCACCCTCCCTATCGTGCCTTTATCTCCTCCTCACATCCGGTCCCTCTTTCATCACGACCATCTATCTTTTTCTCCGGCCCGGAGATGGAAGGAACGGAGGATGGGAAGCGAGCCGTTCATTCCGTTTGATCTCGCGGCCGTGATATTTTTCCAGATTCTCCTCTCTCTCTCTCTCTCTCTCTCTCTCTCTCCCTCTCTCTCTCTCTCTCCGTCGAAGCTCCATCATTCGTCCGGCGGGAACAAAAAGAGGGACGCGCGTCTGTCCGTCCGTCTGTCTGTCCGTTCGCCCGCACGCGGCTTTACGTGCGATCGTATCTTGGTATCGCGGAGTCGTGATACACGTGATTGTGTCGACCGGACATCCACCTCGACACCGGAGGAGGTGTGACAGTCGCGAAAATTGCCCTCTGCACGCCGCGAGGCAACCGAGTCCCGTCGGTTTCGAGGGCGAAGATGATTTCCTGAGGCCGAGGCGGGAACGGTATCACGCGACGAGGGTGATTCTCCGATCGAAGTTGTACGTCGATCGATTGCCTCGCCTACGGACGAGCGTAGCGTAGCGATTCTACGACCGCGCCTTTAGCTGTAGGTTCAGTGTCAGAGGCGCAAAGGAAGACGAGGAGGAAGGCGGGCTCGGCCGGTGGCGAAATGCGTCGCAAAGACGCACAGTCGGAGAAGCTCGCGATAAGAGAGAGTCGCCAGCGAGCCGATGGGATTTTTCCGCTTAAAACTGCGATCTTGTGAATAATGTATGGAGGAGTCACACACGAGCCACACACGCAATATGGTGCGTGGAATAGACCCTGGTAATTCGAGGAAGCCGATTATTTCGCGAAATTCCGTCCAAGAGCGTGCCATTATTACTACGATCGCCCCGAGCACATTGTACCGTAGCGAAAGTTCTCCAGCCGTGATATTTCATCGTGACAGAAACAGCGATAGCTCAGCTATAAAAATTGCGCCTCAGTCCACGAATTCGCGCGCGCGCGCGCGCGCGCGCCAGTCCGGAGCGTTTTCAGTGCGTCGTGTCGCCGGCGTCGAGGGTCTTTCCGTGCCCGCTCTCTTAAAGAACGGCCGGCGCTAAAATATATCGTAATAAATATCATCGGCGCGCCGGGGACCGCGCGAGATTTGTACAGCAAGCCGCCGCCGTGTGAAATTCAGCCGCGGACAACGGTTCGTTCAACGGTTTTCCACATTTTCCGTCGCCGCTGCTGTCACTACGGCGCGACGTCGCGCGACTGCTCCCCAAACACGCAGCCGGAATCACGCACGATGAATTTTCCTAAGCAACGCGAGGAAATTCTCGCGAGGCTTCTCGGGGCTACTCGACGCGGCGAAGGATCGGGCTAAATGTTCCTTGCGAGATCGTTATATATATCCATCCGCGACAGCCCGATCAGCCTTGATCCGACGCCGCTGTCGCGCAAATTGTTCGCCTCTTCCTTCCGTGCCGCCACTCGAGAGCGTCACGATCGATTTAGGTTTAACGACGGCCCAATAGGGATCAATCGGCGCGGGTGCCGCCGATGGAAAAAAAAAAAGAGGAAAAAAAAGAACGGGTTTTATCGTGGCCATGAAAATCCGTACCATATGTCAAATGGTCATTACTTGTCGACGGGGACGGGACGTGACGCCCAATCAATATGTTACGTTCGATGCGTTGCACTTCATGCATCGCGATGCAATAAATATCCGTGCGGATGAAACACAGTGGCTATCACAAGCGCGCGCGCGCGCGCGCGCCGATTTCCCCGCGTCGGCCTCGCCGCGACGCGTTTTTCCCTCTCATCGGCCAGGATTTTCGCGCGCGAGAAGCACAGAGGGTCGCATTATCGTCCCACGCACGCAAGGTGATTCCCCTCTCGGGGCTGAATTCTGCCGGCGCGCTGCACGACCGAAAAATATCCACGCGCATATCGCGGGTCGCGATTAATTATCGAGCCTTCCTTTTTTGCCGCGCGGCGGCGCCGGTAACCTCGTCCGATAATATCGGACGATATTATCGGACGACAATCGGCCGATATCGGTCGTTATCGTTGCTCTGCCGCGTTTCCGGGAATGCGAACGTTTCGGCGAACGCAGGGGGATTTGCGCGCACGAGGATTCCGGCCCGGGAGAGGCGAAGGACGAATATATCGGACGGGTAGGAGGCGGTAACGCGGCCGAAACGGCCGGCGATAATTAAGTCGATTAGCGTCGAAACGAAAAATACTGCCGCGCGGTTTCGGCGGAGCGCGCAGCTGCCGCAATTATCGGCGCGATAAATGGTAAAACTGCCTCACGGTTCCTCGCTGAAGGAGGAGGAGGAGGAGGAGGAGGAGGAGGAGGAAGCGGAGGCGCCGCTCACAGTGCCGCAGTAATTTGTCGCGGCTTGAATATCGACAGATTAAAAAAAAGCTCTCCTGCCCTTTTCTCCATCCCCCGCCCCCTCCCCCTTCCTCTCCCCTCGCGCACCGATACCTGACTCTTTTCGCTCGCTCTTTTACCCGCTGCCCTGTGTCCCCTCTGACCTCACCTCATTGCCCTCCTTTCAGCGTCACCTCCGCTCTATCAGAGAATTCTTCTCCGCTTTCATGCGAGAATTCATCTCTCATATTTCATAATTCATGCCGGCAATTTTCCGTTTCCATCCATTCCCCGATACACACCGCGTTCTCTGCCGTGAATCCTAATTTTTGTTTATTAAACTTTTCCATCTGATTTTCCGCCACACGGGAAATTTTATTCTCTCCCTTTTCTTTCTCTCTTTCTCTCTCTCTCTCTCTCTCTCTCGCTCTCGCTCTCGCTCTCGCTCTTTTTCTCCTCTCTTGATCATCGATAATTTCGCGGTCGTTGTTTCGCGATAGCGCTGCACAACGGTACCGTGCAGCTCTCGGCGCTTTATTCGTTTGATTTTGCCCCGGGACGAAATAAATACTGTCTGCCCCTGTCTCTCCGTTTTCCATTTCCATCCACTGTCTCCCGTGGCCTGACTTCACCTCCCCCTCCGGCCCGGCAACAGTTTCGACTTGGCGAAATTACACGCATCACGGCGCAGTTTCATCGACTACCGCGCGAGCGACCGATCGCAATTCGGAGAGAAAGGGATGGAGGAAGAGAGAGAGAGAGAGAGAGAGAGAGAGGGGGGGGGGAGAGAAGTGGAATCGGGAATCGAGGCGAAATCTCGAAAACCGGCCGCGAGAGGATCGGAGCTCCGTCGAATAGTTCGGGTACGCGAGCGCGTTAATTTGCATTCGATCAAATTCGTTGTAATCAAATCGATTTCGGCGATTCAACCCGCATGGCCTTCATGGAGCTTTACATTGCGCACGCTAAGGGCTCTCTCGTAATCACACACACCTCTACACGCGTTCGTCTACAAGCACACTCACAGACACATGCACGCAAGCTATATATACGCGCGCACGTTGCATAGACACGCGCGTAAATCCCTTTTCGTTTTACCGATAAGTATTTTAATTAATCACGCGCGTATCACAACGAAGAACGAATCACATCGCTGAAATCGAATCGCTCTCGAATTGGACGCTTGCTGCTCACTCCCCTTCAAGCATCCCCCGGAAAAAATATGCGTACCTAAAATTTACCATTTTGAAATACGCTGTAATTTCGTAACTTTCGAGCAAGTTAAAATCGACGCGATCGCTCGACGCCTTAGGAAGACCTCAAGAAGGCCGTGCTTGAAATACGCACGTTCCCAATTCCCTTTCAACGTGATCCTTTCGCCCTCCGGAACTCTCCGGAGGTGTCGCCGCGCAAAAACTTGCGGACTCGCTCGCAGATTCTAGCAGCTTGCGGCGGACGTCACTTATTAGTAGAGATGTGCGAACTATTCGAATTCGAATCCGTATCTCTATGATTCGAATAGGAATCAAATACGTTATCGTTTGCGTGCATCAGCTACAAAACAGGCTATCTGGACCTGTATGTTTGAACCCTTAACTTGTAATTAACTTAACTTATAATTATTAACTTAATTATAAATTACTTCAAATATTTAAATATATATTTTACTTTAAGATGATATTACAATATCGATATTCCCTTTAATATTAAAATCTTTCATCATTATTTGCATGTTTAATAGTCATGTTAAATTTTTTTTATTCGATTCGACCTCATTCGAATTCGAGTGAAATTTCATTCGATTCGATTCGATTCGAATTCAAATTTAGAAAATGAGATTCGATTCGACATAATAAAATTCTTACATCTCTACTTATTAGCATCCGTCTAATCGTCGGAGCGGGACATTTTCCGGCGCGTCGCACACCTCGTCGGCTACAAACGACGGATACCCCCGCGGATACGATTGACGTGGATTTTGCAGCGTGTATAAATTTCAAATTTACACAGCGCTACACGGGGCCGGCCGTATCGCGCGTATCGTCATCGGGTCGTAATATAATTTTACCGACGCGCATTTTAATTATAACGCATCATTATGCACCATAATAATCGCCACGCGCATTATATTTCCACTTCTCCGCCGTCCGGCCTCCTCCCCCCCTACCCGTCCGTTTATTATCATAAATACAACTTTAATTGTTGCCAACGCAATTACCAAGCGCTCCCGTGATAAATCCAATTTCTCGGCGTTCGCCTATCGCGCGCGTGCGCGCGACGTTGCATTTTTAACGTTTCATACTTTCGGTGTCATAATTTTAATAGCGCCGTAGGAAAACACGCAGCCGCTGCCGCGCGTAATCCCGCGGGCTCCGCGGGTCATAATCTCATTCGCTCGGAAAAAAGGGGGGGGCTCTAATTTCGGAAACACCTGTCGCCCTCCGGCCGCGACGAGATGCGCGCCCGTTCGCCGATGATGCACACCGTCGCGACGTCGGAGGGATCAGGCGTCAATTTGACAGGCGGATTCGCGCGCGACGCATAATTAACCGCCCGGTCCGGGGGGTTAATATTGATAACGGCCGGTGCCGGTGCCGGTGCCGGTGCGTGTGCGTGCGGGCGGGCGGATGAATATTATAACCCCGTCCCCCCCGTGCCCGGCAAATCCGCTCCGGCGGTCGCCTTGAACGACGCGCTCGATTACGCGTAATGGAATCGATAGCGTGGATAACGCGAGGCGGTTACACGCGATACCGTTGCGAGAACGCATACGCTCCGTGACTGCATCGGCTTGCGCAGTCACGGAGCGCTTTGCGATTTCGTCCGGCAGCGCGGCCGAAACAGGGTGTATCCGTGAAATTTATATTTTCCGGCCGACTGATGGACGCCGCGCGACCGATTGCGCCGGTCCGGTTAGTGCGCGACGATTGTCCAGGGAAGGACTCACGTTGCTGACGGAGATTATCGGCGGAAGCTGTTTCGCACGACGTTGGAAGCGCCTGCGAGTTCTGAGGCGATTTCACGAAAAGACCTCGGCGCCTTGACGGCTCCTCGAGCAGTCGACGCGACCGTGCCGATTTCCTCCCGCGGCCACGACGATATGTATCATGTAATCATATGTAACTTGATTGGACGCGATCCAATAGCATTCACCGGGTATGTACCATCGCGCGATTTTCCCGAGAAACTTTCACGAGGTGCCACGTCGCGCGGCCGTCTCCGCGATTAACGAGGACAAAATCACCGCTCGCGCGCGCCTGATCGACTGTAAAACGCCGCGACGATAAAATTCATCAGCCGCGTGCGCGTTTACGTCGGCGCCCTGTCGCGTCGATTTCGCGCGATCGATTCCGTACACGGGGTAATAAGTAGATGAAATCGATTACGCGCTAAACAAATTCGGCGCAAACAGATCGCCCCGTGCGCTTCCGCGCGCGCGCGCGTGCGTTCGCCCGTGCACGCATCCGTCGTAATTGTAAATTTGCGACCGACATGATTGCGCGGACGTAATTGAACGGTGATCCGCGATAAATATCGCGTAATTGATTTATCAGCATAATACACCCATTCTGACAATATCCAATTCACCGCCGACCACGCACACGGGATACGAGAGAGAGAGAGAGAGAGAGAGAGAGAGAGAGAGAGAGAGAGAGAGAGAGAGAGAGAGAGAGAGAGAGAGAGAGAGAGAGAGAGAGGAATTGCGCGCGTGTGCATTAGAACAACGTGATGTCGCGTTTACGATCTATCAGATACGCTCGATTTACGATCCCCCTCCTCCCTTCTTCCTCGAGAATTACGCGCTTCGCAGGAGCGATTCGGCCGTTTAGATTAGCCCCAACGCCCCTCCGGCCGCCTTTTTCACTTGCGAGTTAATTAATGGCCAGTGTATTCACCGACGCGACGTATCGAAATCGGAAAGAAGGGCTTGACGCGACCGCAAAGAGCACGAGAAGGAAATGCGAATTGGCCAGCCGCTCGCCAATTCGCAGGTCAGTTTTGTTTCGAGCACAAGCTCGCAAGCCGTTAGCAGTCCAACATTAACCAACTGCTAATTTGCTGCTGATTTGCGCGCCGTGAGAGCGTTCGATCGATCTAAAAATATGACCCGTATGCGAAGTATGACGCGTGTATCTAAAAGTGAAATTCAATTTTCGCCGAGCCGGCTAATTCCAACAGAGAGAGAGAGAGAGAGAGAGAGAGAGGGAGGGAGGGAGGGAGGGAGAGAACGCCGTTAATATTATCGGACGTGTGTTTGCATTGGTCGTGAAGCAGAAGTGGAACGTTAAATAGAACGCCTTGACCGTATCGGAACCTTTCCTCTTTTTACTCCTCGCTCGCTCGCTCGCTCTCTCATTTCGCGGCTGTTCGACGTCGCTATTTATAGACAGCCGATGATCCGAAATAAGAAATCGGTCAGCGCGCGACCGAACGGGACCGCGGGGCGCGGGGGCGAGCACTCGGCTCGGCTTTTAAGCAATAATAAGAAAGGCGTATTCGCGTCGAATCGCAGTTGGAATATTCGCCGGAGTTTGGACTTTACGAGCCACTACTCGCTACGAGCCACCTCACTTTTATATCTGGCACTCTTGCTAAAGGATAGGACATACGTTCGGCTCCGTTCCCTCTTTCCATCGTCGCCGCCACCGCCACCGCCACCGCCACCGCCGCCACCGCCGCCGCCGCCGTCGCCGTCGCCGTCGCCGTGGCGTCTCTTTCGCTCCAAAAACTTATTCGAATCTCCTTTCAAAGTGTTTGCGACAGCTGCAGGTGCAGGTGCACGTGTTCCCCCGTGTGCCGATCTTACGGGTGAGTGGGAGGGAGGAAGGAAGAAAGGAAGGAAGCAAAGAAAGAAGGAAAGAGGACATTCGTGTTATCGAAACGCGAACTATTCGCCCAAGTTTCGCGCTGTCCGTAAAAAAGTCGCTCCCGCGCGTGGAAGTATGCCGCAAACTTAAATCCATTAACCGAGTTCCGTCGCGAGTTCCGCCCGGAACTTCGATCTTGCAAGTGGCTCATCGTGTAGTAACTTGCGCCGAATATAATGATGAGTAAATAGTCGGGCGCGAGCTTACGCAAACATGCTGAGGAGAAGGTAAATAGCAATTAAAAATCGCAACGACTCGACGCGACTGTATGTGTGTGTGTGTGTGTGTGTGTGTGTGTGTGTGTTTGCTCGTGTCGCGACGTTGCGGAAGCTGCGTGACGCTCTTAATGACTTATTCAGCGCGGCGCGGTTAATTATACAGCCGCGTTATCGAAGTCAACCGCTCGCCGAACTTTGCCGGGCTGTCGCGAGGAAGCAGACGGCAAGAGAAAAGATCAAGAGGAAAAGAAGGGATGAAAGAGAAATTTTACATCGTCCCGCGGCCGAGGGGAGAATCTGCGAAAGGGAGTTTTGAGAAGAGAGTAGGAAAAGAGGAATATTGATTAAAAAGTTTCCATCGGCTTCTTTTTATCGAATGAACGTAATTTCATACGTAATTACACACTTCCCCCTCGCGGAACAGATTCCCTCGCGGATCGATACCCGCCGAGCGACACGAGCGAAGCGGATTTCAAGGAAGGCGACTAATCCGCCGATCCCGGGAATTCTTCCTCGAGGACGCGCGTGTCCGCGTTCGTTGGATATCGAAAAGCAATAATATCGTATAAATCCCTACAACGATCCTCCGCCTCGTCGCGCACCCTCTCTCTCTCTCTCTCTTTCTCTTTTTATTAGATGTACTTCCACATGGCTGGACACGCGGATATAATGAATAATCTATTTACATTTGTACGTCCGCGGCGAACACGACTCGCGGGTGTGTTCGTTTGAATAATAAATATAAGATATCGATCCCGAGCGAGAGAGAGAGAGAGAGAGAGAGAAAGATACCGTGCCAGCCGTCGAAGATGGAAATGATTTCACAGTGGCACGTTCGCTAACGCTAACGTAACGCGAGGCCACGGCGAGACGAGGCGATGACGACGACGACGACGACGACGACGACGACGACGACGACGACGACGACGACGACGACGACGACGACGACGACGACGACGACGACGACGACGACGACGACGACGACGACGACGACGAGCCGGCAGGCAGGCGCAGATGTTCCTAGGCTTTTAATATCGTATGTTGCAGCGGTTTACACTAAATAGCGTCGTTTAAACGCGAGAACAGCTGTGTTTGCCGGGCCCTGTGTTGCGCGCATCCCCGGATTCATCGAAAAACGAGCCGAGTTTTTCGTTTTATCTGTTTATCACGCTCGCCCGCGACTGAAGAGCGATAGTACGACACGAACTATTAGCTGCAGCTCGAGTTTCATGAGCCAGCCTGTCTCCAGTGTTCTACACACTTGGAGATCGTCTTTGAAACTACTCGGAAGAACATTACGAAGTTCTCTCTCTCTCTCTCTCCCTCTATATGTACGACGAGACGACGAGCGGCGTTACAGCACACACGTTGTCTCAATTCGCGCTCCTTTTCCTGACCGACGTGGAACGGGGATTGTCAATGGACGATATGCGCGCCGTGTTAAACGGCGATTCGTCGAGCATCAACGTTCGAGCATCGCGCTGGTGGACGACTCGCGCGGAACTCGTCCAGCTGAAGGTTCAAGCCGAGGATGGCCGCTTAATGAAATTCGCGGCGACAGCAGGCGCGGAGGAGAGGAAGCGGAATGCGTCGAATGATGACCGGACGCGCGCGCGCACGCACAAGACGGATACGCGCGCAAGCGGACGAGGCAGGTGAGAATATTCATAGCGACGAGAAGCGTGGAGCATGAAAAAAGCCGAGGGAGATTTAAATGTTTCCGGAACAGGAGAAATTGCAGTCCCCGACGAGAATTACGACGGCGCGCTCTCATGGTCGCTCGGTCGCTCGTTCGCTCGCTCGGTCGATCGATCCCTCGGAAGCAAACGAAATAAAATTCTGGAGAATGTCGCTGCGAACGAAGAGAGAGAGAGAGAGAGAGAGAGAGAGAGAGAGAGAGAGAGAGAGAGAGAGAGAGAAAGAGAGAGAGAGGCCGCGTGGGTTCGAGATAAAAAAAGAGACAAGAAAAGGAGAAAAGAAGAGGGACGAAGGAGAAAAAGAGCGGCGGAACGATTCCACGGAAGATCTTTTTCGGCGGAATTTCGTCGCAGCGCGACTATTGAAATTTCATTCGCGATCTCTCTCGGGGCACACTGTCCCTTTCGATCTTCGTGCGCTTCACGTCTCAAGTTTCGCAGCCGCGAGAAAAATGGATCGCCTCGCGTTAAACGCGTCGCGGTTTCGCGTCACGTTTCGTGTCACGGCGCGTCGATTTTAACGCGACGTTCCCTTAAACGCCCGAAATTAGCTACAACTGCGAGTTACATAATCGCCATTAATGCGACGGCTTGTTATCGCGACAGCAGCTAATTGAGGCACTTCGACCGGCGTATCGACTCGGCGGCTGTACTCGAATTATCGCGCAAAGCAGGCGGAAAGCGCGTAAACTCGTATACTCGTGATTATTCATAATCTAACAAATCGTCGTATCTTTCCACGCGCGAAACGTCAGCCGTGACGCGCAGTCGCGGAACTTCTTTTCCCTCTTCTCTTCTTCCCCCTGCCGCCGCCCTCCAGCGACGAGGATGATTTCGCGCAAGGTCGCAAGAAAAAAGAATAGCACCCTCGCGTGAAATTTATCGTGGCGCGTTATCAGCGAGAAAGCAGAATTTGGCGAATCCGACGTTAAGAGACGATATTTTTGCGCAAACTGCCGACTCTCCTTCTCCCCTCCTCAGTTTCGGAGAAATTCCTTTCCGATGCGCAACAAAAGAAGGAACGAAAGCATGCGAGGGAGAGAGGGAGGAAGAGCAAGAGTAATATGCACTGTATTTATGCGCGTCGCAGCGTGTCGCTGCTGATATTTCCACGGCGGATGCCAACGTTGCGCCGCATCAAAATGCATCCTGACGCATGGGCGAACGAGGTAAAAAAGAATGGCGACGGAGCAGGTCCGCCGCGGGCGCAAAATTCAAATGAATTCGTAATAATCAGAGTGCCACGAGGGGCTTTTTACAGTACCGCCATTATAACGACAAAGTCTAAAAAGCGTCGGTGTAATAGTATGACAAAGGAGTTGTCGACCTCGCGAGAAGAGACAAAAAGCGCCGCTCCCGCGTCGCTTAATCTTTGTTAACGCGGCTGCTAATAACGGTATTCATGAAATGCATTCTAAGAGGATCGGTGTGTATCACGGTCGTGCGTCGTCGAAAGAGGATCGGCGGCCGGCGATGCCAATGGAAAATAATAAATTTCAGTAAGCGCGCAAAACTCGAGAGGGTTGAAAGCCCGACGACGCGTAGCACCACGTGAAGAAGAAAGACACGCACAGCGGAGGGGAAGGGGAGGGCGAGCGAAAAGGAGAAAGATAGATCTCGCGCGATCCAAAGTTATCCCGGATTAAAAGTTCACTACAATTAAATCACGGGGATAATAAGAGAGATAACGCGCGCGAGAGAACTCGCTCCCGTAAAATCCCGTAAAAACGCGAGGCCGGGGAGGAAGGGGAGAGAAAAAGAGAAAGAGAAGACAAGAAATGAGGAAGAGAGGGGAGGGGGGAAGTATATCGGAGAGACGCGTATCGCGAGGCACGGGCGAGCGGATGAAAAGACAAGGGAAACGCGAGGCGCGCGGATGATCGGGAGTTTTCCCGATTTTCTCGGCCATAAATCCACCGCGCTTTTTGCACGGTGGGTTCGTACTTTTTAATAAAAGCATTTGCCTCGCGATCCTCCTAATGAAATATCGCCTCCTCGTACACGCTCGCGTGTATTTCGTTCGCACACACCTAGATCCATCGCGCAGATTATATGCACGAGGGGGTTATCGCTTATGGTCGAGCACCATTGTGTTAAGCGCGATCGCAGAAAAATTCAACGCCCGATACTCGCCGAGATCCGCAGGCCGGCCGCGAAAAGTTCAAGCTGCTCCGATAATTTATACGCGCTCGGCGAGAGTATTGTATATATTATATACGACGCTGCGTATTTTCCTCTCCCTCCCTCTCGCGCACGTAAATCGCCCGCTATATAAATAAAATTACACACTCTCTCTCTCTCTCTCTCTCTCTCCCTCTCTCTCTCTCTCGGCATCGATGGAAATTACGGAAACTCCGCGGATTTATATCACGCGACGCGCGCGCAGCGCGACACCACAAGCGAAGCAGTCGCGAGAGCGTCTTCGCGGACGCGGTCGGCGATAAAGGTCAGACTTTCTCTCGGTAATAACCGCGGTGGTCGCACGTAATGAAAAATCCGTTTCATCCGCTGCTCTAACTCGCCCGGGCCACGTGTCAGATATTTCGCGCCGTGCTTCTCCGCAACTACAGCGTGGAAGCAGTTGCTCGCGCGAGGCGGAATTTCTTCGCGTCGCGTCGCGGCGACGCGTTTTCTTTCATCGCACGTTTCCCTCGCGTGGATATACGTGCTCGGCCAGAATAAAGAACCGACCCGGCATGCGACTGTGTGTGTGTGTGTGTGTGTGTACTTGCGTATGTGCAGTCACGGATACGCCGCGCGAGAGAGGATGAGGAGAGGAATCACGGAGGAGCTACTGAGTCGTGCGCGTGCGATGCAGGCCCGCGCGATGCATTTCGCGGTGCAATCATGCGCGACGGACCGCGGGATCGAAGGCTGACGTGGTGGAGGTGAGAAGCCGGGAAAGGCCGACGCGCATTGGCTTGTTGCTAATTTCACGGGTCCCCGCCGCGAATCGCGTTAATGAGATGTAATCGATGTAATTGCGGCTCCGTGTGCGCGAATAACCGCGCCAAATTCGTTTTTCTTCGCGCAAGATCGCAGCAATGTCGGTTAATTGCTCTTCCCTGACTCACCGACGTGAGGAACGGGAAAAATCTCGCGGCTGGGAAGTTTTTCGTGTTTCCGCCGCCGGAAAACCGGAAAAGGAAAAGCGGCCGCTGCTCGCGAGAATCGATCGGAAATCGCGCGCACGACGCGCGTGTTCTTCATGGCGGCGGGGATTCTGAGATGAAAAGGCATGCGAGAGCGTGTTCGGTAAGGCGAGACGTATTGTAAAATCGTGAAACACGGAGCTGCGTTCCTTCAAAATTGGAACGGTTGGCCGGCCCGGGGGCTTAATGTAGCGGTAATTGGTTAAATCCGATTACCTCGATTCGTTTATTCTCCTCTATGTTAACGTTCATTACGCGAGTACGAGGCGGAATTAAAACTTACCGTCTCGAATGGCCGCGTATGGGCTTTTTTCAATGTAACGCTCTGATAATCGTAAAAAAAAAAAAAAAAAAACAAGAGGAAAACGGAAAAAAGAGAGACGGAGCAACCAGAGAATGGGAATTTCTAACTGAGCCCGACGCGGGCCCAGCGACATGAATTTCATTAGTTGGGCTAAAAATTCCGTTAAAAAATACACGAAATCTATTTCGTTACGCGCGCTCGTGCGCGCGCTGTCGCTCTCGCATCGTCCTTCGCGCATTTATAGACGCGTGCGCTTCGGTAAATAATAAACGAATTAATTAAATTGTTAATTGAATGAATCGTGATTTTATTTCAGAGACTGCACGAAAAAATGAAAAAGCACGGCTCGGCGCAACAATAACGTTACATTTTAACTAGAACGCGCAAATCTACGGCGATGTGCAATCGCAAGCCGTAACCATAATGCAGCTCGCGGGCTTTATAAAGCATATCGCGGGCGTAAAAAATAAAGTCAGAGCTCATTTATATGCCGGAACAATCCCGTTAAATCCGTTAAAGACAAAAGAAAACGCGTTCGCCTTCCGTTCTTCGAACGGAATACGATCGCGTTATTGCAATATTATAAAATTATTATAATTGCAATTAAAGTCGCGGTGGTGTATACTTTGGAGAAGAAAAGAAAGATATATATATATATATATCCTTAAAAGAATTGAATGATATATATTTGTCTCATGTTGAATAAAAATAAAATCCTACGTTGAAATGGTCAGATTTAGGCTAAAGGCCTGAACAATAAGAAAGTCCAGAGTCGGGCACGTGACTTGGCACTGGCGCTCCCACCTTAATTTCCAAAAAAGGAAGAAGGACTCTCCGTGAGACAGGCTACGAGTGTACCGTCCACCTAGCACTATAGACGAGCCGCACGCTATAACGAAAAAGGCACTCGGCGATGCGCTCGTAAACATTTGGAAAAGTCTCAAATATCCATCGGGCCGGGGACAAAACGCGGGCGCGTATTACACCGGCCGTAAATCTCACGCAGTGCGTAACGCAGCGCCGCCGTATATCAGAGGAATATCGCTCTGCTCGCTTCTCCAGCCCAATATTTCTTGATCACGCGGCGGCGGCGGCGGCGAGGGAGGAAAAATGCGGAACATTTAGGGGCAGCGCCAAGGCGCGAGAAACCCCGCGTCTCATTCTCTCATTCAGCATTTACGTGATCCCCGCGCCAAAAAATATTTCTCCCCGTGCGCGCACACAGAGCAGCACCGCGCGGCCAGAGGGTTGGAGAGGGAACGGGTGAGGGGGAGGGGGTGGCCGTAATTCAGCAAAACAAGCAGTTGCTTCTACCGACGGCGCGGGCTTTACTTTTCCAGGAATTATTCTCGGGGGGTACACTCCGCGCCGTTCATGGTTCTTCCTTTTTCCCCTCTCCTCGGCCGTCCCTTTTCGGTATCTCCGTTCCCTCGCACACGTGCGCGCGTGTGCATGGAATTGCACAATCGCGTCAGCCGGTGAGCGCGGAATGAGTCGAGGTAATTGTATGACGCCGAGGTACACGGCGGCGGAATAGAAATTTTTGTCACCGGCTGAATAACGTAGTTAGGAAATCGTTGAAAGTAATAATTACTCGTTCGAAAGTTGCGGCGTTTCTCTTTCGGTCGGTGGATCGTTTACTCCCTTCCTCTTTCCCTCTCCTTTTCTCTCTCTCTCTCTCTCTCTCTCTCTCTCTCTTCCTCTCCATCTCTCTTTCTATCTCCATTTTTGCTCCGTTCTAGTGACGAGATCGTCGAGTTAAATCTGATAACAGTATCACGGGCGCGATCGTTAGCGTTGAATGCGCGGTACTTTGTGTTTTCGTCGTGACGGCAAAACCGGAAGAGTCGCGGCGGAGATTCGCGAGCGCGTCCACTTCGCCTCGTGCATTCTTAATAAAAGTTGCGCAAGTGTTAACTAACGACGAAATAAGTCGATACGAACGCTACACGCATCTCTGCGCCGTCATGAAAATTGAGAAAGTTTCCTCCGGCCTTCCCGACGCCCGACGTAGCTTCGCTCTCGACGCCTCTCCTGTTCCTCCGTGAGTCCTGTTTTCCCATTTTTCAGTTTTCCCCGGGACGACTTCGTAATACCCTTCGACTAACCTGTCGTTTATGCTTCTCTTTTCCCTCGTTTTCTCTTTTTAATATCTGCAGACGGTCCTATGGTAGTTTCGAACTTTCCTCGTCTCGATATCACGGCTATTCGAAGGGGACAAGAATGAAGGGAAATATAGGAAGAGGAATATAAAACTATCGTTAGGTTTCCGCGAAAAAATACCCGGTTCTCGATCGCTTCATTTTTTTTTTTTCGAAACACATCGTAAGTCTCCGCGTTTTTCGAATTTTTGCACCCTGACTGCCCCGGATTTCAACCCCCGACCCGGTGCGTTCCTGCTTTCCGCCCATCTGTCCGAAAATCTATCGATTTTATCCCAACGATATCATAATACGTTAGTTATAGACGGGCAATTATTCAAATTTTCCGATCTGCCTCATAACACCGTCTTCCAACTCGATAGGCGCTTAACAGTTACAAAGTCTCGGCATTACCGGCGAAGCCGAACGTTCAAGTACACATCGCTCACGAGCGTCGGTTACATTAAACCTGCGATGGAAGACGAAGGGTGAGCCATCGCTCGCGAAAATCCCGCCGATAAAAATCCTTCCAGGCGCCTCTTCTTAACGCGGCGCGACGTCGTCGTTGGGAGCAGAGCGCGGAAGGAGAACGAGGAATATCGCGCTGAGGACCTTGTCCTATCAGAAGGCGATCGTGTTAAACAGGTCGTCCTGAAAAAAATCCTGACATTCTCGTTACGGAAGAGTCGACCTCTCCCGAGACGGACGGCGACGGCGACGGCGATTCGCGAACCTCCGATCTCTCTCTCGCCGAAGTTTTTAACCCGCTCGCTCTCCGGATCGCCGGCAGGGGGATAAGAGGGGAAGGGGTGGAAGGACGAGCGTCCCCGTAAAAACGCTGAGGGCGAAATAAAATGTTAATTCGAGCGTGGCCGCGTCGTCGACTTTGCGGGCGTGCGCGCATTTTGTTCGCGCTTCATAACGCGCGAAGCTGGGACGAAAGTAGGTGCAAGTGACAACTTTGCATCTTAAAGCGTTCTCGTTTCGGGGCTGGCGGCTCTCTTAACGTTTATTACCCGGACGAGAGAGCTCATGATTTTATATTAAGATATTTTCCGCCTTAATTCCTCGCCGGCCGAGGCGCATTCGCCGCGACACTCGCCGCGCAGCCCGCCGAAAAGTATTACCGTCACGCGCGCGCGTCAGCCACGCTTCGCGTGTAATTACGGGAAACGCGAGCGATTAGAGCCGACGTAATAATCGAGATTACGGCGTCGTTCTCCCCGCCCCGGGGAAGCAGGCTTCCCTTTCCCCCGCTCGCAGCCGGACGCGCCGCCTTTCCGCCGGCTTATGATAGACAGAATTACGTCGCTGTAATTCAACGTCATTGTGGCGTCGCGTCTGCTAACGTCACTTTGCGCTCGCGCGGGCGAACGTGGTCCTTCTTCTTCTTTTTTCTCCCGTTTCTTTTTTTACGTACGTAAAATGTTTTATTCATACACGTGCATTGTTAAAGTTTCACGGCGGTCCGGCAATTCTGCGTGCATGTTGGGTTTGTGTGTGTGTGTGTGTGTGTGTGTGTGTGGCTGGGTATGGGTGTGTTCACGTCTGTATCGTGTCTCTTTCTCGCGCGAGTAGTCGATTAGAGCGTGCGGAGCACTTGGCCGTAAATAGAAGGTCGATACGTTACGGACGACGATCACATTTAAACGAAGATCGGGAACGAAATAAAAGACTCGTCGTTCCAGAATCCCGCCAATAAAGATTGCCCCGAATTCTTCCTTTTAACGTGGAAACGAAGGTAAGAGAAGAGGAGGAAATCAAGGAGGCTCTCGTGCCGTCGGTCGGTCGGTTTATACGGAAAAGAAAATAGGTTTCACCAAGCTCGCTCTCCCTCTCTCTCTCTCTCCCTCTCTCTCTCTCTCTCTCTCTCTCTCTCTCTCTCTCTCTCTCTCTCTCTCTCTCGCCTCGACCCGTCTCTCATGCTGCTTGCATCCCGACCTTAGAACTTTCCTCTTAATTTTCGTGCAGCACTCGACGGCTCCGGGAGGAGAGAGATCAGAGTTTCCCTTAAAAATTCTACCCCGCTAAATTCCAATTTATCCGTGAGCCGCGGGCGATCAACCGTATCGAAGTCAAGGCGGAAGGGGCGGAGGGGTAAGATAACGGACACAAGGGTAAGATAAACAAGTAAATAATCTCGTCGTTTCGAGTAACGGGTGAGGAGAGAGAAAGAGGGACAAAATGCCCAATAAGGATTACTCTCCGAGCAACCCCCGCCGTGGGATCCTATCTATTGGAGAACCAAGGAGAGAAGCACGAGGAGGATCGGCGAAGGAGCTGCTGTGTCATCAAACGGCCAGCCAGTTGACACGAATGGATCAAGACCTCCCCTTTCTATCCCCACCCACCCCTACGGGTTGGTTTTCCCTCGAGCGCAACGCGCGCGTAGACAAAAATGAAATTTTACATCTCCGGCCTCCGTTTTTCAGTTATCCTCACCGAGGCCAACGAAAGCAAAGAAAAAAAAAATGAGAGAAAGAGGACGGGAAGAGGAAAAATAAAAAGCTCCGCGGTCTGCCGAGCGACACGTTAAGGAGAAACAAATCTCGACCATCCAAGAGTCGCAACCCTCGTCACCGGAGGGAACTACCCTCCCCCCGGCCGCCAAGCCCAACGCGGCTTTGTTCGAGTGGGATCTTTTTTTCCTCCCTCCCCTTTTTTTCGGTGGCTGCCTCGCGCGCGACGAGAAAATAGACGGGGAATAAAGGCGGATTATGTATGCGGAATAAATAACCGTGACGCAAGGGGGGAAAAAAAGAGAAGGGTCGAGGCGGGATTTCGGTGCACGCCGTTGGAACAAGAGTCTCGATGCCGTGCGACGCCGCGATAAGCCTGAACAATGTTACTGCGCGATATCACCGAGCGGTCCAGCAGCTTTCAACCTGCCTAGGGCCCGCGTTAGGCCCAAACGTTAGGCGCCGGCGCTCCACCAGAGAGAATACGTCCTTTTGTCGCGCCGCTTACTTCGATCATGCATTATGCAGAGTCGGCGGGGGTGAAGAGGGACGCTCGTGACACTCGTCACCTCGCGAGTCGCGACAAAGCGAAAAAAGACTGCCTCCGCCGCGCGAGATTCTCGCGGCGAAAGAGAGGGATATGGGAAGGGAGGGAATGCGCATGCTTCCGGCTGACTTTCGATTCGCGACGGGATAGACGAGGTGCTGCTTTCGCATCCCCTTGCTCGGGGGCGCGCCGACAACTCGCGCAACCGGGGGACTCGGCGCTGCGCCGCGCGCGTAATCGCGTTTACGCGTCGCAATTTATAAGATTATGCTGTTAAACAGCGTAGTTTGTGTCTCTATCGTTTCTACGGAAGCCGTCTCTCGTTTCGGGCTCGCCACGCTATTCTGCGCCTCCGCGAGCGAGCTTCCGACCTCCCCCGTCTCGTCCCGTCTCCCAGGGGAACGAAGCCCCGCGAGAGATTCGAGAGTCGGATACACTAGTCAAATATAAACGCAATTATATAAATGCAGTTTAGCTACGGCGAATAAAACGGCATTAACTCGCAAGACTCCGGGCGCAGAGACTTCGCGCGCGCGCGCGCGCACGCGAGTTCGTTCCGCGAAGCGTTTATGAAACTCTCTTCGAATATAATTAAAACATCGAGCGCGCGCTCCCATCGCCCGCGATTACGTTTCGTGCGCGCGACTCGACGCAATTTCCATTACGATGGACGAGTTTCGCCGCCGCCCGCCGCCGATGGAACAACCGCTGACGGGAATAAAAAACACGCCTGGAATAACACTCTTTCCGATCCATTAAGCGCGCCGATGGGCCGCCGAGTTCGATCCCATCGGCACGAGCTTTCATTATCATTGACAAATATTGTCAACGCAAATACTTATCGGCGATACGCGTGCGCGCGCGCACGCACGACAGTTTAATAAAGTCGCCGGTTTTATCGCGCACGGGACGATTTGTACAGCCGTGGCCGGCTCGCTATTGCGCCTCGTTATTGCGGAATATGTCACAAAATTTTTTCACGCGGCGGCGGCGGCATCAGGAAAAATGGAAAAAATAGAGCGACAGAGCGGAAGGACAGAACCGGGGAGGCGACAGTGGAAGCGGCAGCGGCAGCGGCAGCGGCAGCAGCGACGGCGGAGGCGGAGGCGGAGGCGGAGGCGGGCCGAAATTATTTTTACAGTCGGTTAATGCTCGACCAGCTGGTGCACGTTCGTCCGTGCGTATTTCCATTTAGCAAAAACCCAGCTCGCTCGCACACGCACCACCACGCCTACACGTGAGAGAGGAGGCACGTAGTACACACACATACACACACGTACACACGTACGTACGCGCTCGCGCGCACATAATCGCACAAACTCGGATGGTAGTCTCGTCTCGCGTATCGCCGGCCCAATAACGGCCGGCATTACGCGCAATAACGATTCGTTAAAGTAATAAGCGATTTATTGCCGGCCAATTATCATAATTGATTTATCGCGCCGATACGAGGAAGCGAGCAATTCGGTGCGCGCCTAGCCGCGCCGTTCGCCGCTCGTTAATACATCGTTAATGCACGCCGGCTAAATCAGGCGAGAAAGTGCCCGCGGGAACGGCGGGTTTCATGTCGCCGGGCCGTTTTTCATCGGCAAATTATGAAAAATTGTCCCCGGATATCGCGACGCACTCGCTTGCGCGCGCGCGCGCGCGCGGCTTAATTTCATTACGCGCCCGTCTCTGGGACTATTACTGGATCGCTTCTCTCCTCTCCTCTCTCTCTCTCTCTCTCTCTCTCTCTCTCTCTCTCTCTCTGCTCCTCGTCTTCTTTCCAGCGCAACGCGGAAATGAGCGTATATTGGCCGAACCCGTATAATAAATGCTCGCGACGCGATCAGCGTTTATACTGATCATCGTCGGCCGCGGGCGCGCGTTTACGTCCACCCGTTCGACCATGGCAGTCGTTACGGCTGGTCGAATAACATATTTGGCCATTTACAACTGTGATACGATATGCGTCGCTTGGCCAAGCAGCAAGAGTTGATTCGAGGTATTTAGATAACCGTAAAATCGTCGGTATTAAACGGCCGACCGATCGGGATAATTATAACGAAGGCGTTGGCGTAACAACAGCGTTTACCAGTGAATTAATATTCACAAGCGAATTAATGGACACCGTTTGTCAGCGACTCGCCATCGCATTCGCGGCGAATAATCGCGGCTCTTGAAAGGCCCGGTCGGTAGAAGGCGTCGCCACGAGAAATTAATATTCTCGGCTTGCGTATCATATTTTTATCTGCGCGCTGGAATCGTCGAATCCTCGCGCAACCGCGGCTTCGCGTGGAAATTGCACGGGGTGATCTCTCTCCCTCTCTCTGTCCCCCTCGAGAAAGCAATGTGCGAACGCAAACGAGTTCACTCGTCCGTTCGTACGTCCGGAAAACGGCGGCGTCGTCGCGAGTCGTCGCCGTGAAATCGCGCTCATCTCGCCGGATAGCAGCGTCGCTGCGACGTTATCGCCGATAAGGCGGATCATCGTACCGCGGGAAAGTACATCGCGCCCATAGCGCCACTTGCCTACGTCCTTAGCTGCGCGACGCAGGATCCGCAGCATCCTGAGGGATGCGCCGCCGAGATTAGGGTCATTTTCGCCACGACGCTCTCGTCGCCGCAGCGTCGTTATCGTTGAAATTCCGCGGGAAAACGAGGATCCGTCGGTTCACCGGGAGGCCTCGTGTGCTCTCACGGACGCTCCGTATGACACTCGGGGGGCACGACGGAAGGTATAGCGAGTAAATAATCCAATCAGGGTACGTCGACCGAGCGGAATATGACTTCGTACCCTTCACACCGCCAGCTTTTATGCTCAGCTTCTCCCACGCATTCCCTCCTGCCGCGCAAGGACGAGAGCGAGAAGAGGAGGGTAATATCGCGAGCTAACGAGTCATTTCCGGGCTAAGGTCGATTAGAGTAATTAAGTTTGCGCTTTCGACGCTCGATAAGGCAATGACACCTCGCCCGATATTCTTTTCTAATGATTATGGCGCGGCCAAGCGGCAGTCGCGCCCGATAATTATTAGAACGCCGTGAGAAGTGAAAACTTCTATCTTTCTACGGTGCGTTGCACGGAGAAATCGCTGACGCGTATCACGCTGAAACCGGTGAATCTTCTTGAGATTCGCCAGCAGTATTATTAAAATTAATACGCCATACGTTGCTTCGTGGACTCGAGTATCAGTTTCGTTAATACGAATCGAAAGGATTCCCTTCCATCGCGACGCGGCTCTGTCGACCGATTCTGTCGAACGCACAAAGGAATTTTTTTCCCCGTCTACTTTATCGTTTTCGCGCGGACGCCGAATGTGCGAAAAGATTTACGCACTTTTACCGTAATACGACGCTGTGTCACGTGTGCGTCACGCGATTGCGTGAGCAAAATCTCGGTGAATAAAACGAAAATGACAATTTCTCATTCAGAACGCCGCCCGTCCCGTTCCTCCTTCCCTCCCCCGATCTAATTTAGTGGCTGTTACTATTCCGAGTTCGCGTTTCTTCCCCTCCATTTGCCACCGCCTTCCTTCATTTCGTTCCGCTCATTCTTTCCGCGAAATCCCCGAGTACAAACCCCATCGACACCCACGGCAGCATCGAGAGATCGCGAGAGAGTAATTTCCCGTGATTAATAACCTCCCCATCCTGATTTTCTTCTCCACGCCGAAAGAAAGGGCGTGAAGAAATGGAAGGAAGGACGACGAGCGTTCGCGCGAGATATATCACCGCGAGTCAACTATTATCGGAATGTCGTTCTTCTCTCTCTCTCTCTCTCTCTCTCTCTTTATTTTCCTTCTCTCTCTATCGGACCGCTATTTCACGAAGAAGAGTAGAGGGAGAAACAAGAAAAAGAAAAAGAATAACTAGCCGGGGAGAAGTCGAGGACCGATTTCCGTGGAGGGCTTCACCTGTCCACGTTACACACACACATACACACACACGTGTTACATTTAACGTGACACAATCGCTCGCACCATCGAGCGACTTACTACCGCGAACAATTAATTGGTATATACGGACGTTGATACGCGCGAGCTCTGAAGTGACTGAAACGCCGACAAACACGTTCCCTACATAATTGCTCGGGACCACCCGAGCCCGATCTCAATGTTATTTCTGCCTCGCGGTAAACAGCGCGGTGTTTTACCGTCAAGTTGGCGAAGTCGAAGTTTCATTTAACGCTCGGCGTCGCTCTTCCGATAGCCTCCATAAATTCACAATATTTGCCTTCTATTCCTCGTCTTCGCGCGCTCTGCAAACATCTCTGTTTACCCGCTGAGATATCTGGCTCGCTATAAAACGTCAATATTACGGCGGATCATTCGTTTAGACTTCAGATCGATAACGATGCATCGTTCGCGTTTGATCCCGAAAATTTGGCCGCATTTTTCCCCCTGAAAATCACGTCCTCCAACTAGACGGCACAACCGTCACGCAACGCTCGATTCACGTTCGAGGATGCACGAATGCGAGCGCGTTTACGTTTGAGTGAAAAGTAATTATTTCTATTGATCGACCACAATCCCTCTCTCTCTCTCTCTCTCTCGCGCGCGCACGCGCGCACGAGAAGCCAAAGATGAAAGAACTTCTCCGAGCAGGTCGGAGTTTCTTCGTGAGATTTAGCCGACCGTGGCGAACGAAGCGTAAACACATTAACAAAGCTTTCCGCGATTTTTTTCCGAGCTTAGTTCGCCGAACGGGGCAAAAGGCGCGCTTTGAAACGCCAATTTAATTCAAAGCTGGCGGACTCTTTCCCTCTTCCTCTCATTTTCCGTGCACTTCGTTGTTTACTTTATAATGCAGCGCCGTAACAAAAGGACGCTGTAGGTGACAACTTTGCGTCTCAAAAGCTCGTCAGACGGAGTGGAACCGGCGATTAATTATCAGAGAAGAAAGAAATACGCGAGTTAACACGTTGACTGTCGGGCTGCTTTTCCGCGACTATCTCAATGCCCAATTAAAGTTTGAATGGACGGAAGGATATGATATCGAGAGACACAAATCGCAATGCATACACTTGTTAACTCGTTTCATTGTTTTCTCATCACTTCTAAAAAATGTTTTCTCTACGCTGCAGCTGGGAGAGCTATTTGCTCGCGAGAATTATTGAACATTCGATTACATCAATATCCCGTTTGCATTTCATATTTATTTCTAATTTCAATAAGCAATGCATTCAATTATGTAACTTGATCAACCGCAAATATCGTGTTATGATAATCAAATATTAAGTAATTCATATGGACAAATATAATAATGGGATTGACCTATTTTGACTCGCGCATTGATCAGACACAAAATCGATGCTTTTCGAGCCGAGACTATAGGTGCATCGTGCCGGAAAATTTTAATTAGAAACAAAGTTTACGCGAGGAACAAACTTACGATATATTGAATTATTATTGTTGAAAAATCGATCTCATAAACCGAGCACGAGTCTTTGTATTCGTAATGTTCGATGATTGTCGTCGATTAACGTTAAGTAACGTTGCGTTTCTAAGTTATTTTCTCGTGTGGGGTCATCGAACATCCAGCGACGACCAAGAACTTCGGGACGTGATACGGGACGCACAGGATGTAGCGACAATCAACAACGAGGTTTACCTCGTTCCCTTCTCCCCTTCTCCCACCTCTTTAAATCTCCTCGAAGCTTTTAATGCCAATAGAAAATACTAATAAAGCGATTATGAAGCGATAAAGAAGAGCTTCATTGTTTTGCTTCCCCATACATCCCCATCAGCCAGCCTTCATTGAATCATCTAATATTTGCTCATCACATAATCTATTTGCAGCGCGCGGTACATTACACAATTAGCGTATTGTTTGTTGGAATAAAAATAAAACGCAAGCAAAAACGAGAAAGACCAGCAATCGTTAATTAATTCCTAGTTGATTAAATAATTCGGTTGGTATTTATTCAAGTCCACAAGCTTCGATAAAACAGCATTGATCGTTCCTAACATTAATAAATTATAGCGCGTAGAACATTTCGCGCGTGTGACATTTCGAAATTCTCCGTTGATGTTTCAAGTTCGATCGAGTCCAACTCATCCAATGGGGCACTAAAATTTCGGGTTAAATCGGAGAATCCAACGGGCGATAATTTAAGAAACTAACGCGGCTCCCCGGGACACAATTAATGTCTGTAATCGGAAGCGGATAAAAGATGAGTCGCGCAAAGAACGCGAAACGGCGACGCTCGCGTGCGCAAGCCCTCGAAAGAATTCTCTGTTAATTTCGCCTCGGTAAAACCGTTACCGCGATCGATATAAAACCCCGTTCGATCACCGATATCTCTCAATTTGTACGCGAAGCGCCAAATAAATAGGAATGTATATAGCGGTTGAAATCGCTATAACGAAATTACCGCGGCGAGCGCGGCGCGATCGCGATAATTGCCGCTGAAAATATCGTTGTTACGTAATTAACGCGCGCGCGCGCCCTGCCGAATTATTTCCTCTCCGATCGTGGCCGAGATTACATTAGCATCTGTCGCAAAAATTCACGTTATCATCGCATTACAATGCGAGCGCGTGCCGGGCGCGAGCGAGCGGGATCGATGAGTTATCTCATTATTTCGAATTCGCGAAGGCGCTCGTTTTCAACGGCTTGACTCCGCGAGTGCCTTAACAAGGCGAAATATGAAAAAGAGAAGGACCGAACAAAATAGACGAAAGAGAATAAGAGGAAGAGAGTGCGAGAATGCGAGGGAGGGAGGAGAGGGGGGAGAGAGAGAGAGAGAGAGAGAGAGAGAGAGAGAGAGGGGGGGGAGGGAGAGAGAAAGTACGCTCTCACGAAGAGCTGCTTATCTCGCTGTAATCCAATTAACTTTAGTTTCTCAAGCTCTCGACAGTGCATTCTGGAGTGGTGCTCTATTAAAGCGCACTATGCGCCGCTCCTCTTCAAACGCGATCCTGCCGCCGCTAGCAGCACGTGCACTTGCACGCGCGTGCCACGTAGCTACATTCCGTAAAGGACAAGCAGACGCAGGGATTACTGAACTCGAGAGGCCAAACTAACAACTTGAGTACTCGCCAAGTCAACACGGATACCACGTTATCCTGAGGGCTGTGTGACGTTTCCCCGTGATATTCTCAAAACCGATCATTATATATACACAGCGAGTTCTCTCCCGCGAAGTCGCGCGCCGCGGAATAACGAGATCGCGGATACCTCGGATCCTCGATGCGTCGAAATTTGCGCGGCGTGTTTGCGTCGCGCATACGCCAGCGCAATCCGTGAAATGGGGGTGCCGTTTCCCTTTTTTCCTCCTTCCGTCGACCTGTTTCTCGGTCGCACGTGCAGTCGCGATATCGCAGTCGCGCGTTGCGCTTTATGCGCCAATTTATTTACGAAAACTGCGGCGTCAACACCGACACACGCGCGACGGTCCCGAAATCAACTGAATATATTGGGAGAGGAGAAGATGCGGAGATTCTCTAAACTTGCGGTATGAAGTAACAAGAAAGAGACGTATGTCCTTTCCGCGTAAAATGTATTCCCCTCGGGTAGCGTTGGTCGTCTCCCTTCCGAACTTTTTCTATATCGTTCATCGGTATCCCCTGTATGCTCAAATTTCTCTCTCTCTCTCTCTCTCTCTCTCTCTCCCTTTTTTTTTTCAATGTAAAGTTGCCTCGCGAGAGAGGGAGAGAAAGAGAGAAAAAGAGAGACCGACAGTTTTGCCGATGTACCGCCGTGAGCGACTGAAAATATTGGATTTTTGCGTTTAACGACTGCGTGGATCCCCCCATCCCCCCGCCCCTCCGGACGTGTGGTTTCTGCGCAGAGCAAATATTACCGGATCGACGTTGCTTGGAAATTCTGAATCCGATGATCCGGCGGGGCGGAGGGGAGGTCTGAAAAATGCAGGCTAAAAATATCGGCGCGGCCGACAGCAGACGTGCGCGTGTACACGTGCCGATGATTCAACATCGTTATACATGATTTAACGGCAACACGACGTTGCGCAAATTGTATATTTGCCGCTCCTTGCTCTCCTTTACACGCGCGATCGCTCCGTGAATTTCTCGGCTGCGGATAATACGCGGGCGCCGGCTACGGGAAATTCCGCCGGATCCGACGATCCGATTTTATTGACGCATAAACGTTACGCGACAGATACCGGTAAATCCCACGGCGAGCAATAAAGGCCGTCAGCCGCGCGGACCGGTTAATTCTAATCCACCGCGTTCGCTCCGCCGTATCGCCTTTAAACGCGATACACGGGGCGCGCGAGATCGTCTCCCCCTCCCCTTCCCTCTCCCCCATAACAATTACCCGCGCGTATTCACACGCGAGTACACACGGGGATCGCGTGGCCGCGCGATAAGGCCGCACGTTCCGCAAATGTAAATTTTTGGATCACGTAAAGCGATACGGAGGGAACGTGACAGAAATATCGACGCAATGCAACGCGACGCGTCATTAAGGCCAGATTGCCGTATCAGTTTTCGGCGCGACGGCGATTATGCAAATGCACGGACGGCAGGAGGAGCATCGTGACAATTATTTCGAATTAAATCGGATCTTAATCGTGACGTGATACGAATCTGGAAATTCGCGCGAGCGCTCTGCGTTGGCGGGAAGGCAGGGGGCTGAAGAGTGGCGAGACAGGGGGGTTGAAATCTAAATCGCAGGGTCGCGGGCGCCGAGATTTCACGGGAGTTGGCGGTATAACCCAGTTTTATTTTCCAGTCGTCCTATTACTAAGAGATGTCGTCTCTCTCTCTCTCTCTCTCTCTCTCTCTCTCTCCCTCCCTCCCTCTCTCTCCCTCTCTCTCCCTCTCTCTCTCTCTCCCTCGTGCACATACGTGCACGCCTACGCCAGCGAGAGACCCCGTCGAAAATTTATCAGCGCGACCTCGCGCGCGCTGAATAAATAATCCCCGGTTCTACCTCGGCGTTACAAGTCGTAACGTCGCGAACGCGTCTGCAGCCGCAGGATTCGCGGTGGTTAAATGTCGGAATGCGCGGGTACGAGCGTCGAGAGATTCGACACGTCGAACCTCATCCCGGCCTCCTTGATTATTCCGAGCGATCCGAGCCGCGTTGCAAATGCTAATTAGCGTTGCGCTCCGATATAT
Source organism: Harpegnathos saltator (assembly GCF_003227715.2). Classification (NCBI taxonomy): domain Eukaryota; kingdom Metazoa; phylum Arthropoda; class Insecta; order Hymenoptera; family Formicidae; genus Harpegnathos; species Harpegnathos saltator. The sequence goes on along the minus strand of NW_020230183.1, from coordinate 360,468 downwards.
CGACCATACTTATCTCCCTCCCCCTCCCCCCTCTCTCTCTCTCTCTCTCTCTCGCTCGCTCGCGTCCAGAGACGTTGCCGGGACTCGCAACAAGTATTCACACGCATTCGCGAGGAGACTGCGAGACACGGCTGAATCAATGATCGCAATCGCGGTCGCTAACGTTCTCTACGTGCACCGGCGCGTTTTCAGATGATTACGCGTCAGGATTCGGCTCCGTGAGCTCCCCTTTAAAGCGACGGTCTCTCGCGCACCCTCTCTCTCTCTCTCTCTCTCTCTCTCTCTCTCTCTCTCTCCCTCTCTCCCCCTCCCTCCCTCTTCCTCTCGACGGGAAATGCTTCATAATAATAATTATCTATGCGTCCATTCACATGCGAGTGGACGGCGGAGACGGGCGGCGAGCATCCAGGTACCACACCGGCCCTGTGCACGCCGCGAACCGTGTGTTACGACGAAGGGAGAGTGCGAGAGGGGGGGACGGCGAGGGGTCTATGTAAATTCTAGGATCATATACCGCGATACAGGCGAATTAACTGACGTACGTGCCGACTGGCCGCTGCCGATGTAATAGCTTAAGTCGTTTACACATCGTCGACGTGTGTAAACGGTTGCACTCCGCCCTCGTCCGACTCTCTCCCTCCCTCTCTTTCTCTCGCTCGCTCTCTGCCTCCCTCTGTCTCTCTCTCTACCCCCCCCCCCTCTCTCTCTCTCTCTCTCTCTCACTGTCTCTCTGGCTCTCGCACGGGTATGTACGGCTACATGTATATGCGACATATGTTCGCGCGGGCATTTCACGGGTCAACGTCCTCGCGCGGGCCACGTCACGGATGCGTGCCTCTGCTGAAGCGAGCGAGCGAACGAGCGAGCGAGCGTGGTGAAAACACCGACGCGACGCGACGCGACGCGCCGCGACACGCATCTCGCGCCCGCATTTTTCCCGCGAGTGTTCCGCAGGGATACGAATTTCTCAGACGACGAGCGGTGCGCGGCGATGACGTCTCGAGAGCGCGCGCGCGATAATTTCGCGCGGTACACCGCGAAAGTGTCCATCTCCGCTGATATCACGCGCAGTATATATCCGTCCGGGTGGTCCGGGTGGTAAGGATGCAACGTCTGGCGAACCGAAGTCAAACCGAGATTAAACTCCACGGGAGTGCGGGAATAAATCTCGCGTAGCCTCGCGTAATCCGCTTCATCGAAGATAAGAACGCTCATCACGGTGTAAAAAAGGAAAGGACGGAGGGAAGAAAGAGCGCTCTCCCTAATAGAATCCGAGAAAGCACGGCCGGTGGTGTAGAAGCAGTTAACTTTTGAATTTATAATAAAGCCCGTACGCGCGCGCGCGCGCGCATTGTGATTTACCGTGCTTAACTAAAAATGGGCAAGAAACTGCCTCGTTCGATAAATCGTTTTCTTTTACGCTTTGTAATTAAGCGAAGGAGGTGGTAGCGGCACTTTTATCTTTGAGCGCGCGTATCCTCTTCGCTGCCCCTCGTTTCTTCGCTCAGTGTGCACTCTGGAAAGATTACTCTTAAAATTAATTAATTTAAATTCCTCCTCTCTTTCTCTCTCCTTTTCTTGTTCTCTCTTAGACGCAGTTCTTTAAAATCCTGAGCAACAAAGCGAACGGAGCGTGACGCACAATAACGCGTGAGTAATCCGAATGAGATTGAAGTAGTTTTTATTTTCTAGACACGCGCGTGATATATTTTTACATTCAGTTATATCGGCTATATACATTTCCCTCTCTCCCTCTCTTTCTCTCTCTCTCTCTCTCTCGTTCTCTTTTGTACGCGCGTGGATCGGATCGGACTTTCTTGGATGAATTTATGAGGATGGCGGGAACGCGAAATGGTGCCGCGAGGAGCATCCCGCCGCTTCGTCGCGACCATTTATATTATTTCGGATACAAGATGCACCGGGTAACCCGGAGAAAATCCATTTCGGTTTCCAGTCACTCCGGACGATCAGTGGAGCGCTGGCCCGAATCTTGTCGCCGGAAGCCGTGCGCTGTCGATCTGACGAATGGCGCCAATAGATCGCAGCCGCCTTTGCCGTGCCGCGTTTCTAAACCTTCTCTCTCCCGCTTGACTTCGCAAAAAGAAACGAATTCTTGCAGAGAGAGAGAGAGAGAGAGAGAGAGAGAGGGAGAGAGGGAGAGAGAGAGAGGGAGAGAAAGGAGAGAAAGAGCCAGAGGGCAGGAAAACGCAAGTGAGAGCCCACGGATGAAGAGGGTGAGGGTGAGGGGGTGAGTAAGCGAGAGAAAAAGAGGAGAAGATGGAGAGCGGATGAGCGAGACGAGACGAGAAGTGTAACTGTCGACCCAACGTATATCGGAGAGCGCAAGAGGAACACGTCGCACCGGAAATAAATCGCAGACTCTGCTGCTGTATAATCTCACTGGCGCTAGCCGCAAAAAGCCCGCAACAATATAGCCATATCCGGCCGCGGCCCTTTCCTGATTGCGCAACAACGTCGTTGCCGAGGAGGAGAAGCAGGAGGAGAATGACGACGACGACGACGACGACGACGACGACGACGAAGCTCGTCAGTCTCGCGACGATGTCGCGAGCTTTTCTTGACGGGAGATTCTGTTTCGCGTTATGGACCGCTGCGCGCTCGCAGACGACGGTAATACCGTCGCTATTGATTACGTGGGATAACAGTAAACCGAAAGACTAATGGATAGCTGAGCGTAATCCCGCCCGCGACAGATGTGTGGATGTATTTTCCACCTGGATCGTCGAGCGGAACAGCGCTGTCGGTCGATGGTGGAATGGCGTGTCTTAAAATCCGTCGCGTCTGCCAATAATTACTTCAGCGCGACACGAAGCTTCGGATTCTTTCGCGGTCGAGAGAGAGAGAGAACGCTCCGCGATAAGCTGTGTGTTACAAATATGAATCAGCTCGATATCGCGCGCGATATAAAGAGCGACTGCTTCGAGCTCTGCTCGTAAACAACGAGAGGAGAGTGTGACTTGGTCCGACTTGCGGATCGACCGCGACATGTGGCACCTGTGTGTTCGCTAACGAAACGTACAATTTGTTTTAGCGGCGATCGGTTGACGCGATATCGCATGAAGTGATAACACCAATTACACCGCCACCGATGTATTAACGCATGACCGGCTCGGGTAATTGAAACATTTAGCACTCAATTACGGTAAATAAGCGTACTTCGCAGCAAATTAGCTATTTGTAATTATGGTTTGCGTGTACACGCGGTCCCCGGATAAACTTTATATCTTCTCGCGCTCGGCAAATATCGCTTTGACGCCGTGAACTGCGCGCGTCCCGTAATTCCTGGTATAATTTGCGCGCGCGCTCGCGCGATCCTCCTCCGGCTAGTGCGATAAGAATTTTTATTCTCATCCCGCGAATTGAGCGCGCGCAAGCGCGCGAAACTAGATTCTTTAATTCCTTATCTGCGGAATTTATGTCGATCTTCTCGAACATTCTTAAAGAGACAGGGGAAATAAGTACACTCTTGAGGGCGCTTTACCTGATATAAATACGAGGGAACTTCTTTCCGATGTATGCGCGCGCACAAAGGAACTCGCAGACTCGCGTAGGAGAGAGACATTTCCGCGCGATACGCATTCACGTAGGAAATAAATGAGAGATATAGCCCAAGTTTACGCGATGACTTCCGCCGATCGCCGGAATTCACGAGCGATCACAATAACAGGGCAGGAATTATGTATGTCGGGATAGAGTCGTAAACCCCTCCCCCCTCCCCCTGATACGTTCGTATACCCTTTCCGCGTGGAATAGAGCCTCTCGCGGAGCCGATAATCTTCCAAAGAGGATTATTCGATAATCATCCTTCTGGCTGCGATTTGCTGCGACTTCTTCGCGGCGAAATTTATCAGGGGCATTATAAAGGATTCATGAACGGCGCGGCGCGAGCTCTCCTCGCAAATTGCCGGCCTTCGCGCACGTGGATCGGTAGACGCGTGCCAAAATCGAGTATGACGGGAAAAGCCGGGGAAGTTGAGAGGCTCGATGGAGTCTGACGTTCATAATTTATCCGGCGTAACTTTCTCACTTACCTGAAACAGAGAAAACGAGAGAAAGAGGTTAGTTTCTCGGCTACAATAATTACATTACAATAATTACAAAAACATCTTCCCTCCAAATATTTTGTCTAAGGAAGAAGTACGGTGATGCGGTGTGTGCGCGGCGCTCTTTAGAGCGCATGTGAGACGGCGCACTCCAAAGAGACTCTAACGGGCAAATATTGTAAGGAAAAATCGCTTTTATACATCCTCGAAAATGCCGAGGTAGACGCGAGCGCGGAAATATCGGTTTAAACCGCAACGCCAATAAAATCTTCGCCGCAAAATCACGAATGAAGTGGCTCGTTTATTTTCCTCTCGATGAGAATCGCCCGAAGGTGGGTCAACAATCCAAGATGCGATGAGGTAAAGCGAAGCGAGAGGGTCGACAAATGCGGGGGAAATGAAACCACTAGAGTAAAGAGGGGCGCAGCGTTTACCGCTGTTTGCCGCGGGGGAGAAACATAAAAAATGAAATTAGGCTTGACGGAGATAAGAAGCGCAGCGGATTAAAGTCGCAAGTCGACGAGGAAATGAGAAGGAGAGTGCGAGGGAGGAAGAGCGAGATGCGCGCGGAAAATATTACTAATCGAACGCGAAGGAACGGTGAAAAATTGAGGTTCAGCCGTCGAGTATCCTCAGTCAGGTCGAGTGCATGAAAATTTCATCACTTTGCACGGTAAGTTGTTATACCGAGGAAATTTGTGAAAACAACGTTAGCTCTTTTTCTCTTGAGAAAAACGTGGATCAATATATGGCGACCTTGTCACTCGAAATTCTACACATGTACTTGTTACTATTAACTCTTTAACTCTTTCATAGCAATTTTTGTAACGAAAACGGGGCACTGTCGAATTATCTCAATCATTATTATCGATTCTCTTCAAACGTGTTTCACACGAACGCTCAGCGTCAGTCGCGTCAATAATATTATTATCTACGAAGAACATCAATCGTCAGATGCGCCTCTCTGAAGCGCGTGCATATCTCAAGCAACTTTTTGAAATGCACAGAGCTCATCTCGCTCTCCGTGCTGTCTCGAGATTTATCGCGGACACTTGCGCGATGTGATCGGTCGCGGCTTTTCCCCTATAAGAACAAAAATATTTTTGCTACGACAGCACGGGATACGGGGTCTTTTACGATAATAAGAGACGCGAGGAACAGTGAAAGGGTCGCGTGGGAAACGAGCGGCAGATAAGGAGGTGACACGGCAATCAAAGGAAAAGACGCAGAGAATAAACTGGAAGAGAGCACGGGCGCGAACACGTGGGGTTACGATCGTGTGAGGAACTGAATGACTTTCGCGTAGCTTTATGGCGCAAGAGAAAGTAGAAAAAGGAAGAGAGAGAGAGAGAGAGAGAGAGAGAGAGAGAGAGAGAGAGAGAGAGAGAGAGAGAGAGAGAGAGAGAGAGAGAGAGAGAGAGAGAGAGAGAGAGGGAGAGGGAGAGAGAAGGTATTGAGTTTCGAAACGAGGATTCCCGTTGTGTCGTCCCTCGCAACAACCGTCGCCGGGGTCGCCGAACAGAAACGAGATAAGGGAGCGAGAAAAATAATCAAGTCAAGTGAAACATAACAATAGGGCGCTTAATTGAAAAATTGATGAATAAAATTCAAGCGGAGGTTCCGAGCGTGAAGGAGAAAGAGAGAGAGAGAGAGAGAGAGAGAGAGAGAGAGAGAGAGAGAGAGAGAGAGAGAGGGGGGAAGGAAAAATTGGCTCTCCAGGAAAGAATCGATTTGAATGAGATAAAAATCCGTAGATGCGGGTCGCGTGGGATGTTTAGGACATGCAAATTGGATCGCTCGTGTGTGTCCATTCTTTTGTTTCGTTCACGGTTATTATTGTCTGTAATTCTGCAGTTCGTACACTCGAGCTTACTCGTCCGGAGTCACTGCCGGCGCCGACTCCCGACAACACACTGTCTCGTAACAAGGATAATATTTGAAATATTGTTTTTTTTCGCAAGGACCAAATATGAGTACGAAAAAAGCGGGAGAGGAGACTCTTCGGCACGAGTAGAGAAGTGGAAAATACACGCGAGCTGATATAGCGAGGCGTGTGCGTTGTTGAAAGAGGATCCTCAATATCCGTCCGTTGCGAGGGAATATGCGACGCGCGCACGCATACACGTGCAGCAGGTTTAGGTCAGATTGAAAAAAATATTACGAAAATAAAGGGAAGCGCACGGTGATGGTGATGGTACGAGAGGTGGCCGGGGAAAACCGAGAAAGCGAAGGCAATGCGGGAGGCGAGTTGAAAATAGACTACACGTGGCCAACTTCTGCGGCGCTTAATGATGAATGAGATGATACCGCCAATCAGAAATCTGGATTCACGTCATACTCAGAGCAAGGCCCTTTCGAAAACACGGGAGCGGGACAAGGTAAATAAAAAAGATTGAAACACGCCACCGCGAACGAATGCAACGGGATGGAACGGATGAGATGATTCAGAATGTATATATATTTCCCATGTTAAAATAACACGATCGACGTATCGATTGTGCGTAAAGCGTGCGAGCGTGTAAGTGGGCTTGCGCTTGCGTTGGAATTAACTTTAATTTATCATCGATATTCAACGCGGCGACAGCATCTACCCTATTTGGCCGCCGGAGCGGGTTAACGTCACAATGGCTATTTGTTACCTCGAATGACAGGAAGCGCGGAACAAGTGAGTCCGCCAAAGTCGAGCCGGACGGCTCCGCTCAAAAGGAACAAACTCGAAATAAAATAGAAAGGACGAAATAGACACAAAGAAGCGGAACAAACGCGGCTGAGTCTACGCGGGTGACTTTTGTGTGTACGACTCTCGTGTGGCTTTGTCGCGCAAGAGGATCGCGAAGGTGTCGGATACAATGCCGGCCCTCTCGTTCTAACATATAAAAGAAGAAAGGAATAAAAACGAGGGAAGGAACGAGCGAAAAAAAGAGAAAGAGAGGGAGGCGGAGAGCCCTTAATTAATTTCGCGCCACTCGGGTTTTTAAATTATAATTGCATTTGTAAAAGCTTCGGATGGAATTACTGGAGCAAGTTATAAAATTAACAAAAATTGATACCGGCATTGTTAATCAGCTTCGTCGATAAGAGTCGCGCGCGATTGTACGCGCAGATACGATAAGTATAAATAAACCAATGAGATTTGGAATTTACTAATTCTCTAATGGAATTATCGTAAAACTCGGAGCTACGGACACTCGGGATATGTATGGAATTTCGAGAATCGGCGGAGTATGATTTATTACAAAAACTCGAGAGCGTCTGACTGAAGAACCAGTTCCTGCGAACTTCAAAGAGGAATCCACGGCAGCGGAGATCTCTTAGAGTGAAGATTTCATATCCGCGCGCCTCTCCTGAAAACGTATTTTCCGACTTACGGTGGACGAACGAAGATAATACGATTTATCATCGAGCGGGGGAAGGACGAGAGAGCAAAAGAAGAAGGGAAAAAAATGAGAGAGAGAGAGAGAGAGAGAGAGAGAGAGAGAGAGAGAGAGAGATAGAGAGAAGATACCAAAGATGAACAAAGGAGACGAAGGCAAAGAAAAGACAGCTCGCGAAATCAAAGAGAAGCTCGCGAGCGAAATCTCTCGAAATATAAAGGGTGTAAGGTAATTAAAATTAGTAAAGAGGAACACGGACACGTCTAAAAAGATAAAGGGGGATGATAAAGGATTGCGAGACAAAGGCGGCGAGGGTGAAGAAAAGAGTATTTATCAAGTTCCCCGTGAAGTAACGCGTCTTTTCTCGTTTGTATACACAAAGGGGAAACCGTAATTAATTATACGTAAACAGCTCTGGTGATAAGTGCCGACGAGTGGAAAATCGATCGGGCGACCGGCCGCGAGACGCGTGAATAACGAAAGAGTTTACGCGCGCGCGGTGCGGATTGCGGGAGCTTAAATTGTGCACAGAGTGAGCGAGCGAGCGAGCGAGCGAGTGAGTGAATGAATGGGTGAACGAGTGAGTGAGCGAGCGAACGAGACTCGGACGGTGTCTATCGGTGTAGCCGCCGGCCGCGTGTATGGGTGCGTCAAAAGTTGCAGCGGCGCACCGAGGCGTCGGCATCTTAATAGCCCCGCTGGCTCTTTTGTTCGACGATGCAAAAACTGGGTCGGGGACCTTAGGCTGAGTTAATAACGCGGAAGAAGCGTGAGTGTAGCGTGCGCGAGCCCTGAGGCGGCGACGGGGCGGGGGTGCGGCGGGCGCGGAGAGAGGAACTGGCTGGCCTCAGAAATTTGCATACTGCATTATGTACTCGGGCCGCATGTATGCATACGCCTGTATGTGCGCGCACGTGCGCGAGAAAGTAGCTCATCCGCCGGCAGGATGAGGTTGTCAAAGCCAAACGCGCGCCAGGATGACGCCGTCGTCGTCGTTGAGCATCTCGCACCACATCGAGAAAGAATGACTGCTAAAGGGATTAGCGGCCTGGCCGAATAATTATGCGACAACTCGAGAGGAGTCAGCTTGGCGTGAACTTTGCCAACTTCGCGAGAAGCTCACTCGACCAAGTCGCCAAGTTCGATCAGACCACTGACGTCACCACTGTCGACGGTGTACCTAATTATCATAATTTTTTTCTCGACCATTATGGCTTTCTAATCTCAGTACGAGCAGTTGCAAACAACGGAGAAAAATTTCGAAAGCTAATCTGTCGTCGTAAAATTTATCTATTTATTGCGAATTTTACGGGAAAACGTCCTTTCGGTACAACACGCTGTATGTATGCACGCTTTATAATAATAATAATATTCCAAATACAAGAGCCAGAGAGAAAAAAATACGTTTTGATGATGAAAGAAAAAAGAAAGATAAAACTCAAATAAAATACAAAAGAAAGAAAAACAAATAAATTATTTATTTTATGATCAAGGACCCGATCCGGAGCGGTGAGTCAATTTTTGTTTCTTTCAAATTTGCATCCTTCGTTCATAACAAGACTCGTGTTGCATGCTAATGAGAAGACACTAACTGTTGGCCGCGCTTGCGTGCTCAAGAGGGCACGAACGGAAAGTCTCATACAGCCGTTGTGGAATATCAATTAATTTTCGCGCGCGACGACAACGCGCGTGCCGTCGGACGCGGTGACGGAGGAACGGCCAATGGAAAGGTCCGTCGAATAATTTGTTCGAGCTTCGAAATATCGCCTATCGGATCTATCGGGAAACCGTATGCGCAAACACGAAAACATCATCAGACGCGATGTGAGGTCGCGAAAGAGGATAAGAGGCGAAAGAAGGTAAGTGCAGTAACGTAGTGAGATCGTAGAAAATTCTCGCAGACGTTACGCTAATATATTGCAGTCATCTCCATGCACCCGGCAAAAGATACCAGACGCTTCCCTACGACAATCTTCCCAGCATCTAGGATTACCATATACTTTGTAGCGAGCAGTGGTATGTGCGCGCCCGGCATTACTGGCACTGCCACTGACAGTCGGCATTTTCTTTTATGTGTACCTTGCGCGCCCGGAACAACCTTTCTTTATTACACGTGAACTTCGGGAACGTGAGAAACGGAAAAAGAAAGAGAGGGACGGCATTAAAATAATAATAATTTTACGGAAAATACGCGCGAGAACAAAATCTCTCTCCTCTCCTCCTCTCTCCTTCCACCTCATCCTCCCCCCTTCTTAATTCTCTCTTTCTCATCCTCGCTGCTGTTCTACGTGCGAGCAGTGCAACTTTACATTCTTGGATTTCATTTATCACGGTGAGACATTGTCATTTTGCACAACGACACAACCGATCGTCAAGAAGACGTCTCGGGTCTCGGGTGCATTTGTTATATTCGAGCGATTAAACATTTCGCCCGTCCTGTCGCGACGATCCTCGCGGATACTCGCGTGTCAAATCGCGACGAAACGCGACGGGAAGATTTGTGAGACGCCGAGACGCGCGCGGGAGACTTATTCGAATGAGAATCTCCGAGAGCTCGCGAGAACGTCGCGGCGCGTACATTCTGCGAAAATATCGCGGCTTAAGGTTGATTCGCACTGTCGCCGATGCTCGTTCGCGAGCACGCGTGAGGAAAAGAGAGAAGGAGAGAAGGAGAGAAGAAGCCTATCTGGAGTAAAGCGTTCCTATTTCTCAATGTTGGTCGAGGCAGCCTTCGGCACTTTAGATTACTAAGGCAATCGGCAATTTCCAAGATGGATAGTTCCGATGAGGCCGTAGACTGAGAATGAGGCGCGGTGCACGTGCGCCGGTACCGAGGGATTTACCGCGATCCAGAGATAGCTAGCACGAGCACGGATGTTTAGATTCACGGCGATGAAAACGTCTGCCGAATCTGCAGCACGTCACGGTAAATAATAAATAGAGCAGCTCGCCGAGCAATCGACGACTAAACGACGTCAGTTCGCTGGAAATATCGTCGGGAAGCGTGAAAAAAATATCGATCGCGCGGGAATAAAAGGGGACAAGGGGAAATTCAATAATCTTCGTGATAACGTTAATCGAGCCGGTAATGTGTAATAAGCGATCTCGGACTTTCTCTTGGAAAATCCGGAACGTCCGAAATTGTCTGCAGCACAGCCGGATAATTAAGTGCGAGTTTGCGAGCGAGATTTCTCGCTCAAGCACGACGGCTGTGAATGAAGCGATAATTCACGCGCGCGCGATAATAAATTGCAGATTTTCGATATCGCGCATAAGCGCATAAGCGCGGCATCGTTCGCGGATCGCCAGACAAGTTATGAAAGTGCCGTAGCGCAGCAACGCGCCGCGGTGATGTCCGCCGCAAAATTTTTTACGCGTCTCCCCGCTATTTCAAAGCTTTTACGGCTTTACGTCGCCTTACGCGCCGGTTACTCTCCGGGCGGCGAGATTTCCTTCCGCCGCCGTAAAAGCGAATCTATCGAAGATACCGGGATACGAGCGGTGACAATGTTCTCGTCACGTTTTCGGCTCATTTGATACCTTTAGTCGATAACGCCCCGGGATTTCCCGATCGCGCCGGCACGGGGACGACTCACCGCTGGCAAGGACTACGCGAGCCGGGCGCGCGTTGGCCACGAATTTTCGCCGTCGAACGACGCGTCCCGCGCTTCTTTTTTCTCTCGTCCTTTCTTTGCTCTTTCCTCCCTCCTCTTTTCTCTCTTCCTGCTTGTGTGTACGTGTGTTGCGAAGCTCGTTCACGGAACGCCCGGCAAGAGACCCCGTCGGACGGATCTCGCGAAAATCGAAGCCTGGCGGTACTCCAGGAGGAACTCATACGCGACGAATGTCTATGAAAGCTTTGGCCTTGAAACGTAAGTACTGTGTGATCACGGTAATACGGTACTTGTCGAACTTATACTGCCTTCGTGCCTTCGAAATTCCCGCTGCGCACCGATGTGATTGAGAAACGGAGATGTTTCTCCGATACATCCTTGCCGGGTTCCGGTTCCGGTCCCGGGTAATCGGTACTGTCGCGATTGCGATTTTGCTGTCGAGCTATGAACTACTCGGCCAGACGCCGAAACGCGACCGTCCATCGAATGATGATAGTTGAGAAGAGTTCTCCCGAAAGAGCGGAGCGCAACTTTATACGCGCACACACACACTTTACTTCTTCCCCGTGATAACCGGTGCAATTTCGATCAATACTCGACTATTGATACTCGAGAGTCTCGTGAACTGACAATCTGTCCTGAATTTACGATAATCCGCAGACACGCGTAATATCTGCACGCTAGATTCCCGCCGCGACGGCGAACAATATCTACATTTTGTTACCGGTTACCGGTGTGCTCTCCGGGACGATCCGGGATTTTCTCGCGCGAATACGCTTTTCATAACGTTCTTTGGAGCAACGAGATAAAACGGGGAAACGATTTCCCTTTGGCATGAGGCTTCGTATTGGCCGGGCGGAAGCCCGGCGGCAAGTGAGTCCGTTTTCTTCCTCGATATTTTCTTCTCCCCCCCCTCCTCCCTCCTGCTCCTTTTTTCGAACTACATATCCCGCGATACGAGGACCGACTCGTTCGTCTTCCTGATTCGAGGGAATCGGGATTGGCAGTCTTCCAGGGGCATTCTTACTCCGAGCATGTCGTTAAAAGGCGAGCCCTTGACCTGACAATAACGAATTCGAGGGAGGAAAAACCGAATTGACGTAAAAGGATTGTCACGCATCTTCGACGAGAAATCTAAATAAATCGTCGGGCAAAAATGTAACGTCTCGAGAGAAAGAAACAGGAAGACAGAGGGACGGAGGAGGAGGGACACACGAAGGTATTTCTGCAGAAAGTCGCCAGTCGACTCTTCATCGCGCCGCGAGGTTGGAAATGCGTGTTCTTTTGAAGGGAAGTTTCGCGATAACTTTTTCCTCGGAAAGGCAAGATTAAATTAATTCTCTGTTTTCAAATAAAACTCTCGCTCCGCTCTCTTTCGCAAGAGCAATAAGAATAACGAGAGAGAGAGAGAGGGGAGCTTCCACTTGAAATTCTCCCGAATTCCTCGAGAAACAACTGATGATTTTCGCGATAAAGAAATCGCGCGCGCCAGGAGCCGGGAGGAGCTTCTCATTCGGTTTTTAGCCGACGGATTTCCCCGCGCAAGAGCCAACTTTAAAAAAGGCCGCGCAGCACTTCCCGGCAGGAAGATTAGATTCCTGACGAAGACACAACGTCATTTACTTCTTGATCTAATGATCGCCTCAAAGGAGATATGAACGCGCATGGTTTTCGAGCGATAGCCACGTTAAGGCGAGGATCATGGTCGACAAGAAAATTTCAGCGAGAGATTCGTCCTGCGCCCGCGAATTTTTAGCCGCGCTCGGCCGGAATTACCTTAGCGAATAACCGGAATTCTTTCGAACGGCGGAGGAAGATCTCGGCAAATTTTCGAAAAAAAAGAGAAAAAAGAAAACATAAGATTCGCGCAAAGTATGCGGACGCGCGCATCTTCTATTTTCCTTTAAAAAAAAAAAAAAAAAAAAAAAAAAAGAAAAAAGAAGTAATCACAGGAATTCAGACAGAAAGAGATCGCGAACTGGAACTTCTCGTTCGTTATCGCGCTTTCGTGAGACATCACCTGGAGCGAGCGAGCAAGCGAGGAATGAGAATTTGAGACTATCAATAGGAGCAGGGGAGGGGAGGTAAGGCTCTTAGAAACAGATCTAGAAGTTGGCGGCAATCGCCAGGTCAACGATCCAACATGGCGTGAATTACGTCTCATCATCCCCTTCAACGGAGGTGCTAACTTCAAAAGAGCCATTCTTGACGTCCGGAAACTCATGATGAAGCATGGTTAAACCCTCCTCAACACACAGAGAATATCTCCCCACCTTATCGTGCTGGTGCGACGATGTGCGAAGAAGTCGAAGGATATCCTCTCTCGTATTATCGCGATTTTAAAAACGGTCGCTCGCGACTGTGCCGGGAAATACGATGTAGACGCGTTCGCGACAGCTGGCAGCCTCTCAACGGCAGTGCATAATTTCCAAACGAATAAATAATAAAGTTAAACGCGTAATTCGACGCGGGACACGTTTGTGCGAGAGCTCATTAACATGAGCAAAGTTATGAGCCGGCGAGACGCAATATTGAGGCGCGTCGACAAGTCCTCGAATGAGAGAAATCCCGGTAGTTAAAAGAAGACTTTTTGATGTAGACTCGAGAGGCAATCACGAGATTGAGACGAGAAAGAGGTAGCGGAGAAGCCGCGTCTATCCCTTTTTGTCGAAGGCGTCAACTTAAAAGGCGGATCACTCCACCCTCTCCTCCGCCGCGGCCCTTCCTTACCCGCGTCCTCTTGCGCGTCACCCTCATATCGAAGGACTTCGATGAAGCCAGATTAGTTCTCTCCCGACGGGCGAATATCCCGGCCTATTCTCGGGTGACGAGAGGAGATGAAGTGGAGATGAGAAGGGGATCACAGGTGAGGGAACGGGATTATGACGGTTGCTGATACTCGAAACCAGAGGTGAAAAGAGCTCACCTCGACCGCGCAGACTTGTTAAGGGTGTCAAGTGTCTGAAAATGAGACGCCGGAAGCAGAAGTGAAAAGAAACTGAGCGCGGCGCGCCATTTTGCCGAGACGTACAGGTCGCGCCGTGTGAAAAATGTAATCCCGCATATTTTAGCTAAATTCCGTCATCGATCCGCGCACGCGCGACGGCGCTATATCGCAGTGACTATCGAGAAGCCGACAGATCGAGGAGGCGTTTCGCATCTCGAACTCGCTTTAACGCGCAATGTATTTATAATATAAGCGAGTTCCCGATTGGAAAATGTAATATCAGAAGAAACATCCGTCTGTCTGCAGCAAATATCGCATCGGACGTGGCTTGAAATATGTAACGTTCAACGAGTTGGATTTCGAGGTTGCGGAAATTCTGCATCTGAATATCCTCCCTCTCTCGTTCTCGCTCCCTTCCTCCCTCCAGCTCGCTTCTCTCACGCCGCCGATAATATCTATCAAAATAAATACACGCAAAGTTTTTTCACGTTTCCGCGTACGGTCCTGTCGTTATTCCCCAGTAAACTGAAATTCGCGATATAACTCAGCGGAAGTAGAAGATAAAAATAAAGGTTCGGCGATGCGCTTGTTATTTATTTAACGATTCTTGAGAGCGCGCGTTGCACGCTATTTCAATGGACCAATTCACTTCCCGAAGACCGTAAAGTACAAGCGCCTTTCCCCCCTTCCATTTTTTAAGACCGCGCTCCACTTTCAACGCGCGCGGACCCATAGAAAATCAATTCGTCGGATTTATGTGGCCGACGCGCGTGTCAGAAATGATGCAGTATGGCGCGAAACTGCGGCCGGCTGGCATAAATATTTACGTTTTCGGCATTGCAGTTGTCGGGTGGAGGTCAAGCTGTGGCGAAATAAAGCATGAGGACGGGAGGAAAAGACGGGGGGAAAGAGCGCGATAAGGCAACGGGAGAGACAGAAAGGAAGAGCGAGATAGAGACGAAGCATCGTATAGAGTGGGGGGGGGGGGGGGAAAAAAAGAGCGATAGATTTAGCAGCTAAGAGTTCTTACTCTCGCGATTATTTGTTGCACGAGTGAGAAAAGGACGGGGCGCGGTCTCATCGGCTGAGGAGAGAAACAGGAAACGACGCTTTCAACGATTGCTGATTTCGAATGATCACTTGATTGATCCGCGAGACCTCGTCAAATAAAAAATAGTAAAAATAGTCGAATAAAAAAATTAAAAGAGAAGCATTTCACGACAGGAAAAAATAATCTAACATTAATTGTAGTCTCAATTTCTCGACACGACATGCGCTTCATTAATAAACTTTGTCAGAGTTGAATCAACCGGGAGAGCTCTCCTCACACTTCATTCTCGATCAAGTCTCGAGTTTGCGCGCAAATAAAAAATTATTATTATTCATAATAATTTCCTACAAAATCTACTCCTCGTAATCGTCTAATTGTGAATTCTTTGTACTCGGTCGGGAATCGCGTTCTCTCCTCACTCATCTCTGCCGCTTATCTATCCTATCTATGGCCTGTATCGTCTGGAACAGCCCGAGGAGGCCGCTCGACCCGAGATTTTTCGAACGCGGGACCACCCGGGTTGTACCCCGCCGTGCATTTCCGGCAGAAGATGGCTGAAAAGACCACCACCGTCGCCGCGTCGACGGCATCGGCGTTCTAATTTTGCGACGCCCCTCGAACGGATAGAAGCGAGGAAATTCGAGAGATTCCTCGAGAATCGCGCGGAAACAATGAAGAAGCAGCGGAAACCCTTCTTCCCTCTCCCGTAGGTAATCCCCGTCGCCTCGACGGTTCTTAAGGGTCGGTTATTCCGGTTTGGACAAGTTTGTCTGACTGGTGCCGACTGCTCCTACGGGAATGTCGTTCCCGAATTTCCCGCTTTCTCTCTCGTTCTCTCTCTCTCTACCTCTCCTCCCTTTCAACCATCCACCTTCCATCACTCTCTCTCTCTCTCTCTCTCTCTCTCTCTCTCTCTCTCGCGCGCGCTCTCTCTCTCTCTCTCTCTCTCTCTCTCTCTCTCTCTCTCTCTCTCTCTCTCTCTCTCTCTCTCTCTCTCTCTCTCTCTCTCTCTCTCTCTCTCTCTCTCTCTCTCTCTCTCTCTCTCTCTCTCTCGCTCTCTCTCTCTCTCTCTTTCTCTCTCTCTCTCTCTCTCTCTCTCTCTTTCTCTCTCTGTCTCCATTTGGCGCCGAGTCCGCGGCAACCGCCGTTCGCTTCATTTTCCCGTTGCGACGACGCGAGAGTCGCGGATATAACGACTCGGCGGGGAGACGAGAATGTCTCCTACGGCGACAGCGACGATAACGAATCTCTTTCTCCCCGATAACATTTTCGATTGCGCGGATACGCTGGAAAGCAGCTGTTACAGCGGGATTGTAACGTGATAACGCCCGCACTGTGCAAATTGTAGCTTCCCACGCTGGATTTGCAGGGATGCTGCTCGCCTGAATGACGAGGCTGTGTATTCCTTATGGAATATCGCGACGAGTTCTCCTCGTGGCAAGAGTGTTGAGGGCGGAACTCGCGTGCACGCACGTCTCGGAGATAACGAACCTCGAGCTGAGCGCGACGGCAAGACGACGGAGAGAGTCAATCCGGCGAACGGCGAACGGCGATGTGCCGCGCGATTTTCGAAAAGTACGCGCCGCCTCACGCGTATGCGAAGAAAATGCGGCGGCGGACGGCGACGAAAAGGCCGAGATTATGTCGCAAAACCCGTAGCGCCGATACGAAATAGACAGACGCATCGCGCTATTTTGATCGGCGCATTATCGCCGATAAATCGCGTTTATCAGCAATAAATTTACACAAATATCAATAAGCCCGCGATACGAGTTCGTGCTCGCGACGTTCTTCTCGCGGGTAATTCCTCTGCGAGCTCGAGACTCCGCTCCAAGCAAAGTCGAGCTACTCGCTATCGCACTTCCATCGCCTCCGGGCTACCGGCAAGGACACCGTGAAAAAGGTACGTGCGCCCAGAGCTTATTCGCGCGCAGAGTTGTGTGGAAACCAGAGAACCCTATTCTGCCATCTCTTTTGAGATAACTAAATCTTCCCTTCGCCCATCAGGCGGTCTCTCTCTCTCTCTCTCTCTCTCTCTCGCTCTCTCTCGCTCTCTCTCCTTTTCTCCCTCGTCTCGCGGAGTCGCAACGGTACTTCTTTCCATCTTCCCGCGGCGCTACACCTGCGAATATACGTGCGTTCTTTCCCTGCACGGTGCATCAGCAACCGTGCAGGGTGTAGCGTACGCTTTTGCCCCTAAATAATCGTTCCACGCGCGCAGTCCACGTGTCAGCCGCTGAGAGAGAGAGAGAGAGAGAGAGAGAGAGAGAGAGAGAGAGAGGGAGAGAGAGAGAGAGAGAGAGAAAGAGTATGGAGGGAGAAAGACCGGAGAAAGAGAGAAAATGCGAAAAACGAGCTCGCTGCCGCACCCTTTTCCCGTTTTGCTGTTACGTCACGACGCACCGAAAGCTCGGGGCGCTGAAAATTTTTCGGCGAAATCCGGGCGTTGTCCTCGCGCTCGATCTCGATGCTCGGAACTTCCGACCTGATAAATCTCGAAGGAAACAACTCTTTGTCTTTCTCCCCCCCCCTCACCGCCACCCATTCTTCTACTCTCGTTCCGTTCTCTCGAATCGCTTGATCCTCAAATTATTTCGCGATATTCTGGATTACTTAACAGCGCGATCGTTAGCCAGCTGATTTTCGCGAGAATATCCCAAAGGGAAGATATTTTAGTTTCTATGCGCGCAGAGAGGGGGGGGGAGAGAGAGAGAGAGAGAGAGAGAGGAAAATATTTCGAATTTTACAATTTCTCGCTGAATATTCGCGAAAAGTAACGAAACGATATCCGTAAATAATAAGCTGTTGTTGACTTATTGATATACACTGATTTTAATTATGCGCAACGGTTCATAATAAAATATAAATCCGTATAATAAAGTGACGGGGCTAGATTATAAATATTTCCAAGCCGGTTTATCTATTCCGTCTGTCGCACTGATGAGAGCAATTTAACGTGTATGCGGCTCTTTGGATTTCTTTAAGGACAGTATCCGATAATTACGGGTATTTTAAGGACTTTATTCATTAATTCCTTAGCGATAAATTCGCTTCGTCCGATTATCGACCCTATCCATTAAGAAGGCGCGATCAAGCGCAAGGAAAATATTTAATGGAAAGCTCTCTCTCTCTCTCTCCTCTTCCATCTGCCATCACGTTGGGTGCAGCGCAGGAAGTCGCAAAGATCTCAGTAACACTTCCACGGGAATAATTAATGACTTTTTAGGGACTCCGCTTTCCCTTCGAGATTGCAATCTAACACTTAGTCAGCGAGTTGGAGTCTCGCCGTCAGGACGATTTATTAATCGCTCGCGCTTTTAATAAAATGCACAATTAGTCATTTCTAAATTTGCAAACAGAATTGCGTGTAGATGCCGTCGTAAACGGAAATACTCCGTCGCACTTATCGTTACCGATAAAATTCACGTGAATAAAATAGTATTTTAGATAATAAATCTCGTACATTCATTAAGTCGACAGCTTCCCGCAAAATTTATTCAGCCGACCGTCGACGAGGAGATTAACAGACATTGCTTAATAATAATAAGTGCATCGATAAAATAATATCGATCGTTTCTCGGTCGAGAAATATCTAATTAATTTCTGCCGACAGAGTGTATAACCAAATTTCCCCGTCAATTTACTTTCCAAACTTGGCGAGACATCGCAGTTTCTCGATGACTCTCTCAACCGACATCGCGTGTTCCGCTGAATTCTTATTGCGAGCGTTAATGCTCAAGAATGTTAGAATGTTAGCGAGCGCATCGAACGGCAGCCACTTACCCCGATGAGTTTTCGGGGAACGCCGGCACGCCGGCGGAAACTTGTCGAAAGGAGATTTGCGCGTTATTGCGCGACACACGGCTGTAATTTCTTCCACAAGTTCTCCAAGTGTCACGTCGCAGACGTGCGGCCAATAAAGACGCGTCCCGCCAACGAAGGAAGAAACAAGTAATCAAAAAGCGAAACTTGGGTCGTAAGCTAACCTGTCACGTTGTAATATCGCTCGGCCTTTGGGATTTCACTGAGCTCGCGCACATGTGTGTGTGTGTGTGTGTGTGTGTGTGTGCATGTGTACGCGCATATATATCCACCGGATATAAATCCCTATTTTTTTATATCTTGCGGCTCTGAATGGCGTGTTACGTCCGTGTTACGTATTACGAATACCCGAAGCGTCCGCAAAGTCCGGAATGACTAATAACGGAGATACGATAATCTTCCCCGAGAGCAGCCGCGATATATTTACCGTACATAAACCGCCGGCTCACACGGCCGCGCTTTTCCATGGAAAACATCCCGGCTGCATCCCCCACGTACGGAATTTTCACACGTCAAAACGGCAACACGCCATTTCCCGCGCGCTCGCCTCACTTATCCTCCGATATTCGCCGAGCTATCTCCTATCCTCGCCGGTAGCCAACTCTCTCGCCGAGGATTCGTTCTTGCCGGGCCGCCCGTAAAAACCGTTATGAAACTTAAAACAACGGCAGCCGTAAGATCTGAATTACGCGCCGGCGAACTTCACGGCGGGGAAAAGCCAGCCGATGAAAAAGCATCATCGAGCGCGTACTGAAAATTCTCCCCGCCGCGAATTTTCCGCCACCTCGTCAAATCTCTCATTCCCCATGCTCTCTCCGACTCATTCCAACCACCCTTCCACCCTCTCCCTGCCGCGCCTCTTTTCTCGCCTTTTTTCAAATCGCTTCCTCTTTTTTAGTCTCTCTCTCTCTCTCTCTCTCTCTCTCTCTCTCTCTCTCTCTCTCTCTCTCTCTCTCTCTCTCTCTCCCCTTCTCTCTCTCTCTCCCCCCCCCTCTCTCTCTCTCTCCCTCCCACTCTCTCTCTCTCTCCCTCTTTCTCGGATCCACGCGGTGGATAGAGATGAAAACGCTGAACTCGCCAACTTCCCGCAGAAATGCTCGTTTCCGGCGGACGGCTTATCGCCATTAGCCGACACTTCATCCTCCGCGGGGGTGGACGGGTGGAAATGCCCTCCTTTCTCATCGCGAGTCGCTTCCTCCGGTGGTTGGGAGTGTGGAAAGAGTTGCGAAAATTTCTTCGTTAATTTCGAGGAAGACGACGATGAGAGAGCCGGAGGAGCGTCGGCCGCGCGCGACGACAGAGATGAAATTAGAAATTTCGCGCGTTGCCGGCGAGCCGCAGTGACCGATTTTCAGCGGTGAGGGAGACGTTTACCCTCGCATTCCTGTGCAGTTTTTGCGAGGAAGACGCTCACCCTCCCGCATTTTCTTGCGGGTTCCGCAGCTCTCTGCAATCTTCATGTCGTCCCGCAAAATTCTCGGCCACCACGTCCCAACCCACGATAATCAGGGGCGACCGCTAATTTTTATTTGTCTCGCGTGTAATTTCGTGTTTTGATGTTGGGCTAGCTATTGTAGTTCGTTGCAAAGTACCGAGATAAGTTGACAACGAAAGAGTAGAAGCGCACGCCCGCCGTAAAACGTATAATTGTCAAGTTAAAAATTTATTTGAGCATAAAAGCAACGCCGCGTTTAATGCCGAAAATCGGCATCGTTGTTATTAATGTTAAATAACATTAACAGGTTATTGTACATATAAGATTAATATGTCCGAATGGCGAATAACTGTTGGAAAAGTAACATCTTTCACTTATCCTTCCCGTAGCTCTCTTGACGTATGTTGCTGCGAAATCATGGAGCTGATTTGCACGCGCTAATGAGATCGCGTTTACGTGAATATAATACAATGTTTTTGCGATACAACGACTCGGTGTTATCGATTAGCAAAATTGTGTGTACGATAATTAGGGAATGCGTATAAAGCGCCTATGCATATTCATGAGAGGCATTTACATCGAACGATATAACCGTTCGACAAATGTTAGGCAACGAGAGCGAGAGGCACGGAGAAGGGAGGGGAGAGGCGAGGAACAGAGAGCCGGCTTACCATAAATCACTCTTGCCGCGGTTTGACAATTTTTCATTTTGCACGTTTACATACGGCGCCCCGTTGTTTTTCAAATAATAATTCAAGCGTATTCACCGAATTTACGTTCGAAAGATTAGAATGCAACGAACGCTCGCCGGAAATGGCGCAATGATTTCCCGCCACGCGCCGAATTGGAACGCGCGCGGATTTTCTCAGATACATCGATCGCCCCGATAAAGTTTCAATTTCGAGTCGAGTAATAAACACGTTCGACTCGAACGTACGTATGACGCGCGCGCCACGGGGACGACCAGTCTCCCTTTCGTCGGGCCCTTTAACCACGGCGAGCTCTCGACTGCAAAAGCGCGTGTCTCGTCGCGCGAAGAGATGTTTGAACGCGGTAAGTCAATGATTTAGTGGCACTTCCCCAATTCCACAATCCGTCGTCTGTAATAGCAACCGCGACGCGGATAGGGCAAACACGCGGACCTATCCGTATATTACGGTGACGCGATGCGTCTTGATACCAGCCGCAGCGCAAATACAGAGACTCCGTGCCGTAATGCGCGGTAAACACACACACACACACACACACACATTTGCATATCCCCGTGACAATATGCGCTTATCAAAAGGCACGCGCGTTCGCCCCAATGACGAGCGCGACAATCCGCGCGCGTTTACGACTACTCGAAGACACGCCTGTTCGTCCGGATGCACGCATTATAAACACAAAAAATTCACTCGCCCCTGCGACTGCCGAATGAAAATTAGCCGCGCCGCGTTCATTACCTCCGAAGCCGACGCCGCGTGTGTCTCTGCCGCAACGATTTACGAGAAATTCAGCGAGCGAGCGTTCGAGCGAATGAGAGGAAACTTCAGGGGCGTCCGATTTTTTAATTGCACACCTATAAATGGCCGATCGGCAATTCGCAAACATCGCTGTACCACGAGGATATTAATGAACTTCGCGCTCGAAGTTATTTCGGAGCTCTCGTGAACTTTCTCGGGCCCGCGGTACAATTTTGAAAAATGAAAATCGCGCGTTTCGACGTACGTCTCGAGTGCGCCTCGAGGCAGCCAGGTCCGAGTTAGAATGACAGATCTAATGAGAAAAGTTTGATTCCAGCTTCTTCACGATGACAAGCGTCGAAACGGCGAACGCGCGCGCGCGCGCGCGCGCGCGAGTAAAACGACTTTACAGATTATTAACGGTGCCTCGATTATGCTCATCAAAAGCGTCGTCGTACCAACGACGGAGCGAGAAAGCGAGAGAGAAGGAAAGAGAAAGAGAGAGAGAGAGAGAGAGAGAGATGTGTTCGGAGCCACGTGGCGAATTTCCGGAAAATTCTGAAACTAGCGTCTAGCTAGGAGAACGCGATGCGGCTGCATCGTCGATTCTCTCGTTACGTCATTAATGTCGGTGACACAATGTGTCGTGAGTTCGTTACCGCGAGTGCGATCGCTCGCGACACTCTCTCTCTCTCTCTCTCTCTCTCTCTCTCTCTCTCTCTCTCTCTCTCTCTCGCTCTCGGTAGTACGACCTCGTTACGGTGCTGCACTCCCATTAGAGGAAAATTGATAGTGACTATCTCTCTCTCCGGTCCTCTCCTCGCCGGCACGAGGCATCTCCGCGCCGCGCTGCGCCGCCGAGCCGTGCCTCACGCCGCAATTCCCACCGTCGTCGTCGTCGTCCTCGTCCTCGCGCTCTCGCGCACTCACACGTGTCCGCCGTATAAAGGCTCAAGCCGGAGAATTAACGAGACCGCAGAAGCGAGACATTAACGATCGGGACGATCATTGGGGCTGAATTATGTTCCGAATGATCGCGATGCCATTAGGAGGAGAACCGTCGAATAAACGGGCGCGATAAAGGCGGAAGAGTAGACTCCTCGTGGCTGTTTCCGGTAACGCCGGGACCGGAACGCGCGCGTTTTCCGGGCTCTGCGGCGACATCGTGATGTTTGGTGCTGTACGCCACGGGACACCGTCGCTGGAAGATCACCAGCCATGTGGTGAAATAAGGAGGGGGCAAAAAACCGCCGTTATCGCGAGGGTGGCTCCGTCAACGAGCGTACATAGCCACCCCGAATCACTAGAGCCGCGTGCTCGGTGGTGTTTCCACGGTTCTTTCATACTTGTTTTTGCTCGTCTGCTTCTATGCGCGATAATAAGAAATACTCATCTATATTTCTCTCTTCCTCTCTCTCTCTCTCTCTCACTCTCTCTCTCTCTCTCTCTCTCACTCTCTCTCTCTCTCTCTCTCTCTCTCTCTCTCTCTCTCTCTCTCTCTCTCTCTCTCTCTCTCTCTCTCTCGCTTTCTCTTTCCCTCTTTTTGAGAACGCTCCAGTTGGATTTTTAAGCAACTTTCGTACCGTGATTTATAACCGAGCAAAGAAAATTAATGCGCGAGCCGTGTAATTTCGTTTACATCAACAAATACCTCAGCCGGCATCTCAAACGACGCTATTTTCATTATGAAGACGAGAAGGCGAGAGAAGCAACTGGATCGTAAGTACATGGCCGATAGTTTGCCAATTATTCGTTTCACCTTCGCCCGCCTTTATAATCGCCTGCGCATCTCTTCGCTTTCTTTCACTCTCTTCTGTAGCGACTTACGGCTTAACTTTGAGAATTAACGAGATCGCGAGACAGTAACGATCGGGACGGTCATTGAAGCTGAATTATGTCTCGCTCAAGCGCCATTAAAAGAACGCACTGAATAACGAGGTCCTAATAGATGGCTGGGGGTTAAAGGGTGCTTATGAAAGAGAAAGAGAAAGAGAAAGAGAGAGAGAGGGCGAGTGAAAAGGGGAGAAATCTGCCGTTTTAGCGGTCATGCGGTTTATATAACGCTCACGCGCCGCGCGATTATATAATTTACCGAGAGACAATCCGCGAGAGTAATCTGCTCGATTTATTATCGCGTCCATTATCTGCAGGCTCGTAACATGCATTATTTTGACAGCTAATATAAAATTGCGTCCCACCGCCGCCGCCGGCGCCGGCCCGTAAGCATCGTTAATGATAAACATGACCATGTTATGATTCGGATTAGCGTGTACACGATGCGCGCGCAAATAAAAATATTAACTCAATAGATTATCGGGAATGCAACGCCGATAAATATTTATTCGGGCTTGTTGGTTCGTTAATTTGGACGCGCGAGGCGATTCCGTGACAGATAGGTGGTACGATGGGAAACACAAACGGATTATTTTTGCGTGAGGACTGATGCATAGGCATCGGCGCTGCCGACGCGCGTTTCTGTTAACAAAAATTGCGATCGGATGTGTTATGGATTATGGATGTAACATTACCGATTCTCGCCGAAACACACGCGCGGCCGGCCGAACGTAAAATACATCAATATAGCTCGCCACTCTTGCAACAGGTCCGAATGAAATATAACAGAGAAATCAAAGGGAAAATTAGAGGAAAGGGCTGGCGCGAGAACGCAGCCGTGAACGCGCGTGTGAATTTGATGTTGCAGCATAACACGCGGATGGAAGAACAATTCCAGAATAGACATAACCACTGACGCTATCATCAGATCACAGTAATCCTTAATCCTTTTTGCGCAACAGTCTCTTTTTTCGAGGAACGATATTTTCATCAAATGCATACAGAGAAAAAAATTCATAGGTTTACGAAGAAAGCCGATTGTATATCGCAATACGCGGTGCAATATTCAAGAAGAAACGATTGAAAAATATCGAAAAATTTGGCGCGCTACGTTTGTGTCTCCTCGCTGCTAAATTTCAGTGAAAAATTTAGCGAAACAAGGATGCAATTTTGCTTGCCGATTCAATTTCGCGGAACGCCTCCGAGATTCACTCACGAGCCCTCCCTCCTCGGGGAGAAACGTGTTTCCCCCTCGCCGGTCTTTATTTCCTTGATAAACTGCTAATTCGCGGACGTGGCAGCGAGCGCCGTCGCGCTTGTACACGAAGTATAACAGCAAATATAATTTCAGCCAAACCCAAACTGATTAATCCAAAACCGCCATGTGCAAAGCCCACTTGGCGCGGCCGATATAAGTATAGCGTAACACTGCACCCGACGAATCGCGGTCGCGGTAACCTAACGACCCGGGAATATCTATGTTTCCTCGCGGCAAAGACCGGTACTCGTAAATACAACGGAAACTCAATATCGCGTTACTATTAGCGTCGACCGCTGAAAACGGATCCTTGAAACTACTTCTGCGATTACAGTCGTCGGGGGAGTCGATAACTCGTACGTGGCGCGCGATAACTATAAGTGGAACAATATCTATTACTGGCTACGCGGTTAACTGTTCGGAAACTGTTCGTGTGTGTTCAAGGATATTTAGGCGGGGCCCTCTTTACGGCCTCTTGATCACTCGCTAAATTATGCGCCGGGCGACGCATGCGCGCTCTCTCTCTCTCTCTCTCTCTCTCTCTCTCTCTCTCTCTCTCTCTCTCCCTCTCTCTCCCTCTCTCTCCTTGGCCAGATAATTAATATCATCGGCCTCGGGAATAATACACCCTCAGTTGCTATACGCGGTATCGGGACGTTGTGTGCAATTTGCTCGTGTCAATTTGTTTCATTACCGACGGTGATTTCGATAACGCAGAGGAGAGAGGAAAAATAAGAGAAGAGATATGAGACGGAATAAAAATTTCTCGCAACGTCGAGCGCTGCGCGCGCGATTCGGAGAAATAAAAATTTCTAGAGGAGAGAATATAAAATGCCTCTCTTTCTCTCCCTCTCTCGTTCACAGAGATACCCAATTATTGTCTGCAAACGATATACTTCCTCGCTATCCTTTACGGCCGGACATTATATCAGCATGAAATTACGGCGATATCTTTTCAGCTTTTCTTATGAACTGCACCGAGGGAAGTCTCTCGTTCCACTTACACAGCACATAATTTTTAGCTTATTTGAGTAGAGCGGCATAAAGCCGGCCGTAAAAACGAGGGCTCTCGTTGCGAACGAGAGACCGGAAATTAATGTCTTTCCCCGCCCTTTCTTACATCGTCGAATAGTCTCACGGGGGTGGATTCAAAGGAAGAAGATAGTCGACATGTTTTTACAGTCCCGACGGTTCTCCACAGATCTCACCCCACGACACGCATGCTCTCACGCTACTCTTTCCTCCGTGGCGTCGGTAATTAAGCTAATATTTGCTTAAATTCGTATTTGTGCGTGGCGAAAGAATTGATTTCGTGTAAACATGGACGTCGCGCGACAATACGGTGGGCGTGTAATATTACGATAATATTTCCCACGGCAGAGAAGCGCTGTCGCGTCGAAACATTCTTCGGCCCGCGTTATTTTCATTTAATTACGTCTCCATTTTATTAATTGGCTTTAATTTATCACAGTTTCATTTCCGTAGAGAACGCGTGCAAGACGCTGCTCTTTCTCTCTCTTTCTCTCTCTCTCTCTCTCTTTCTCTCTTCATCGCTCACGTACGAAATTTAAACTTAAACAGTGCAGGATCCAAATTAACTCAATTTCCTTCTTTTGCAATTGTCGCCTGGAATCCTCTCCCGAAAGTCGCTCATACTTTCGCACTCTCCTCTAATTTCGCGTTTCTCTTCGGTACTGCTCTTAATAGACGTCCCTCCGTTCTCTCTCTCTCTCTCTCTCTCTCCCCCCCTCCCTCTCTCTCTCTCTCTCTCTCTCTCTTTCGGAACTCTCATCGTCACTGACCACGGCGCGAGCACTCTTCGAAAGTTGCGCCACGTCAGTAGAAATTTATGTTTTGGAAACGTTCGGTGCAGTCCGCATGACGAATAGTCTGGCGATGCCGGTCGTCGACGTGCGGAATGGCAACGATAAAGGCGCGAGTGAAGAGGGACGCGGAATGAGCGCGGCGCAACGATTTACTTAAAAGTTGGGACGATTAATTAATGCCGTGACGAGAGATTTTACCGAGCCCCTCTCTCTCTCTCTCTCTCTCTCCCTCCCTCCCGCCTCTTTCTCTGTTGAGACTCGCTCTTTGTTACTTGGCCCGAACTCGACTCGGTGTACCAGCCAGAGGCAGAGGGGAAGATGGACGTTTAGGTCTCGTTCATTTACTTGCAAATTTTTGCGCCGCGCCGTCAAATACGAACGAGGCACGAAAGTTGCACGGGACAGGCCGACACGATGCGGTCGCTCGTATACGCGGAAAACGCAAACTCCATTCTGCAGCCAGATGCGACTTTTCGCTCGGCCTGGCAAACTTTTCTGGCACGCTTGCTCACTCTTACCTCACGCGTATCCGTTCATCGTCGTGTCGCTGTGCGTCGCCTACTACCCGTTTGTGCAATTCGGAGAACCTCTTTATTAATTCGATAGATTTCTCAAAACGGACAATATTACAATAATGGATAAGTACGCATTCGTAAAGCGAAACTTGCCTCTTTCAATCCTCCGAAACGAGAAAAGAGACTCAACATGATAATTTCCGTAATATTCGCAAAATTAATTCCGGGCCGACGGCGAATACGTTGAAGATATAACACGCGCGTCTCGCGCATTCCTACCTTCCCCCTTCTGACGGGACGGAATTTCGAATATAAAAAAAAAAAAAACGAGGTCACGATGTATACGGGTAATTTTCTACCCGAAAATGTCGTCGTCCTCCCAATATTTCGTGTAGCGAGATAGCTCCGTAAAAACGCAGGCTCGAGAAATCACAACGGGTGCGCGCGCGCGCGCGCGCGCGCGGAGGGGGTCGGGCACCCCTTTCCGCGTAATAAATTATTTCTCCGCGGAAATCGGCGGGGCAGAGCGCCATAAATACTGACAAATAACTACGACAAATGTGACAGGCTTGACTATTAAACGTGGACGAACTTCGCCAGCGATTCGGCGACCCCGGCGCTTGCCGAATCGCGACACGACGACGCGCCGTGATATTCATCGAAGTATAATTATTTCAGCGCACAGCGGACGCAGTCAACGATAATACGAATTGCTTTGTAAATTCGCTAATGCTAACCAACTCCACCCATGAGGGACCGTAAGTGTAATGAGGCTTGTAATCATGCAGAAGTTAAACTAGCCTGATCCTGGTCAGATTCAACGTAGGAGAATTGACCGTGCAAAATGGTGCATGGAGACGAAAACTCGCGCGATTTATCGTATTTTCGATAAAATCAATATAATATACCAAATATTCCGCGAATTATGTCGCACATTCCTTTATTTCGGCAAATATCCGCGAGCCTCTCAGCCGCACGCGGTCAAATGAGAGAAAAGGAGAGAAAGAGAGGACACATTTGAAAAGTATATATCCAACAAACGTAAAAAGAAAAAACGTCTGATAAATAATTCCATTCAATTGGGTTAATTTCGCTCGAAGTGTTTGGAGGTGACGTAACGCGCGAGATCAAGCCAACGGAATATTCGAGCGAAGAGAATTCGAGCGTTGAGAAACGTATATATTGAAAGCTTTTACAGTCACCGCTTGCGCGTATTCGAACTTGGAGAATATTGAATCGTTCTAACGTATTTTCTTTGAACGTAAAAATTCACTCCATAGGAAAATTCGTACGCCGATGTAGATCGTCGAAAGACAAGAGTTCCCGGTTCTCTTGCTTGGCGAAAACTTCCCCGATCGCTTCCTTTTCTCGTACTAGCTACGGAGAATCGAGATATTCCGCGCGCGCGCGCGATAGAACGGCAATTTTGCACTCGCACCAAGCGACGAGCAAGCAGGATACACGCACGGCGACATTAACTTTTAACTTTGTCCCTGCAAAATGATTGCACAAAATGACCGCACAAAGCCCGCTGAGCTCGACGGGCAAACAGAGGATCACACCGGATGGATACAAGGATATAATGATAACACCGAAGAGAAACGGTCGAGAAGTCGAGCGGTAGCGCAAGTACTTTACGACATTTTCAACGATAAGAGATATAAGCTTTTCTTATCTCACATAATATCCCGTAAAGAATAATAAATGAGAAAGAGCGTGTAATGCCATTCCCTCTCTTTCTCTCGTTACCTCGGCGCTGCCGGGAGAAGTTGGCATTTTAATACCACTTTCCTACTTTCTTTGCCGGCCAAAGTTGCACCGTTTCGATTGTTTTCCGCCGCAAATCGCCGCGGGGCCGACGATCGCGCGCGATATTCTTGCCTCGCGCATAAAAATACGCCGTATGAAGGATATGAAAATCCGAATTGCCATCGAAGGTACTTCGTCAGAGGACAAAGCCCCGCCTCGCGAACTTCGGGGATCGCGCTTCTTCCCGCCGCCCCGAGCAAACTTTCCGTATCTCCAACTTCGTAAACGCGAAAGTTACACCGTGCCGAGACTCTTTCGTAGGCAAATCGCTTTTGCCCGACGCGACGCGACAAAAGCGAAGATTATAAACATACGGCAAATCGAATGCGCATACGTTATCGAGACCGACGTTATTCCCGATCGCGACGCAACGTGCGATGCGAAAACGACCTCCATCATTTATCCGCGAAATAACTGACGTAAGATCGCGTTCTTCGGCGCGCGCTACCTGTAGCTATCCAAAATTGCAAATCTTAGCGTCGCTAAATTGCGAGCTACGAGTCATCGAAGTTTGCCGTGATATGGATTTCGTCGGAATACGGATCAGATGTCGCGTGTTATTTTATAAATCACGGCGGGGTGAGATGTTACGAGAAATATCCCCTTCGGACTCCACTCCGCTTTCGCACATCGGGCGCTCATTTCGCCGAGAGAGCAAACGAGCGGCGAAGAATATTCCCTTCAAAGTATCCCGCACGACGGGACATGCGAGCGTGGCGGAAAAACGCTCAATGACAGACTGCTCGCCGATAAAGCGACCGTCTGCCATCGGTAATATCGGCGTAGTCGTCGTTTTTGTCTCATCGCGGAAGTCTCACTTAAGAGCGGCGAGAAGAGAGCTAAGTTATTGCAATTTAAGTCGACTCGCGTGCCCACGGCGGAAGATGGCACTCGGGAATTCAAAAAGAGACAACTATAGAGAGGGATAAGGAGGAAGGGTGAGAGAGAGAGAGAGAGAGAGAGAGAGAGATGCTCTCGCACGCTAGAAAGGCTTTTTCCGTAGTTCGAACTTCGCAAACATATCCGGTGCATCCGGCCGAGACAAAAACGGAAGCACTAAAGTACCTGCAACTGCGCGATGTTGCCAACTTCGCTGCATTCAGGAACTCCTTACCCTTATATCAGTTTTTGCCCCCTACTAAAAGGTGAATAATTACCCGATTCTGCGCGAGCGCCGTTTCTAACGTTACCTACCTATTACCGCTAATGACAGTGCGAATGAACTCGATCGCGTATTTCTAATAACCTGCAGCGAGTCGCGCGCGAATTGCCAATATTAGCTTTGCTGTTGCATTCGTGCAGCGTTATCGCGCACGGTGCATCGATTCAACACGCGTCGCTTGCGTTATTGTGCGGAAACCGAAGAGAAAAGAAGAAGAAACAAAAGAGACACCGCTATCGACTTGACAGCATCGAAGAAGGTGTCGTCATCAAGGCATTAGCCGTATTACGCTGTACGCGCGACAATAATAAACATCTTAATCAGAGTTATTCCACAAAACATGAGAGAAGAATTGAGTTTACCGTACAATACAATTCCCGTAAACAGTACCTGCTGACGTAATAATTTTCGTTACACGATAACGGAAAGTTACGTTACGCGGAAGAGTCCGACGGGCTAACCACTGTTCGCGGCAGGAGAGAGAGAGAGAGAGAGAGAGAGAGAGAGAGAGAGAGAGAGAGAGAGAGAGAGAGAGAGAGAGGGAGAGAGAGGAACATACCGAAATAAGGGAAGAGTGCTGAAGAGCAATTGCGTTTCCCCGCGTTTCTTCGTACCCTCGCGCTACGGGGGGAATGTTTATTGCTATGATACAGCCGCACGCGGTAGCTAAGTTAGGTTGGATCGTCCCCTTTGCCACCTTCGTAGGTGTCTTCTCGGGGTGGTATTTCTCGTCGTCGAGAGAAAACGGGGGAGACAGAGAGAGAGAGAGAGAGAGAGAGAGAGAGAGAGAGAGAGAGAGAGAGAGAGAGAGAGAGAGAGAGAGAGAGAGAGAGAGAGAGAGAGAGAGAGGGGGGGGGGGGAAGAGTAGAAAGAGGAGAGGGAGGAAGGAGAGAGAATCGCTTAGAGAACACGTAGGAGTGGCGGGTAGTTGGAAAGTTCCATCCGGGAGTAACGTTCTATTGGCCCATCTGGCCCCGTCGAAATTCTAAATGGGGCTTTCCATTTATTCAAACAGAATTTACGACGGTCCTCGGAGTCCGCAAGGAAACGCACTTATGTCGCGGGAGACGGCCTGTTACCGCCCTCGCGATACATATATATTTATATCAACGATTGAGGAGAAGACGCGCCGTTATTTATGCTGAGTATAAATCTTTGTTTATAGGAGAAACACGTCCACGGGCCATCGAATATAAAAAGCGGGTTTTATATTCGCGATCTCCGAGAGCGAATCCGCGATGATTTCGCCGCTCTCCGTTTTCCTTTGGCTACATATATTATATATGTATATAATATGACCGCGAGATACGCATATAAATGACAATTGATTACATGGCGAGAAAGAGAGTGACGAAGTTTCGACCGACGCGAGGATTATTCATCTCGCATCTTCATTATTCACGACGCTTGTGCCGTTTCGCGAGGAGATTCCGACGAATAGATCTCGCTGTAGATTACACAATTTCGGTCGATCGCGAAGCAATAAAAAAAGAGAAGGAAACTTTCTCCCGAAAATAAAATGCGTCCGACGAAAAATTCAAGGGGAGACTTTCGAGGTCGTGCGCGGAGACGTTCGCGTAGCGAAAAATATGGCCTGTTGCTGGCCGGGATATTTAAAGCAACGCCGAACTTTATATCGTAGTTTGAAGTCTTCGCGACTTTGTATCGGTCCGCGGTCTACCGTGTTATTTATGAGATAAGCAAATCTTTATTTATGGCGTCAACTTTTTTTTCTATCGTCTGGCGCATTTTTCGTACTTTCGATCGATATTTACGCGCCTGTTCCCTGTTGGGAGATCCTCCATCGCCGGGAGAGATCTACCAACGAAGGCGATGGCCGAAAAGGACATCCTATTCGCGCTGCGCGCAAAAGTTCAAAATTACACTTTACATTTATTCCGTGACGATTTCGCCGCATCGCCGATATCAAAAAGCCACGGAGAAGGTTGTAGATATAGGCGGTCGAAGCTTCACCGGCAAACTTTATATTGTGTCTCGCGAACAAAGTTTCAGCCCACGGCAAACTACATCGCGTCTTATTTATGAATAAATCTTTATTTATTATGCGCCGGATCACGCGGCGGCGTAGTGCCGTAACAGCCCTCGCATTTATCGTTGTCTCGTATTTGCGTCACGTCTCAGATTAAGACAAATCGTTCGGCGATGCGAATAAAGCGTGTCATTTCGCTGCGAACTCATTCGTAACGGTGTCCCGTGTGCGTAATAAAGAACTAACGGCGACTCGGAAAATTAATACGTCAAGTAATCCATCAAGATCCACGACGCGCAAGAAAAAGAACATCTAAATAATGCGTCTTTAAAAGTTGTTGCTCGATAAACGTAATAAATCTCATTAAAGTAAAAAGTAATATTTCTCTATTTTGCTATAAGATGACATTTACATAGTCACACGGGAAATAACATATATTTTCGGAAATTTTGCATAATCGCGGTCGTGAAGGATTAAACCTAACGTAACTCGCGTTCGCATGATGAACACTCGCGTCGAAATTTTAGTTCTACATTAATCCCGCAAATTCCGTCGAACTTGAACATGAAACACATGTAACATTGCATTCTTCCACCATGATGTTGCAAATATTTACTTACTGTCAGTCTCCCTACGTTGAGACTTGAAGCATTTATTCAAGAATTATTCAATATTCAATTATCTCAATGTTCTGTCATGTCATATTATTTTTTTTGTTTCATATTATTATTCTTGATTCGACTAATAACCAATGTATTAATTACGTAATCTACTCAATTACTAAGAATATGTGCGATAAGCAAATATCAGATTAAAAAAAATAATCGATACGAGATAATATACATCATGGATGGGATTAAAAGTAATAAAGACTTCAAATTTTTCTCTTCTCTTTTTCATTCTTTCTTCCTCTTTTTTCTTTTGGAGTTAAACATTTTGATGGGATGTAAAAAGCCGAAGAGGAAGGATAAAGTGAAGGTAAACATAGCAATTATGTAAGCATCAACAAGAATTTAAAGTTAGATTCGATGTGACAATAGAAAGCATTATTGAACAGAAACAAATTTCAGCACACGCAAGATTTTGCTCGGTATTTGCAGTTGTAAATTATTCCAAGTCATTGACTGAGAACATAATCAGATTCGTATACACGGACTGTTCACTTGTTTGAATCGATATTTTTTGTATGCTATGAAATAAGTACTACAAGTTGACGGATAATTGAAAGCCCACAAAGTTATGATTATTCATCAAACAATGATAGAGCAGAATCTCAATTTCGATTCGGGATATTTCCGCCAAGTTCGTCGAGCGTTCCTCAAAATTGGAAACATCCCGCGTAATAAATAATTTAACATACCTCGAAATACATGATGCATCGCCGCCGCCGTCCCCACGTCCTGCGTCCTCCGCCCTGATCCTGGAATCCAGCATCCTGTTCCGCTGTTGTCGCTGCTTCGTCGTAGTAGGACACTCAGTCTCTCACTTAGTGACACTCGTGTAGATACAATTCAATCGGAAGAAATGTGTGTATCAACTATCGCGCAATGCCGACGAGAGCCCGATTAAACACTTCAATGGCCGACGAAATATCTTGATAATCCGACGAAAATTGTCGACCGGAAGTTCGCGTCGCGGTATATACGCGTCGTTCGTCGGCTCGACTAATCACGAATAAGTACGCAACGCTGTCGGCGAGAGAATGAGAGCTCGAGTATTTCAACAACCGACCACACCTTTCGATCGCCCGACGAAAATAGTCAACCGACACCGAGACTTTGCGTCGTAATGTGTATGTCGCCCGAGACACACAATGACTTGGCAAGTGCGCAGCGCGCGAAAGTACACGCAGTGTACAAAAACAATCGGCCGAAGGGCAAAGTCACCTACAGGTAACCGTCTATCTATTGCTGTTGATTAACGGCGTGTGTATATGGTGGGGAGGGGGGGGGGGAGAGAGAATAGCGAAGACACTCCGAGTCCCGAGAAAATGGAATCGAACATTCGATCGGCAATCGATATATTATCGGCAATTATTAAACTATCGAATTATTCGGCTGCCCGCGCGAGATATATCAAGGATGTTGCTTGTATGATGACATCGACGATCGTTATCGATTTATTAACGCGCGTTTATTAATTAACAATGCGTTTCCGATTGATCTATATTTTTGGAAACTGAGTACCTGGCCACGATGACAATCAGGAGCTTTTAGCTAGTATTCCAGGACGAAGTACAGGACGCAGGAGGTATCGCGGCAATCGGCAACGAGACTACTTTCCTCGCCTCTTTTGAGGCTTGATTGGATGTTGAATATGTGTCAAGTGGGTCTTTCTTGAAATTTGAATAAAACGGCATAAAATAATTATTTCTAGCATATCGAAAAACAATAGTTTGTGCGATATGACATCGTAAGTGAGTGAGTTTGCAAAGATTTGCAAAAAAGTTAATATAGAACTGAAATTTCGACTCGGGCACAGTGGTTAGATTTTTTTCTAGACAAGAGGAAAATCATTGGCTTCCGAGGCGCCCAATGCTTTGCATGAATTTATCGTTAGAGGAAAAAAAAGCAGTCTTCCCCCACGTTATTTTGAAGCCCTACCCAAGGAATCTGCGGAAATTATTCTACCCCCATCGTCATCCAACATGATCTCGTTTCTTTCGCGAATGGAAGGGTCTCCGAGAGAGGGGAAAGTCTCTCGTTTCTTCGCATTGGCTTCACCGGAAGGTAAGACAGACCGAGTTCTCCAAAAGGCAAGATCCGCGAAAGAACGACAGAAAGAAGAGAGGGAATGAAGAGGTAGAAAGAGGAGACTAGAAAATTATGTTTGGCGCGGTAATCTTGTTTCTCCTACACACACGGTAGGCGAAAGAGGAAAGTGCGAACGAGGAGGCGGAAAGTGAAAGTAACACGTTTCTCAGATCCCTTCGTTGCGTGGGATTGGATCCTTTATAAGAAAGAGAAAAAAAAACCTCTCTGACTGATGCCTTCTCTGACCTTCTGATTAGTTATTTAAATCCTCATAGTATACCGAGCTAAGTAACAATTAGAGAGAGGAGGAATGTTTTGAATTAATAATTCTCTCGCGATTTCCTAAATATGTATCAACGCTGTACGATTTTTCCCGCCCGCTCTTATGCGGCTACTTTAGAATTGTAAATGAAAATTAACAAGCTTCCTTAACTTAAAGACTTTTATTAGCTTTTGTAAGTTTCATAGAAAGTAGCGGAGCTTTTACCTCTAATTTTGAAACACGCTACTTGAAATTAAAAAACGAGCACTGGTTAACAGCATTGAATATTAATCAAAGATTAATTAAATAACAATTAAACACGTATTGAATACGTATTAAATATTATTTAGCGCATTTTAAACACATGTCCGAAATACAGAGGGACAGTTACGACGAAAGGATCTCCCCCACGTAACGTATCATAAATCCAAAAATTCTATTTTTCACGAACGGCAATGTAAGACTGTCCCGATTGCGTAATGTAATCGCGGGAAAATCAAATATCGCGCGAGAGCTCCTTCCTTTTGGCTCTAAAAAAAACTTCGCATTGAAGCTTGTTTCGCGTTTTATGTACATCCTACAACTTCCTAGACTGTAGGAAAAATAATGGTACACGCCCCAAGGATTCAACGACCACGGGGAAATGACACGGACACAAATAAGACAAGGAATGAAAAGAACATCGGAAGAATATCGGTTATTAAAAAGGCACAAAAAAACGTGCGATATAATTTCCGGCGACATAATTTCCGGAAAGTCATGTCGCGTCTCTCGATATCACCGTGGTTGCAGAAGGGAAGCTTAATGAAGATTGCGCGGCGGCCGACACTGTACGGATAGATGAATAGTCACTTTTACACCAAACGGTAGAAGCAGTACGACGCAATAAAGAGTGCACTAGACAATAGACCGGAGAAAAGTGCTTTTTTTCCTTATCAATGCATCAGGGGTAGCGGCGACGGCGGCGGCGGCGGCGGCGGCGGCGGCGGAATTGCCCGAACTTTTTTAGACTTTTCTGCCGGTGCACAATGAGCGCAGGGCAACGCGGGGGGATAGGCGGTGTTCGCGTGAATACTAAATTTTAAAAGTAAGCCAAGACGAAAGAAATTTATGGCGCGCGCGAGTGCAAGTTTACAATTACACAGAAGAACGGGAGGAGGGAACAGGCGTCGGGTGAGTGGAGGAGAACGAGAGGAGAGACAAGGGGATGGAGCAGGGGGGGCAGGAGAAAGATAGTTGGCGCTACAACCCGCCGCGTCTTAATCCCCTTTTTATCTCTACGCCTTTTACCCGGAGAGTATCTATGGCCCTCAGAGAGAGAGAGAGAGAGGGCAGCGAGGGAGGGATCTCGAAGATCTTTCGCTCCTCCGCGCTCCCCTGCGAGCCACCAGATAACGCGCTGCGATCGCAGATACAGTCTGAGAGAAAGGAGGAATCAGCGTGTGGTTGGGATCAAGAAATGCGACTTCCTCCGAGCGCGATTTGTTGACGAAAAATAATTCGCAAATGCAAGCGCATCGAAGTTGCGCCTTCGAGTGCGAGAGCGCGACCCCGAGTCGAGTCGCGTGTATAAAAGCAGCCGCCTTTCCTTTAATCAACTCCGCCCCGATACGCCCCCCCCCCCGCCTTGGCGGGCAGATTAAAATAACTTGTAAAGAAATTATGAGCAAATGTAGGTTAAAGTTGTCGCGAGATCCTAGCAGCGCTCTCGTAACAGCGCGCCGTGGTGAGGCGCGCTTCACCTGTTCGAGTTCTTTAATCCCGCACTTAAGATAACGAGCTAACGAAGCCAACAGTTATAAGGCGGATCAGCGAGTGATAGACTCGCGCCAACTGGCAGCCCCTAATACCATCCGCCGATGCAAATTACTTGTAGCGCGACACACTACTAAGTTAGTTGGTATGCGTCGTCATCGGGCAATATCTGCGTGGACGGGCGCGTCGTCCTGCAGATCCGCTCTCGACGCGCACGCATACTTCAAATTAGCCTAGGTTCTACCGGCGTAGACCAGCCAACAGAATTACTATTCAAATTACCGCTACGCTAGAGCGCACTGTAAAATTACCATCTGAATTAACTCGAGCGGCGCGAGTCTACGGTCCGCGATCATCCGAGCGCACCGAAAAAGATCGAAGCGCCAAAGACGCCACGGTAAGTCGCGAGAGAATTTATTTAACCCCTCTCTCCAACCTCCCGTCGCCCGTCCCCGCTGGGCTGGGTAATCTCGTGAAATAATAATTTCTCATCTCCGTCCAGACTTTGTTCTACAAAGGAACAAGGGTTAAGACGCGAACGACATGTTTGGGTCCACCGAGAGGGATTCCCCCTTCGTGCAACTTGGCATTCTGATGCAAATGCAAATGCAAATGTAAATGTACAACGTGCGCTTTAAAATCGTAAAATACATTCGAGTTTGCGCAGAAACTTTCAACGTACTTCTTAACGTTCGATGCGTTAAAAGTGCCGACGAATCGTCGACATTCATTTTCGCGAGAAACGGCATGGGAAGGCGTGAATAAACATGAGAACGAACACTGGAGTCTTCGGTGTGTGCGAATTCGCGATATAAATAAGCGCGAAAGCGTCGCCGCATAATAAGGGTAAGTGAAATAACTCGAGGAATAAATTCTCGTTAT
This sequence comes from Harpegnathos saltator, assembly GCF_003227715.2. Classification (NCBI taxonomy): domain Eukaryota; kingdom Metazoa; phylum Arthropoda; class Insecta; order Hymenoptera; family Formicidae; genus Harpegnathos; species Harpegnathos saltator. The sequence goes on along the minus strand of NW_020230183.1, from coordinate 322,671 downwards.
CAGCGAGCCGCAAAAATTCTCGCGCACTCATCGGCGCGGTGTTGGTCCTACGCGTTATTCTACGTAACTCGGGGGAAACTTCTAGCGTGATATTTAAAACGTATTTTGGGAGGGGAATGAACGCGCAGAGGGACAGAGGAGAGGGGAGGGGTAAAGGCGGGACATGCGGCCGATAAAAGCCGGAATTAACGCGAAATGGAAAACTTGAGGGCGCTTTATGTTTTCCGAGTTAAGCCGACCTCCCCTCGTGGTTACGTGCCGCGAGATCCCTCTGTCTTAAGGGGATTCTTTACGTAACCTCCCCGGTACTGACGACTAATTGTGGGGAAGGGCAAGTCGAGATCGCGCGACTCGTTGCGCGTCGCAGTAGATAAGGACTCATAATTCCATAACGTCCTGTCGACCTTCTTTCCCCATCGCGGACGTTCACACGGCCTTGAGCCGATCAGATCCGCTGATCCGACGATGAAAACGCCCCGCCTCTAAACGAAAATCTTTACCAGGCTAATGCCGCAATATCCAGCGAAAAAAAAAAACCAATCACTCGTCAGCGACACGCGATAATGCAATATTACGACGTTACGAACAACACTACGAAGGACAATCTCAAACGATCTCTGTGTGACGAGCTCAATTTTTTTTATGAACCGAAAAGAACTTAAAAAAAATTTGCCCGGAAATCCAATTTTTTTCCTTTTTTCTCGAATAACTTCGTTGACGATCATTCGTTAACCTGCCTGCGTCGTTCACCGCCAATTCAATGTCGTCCGGTTTGTCCGCCAGATATCCAGACGGGATATTTCCAGTTTGCGTCACGGATACGCAAATTTTCCATCCGCCGGTGGACGCGCGGCATGTTCTTCGAAAAACGTCCGTGATTATCGTAATCCATTTCCGTTCGCTTAAAACGCTCTCATGGCGAATTCGCGCGAAATTGTATCATCAGCAGGTTAAAAACCTGCTTAAATTAGGCTACGCCGAATCGACGAACGAGGCCGAAGCGAATTTTCCCAAACTAACCGACTCGTATCGGTTTATTAAAGCGCCGTAGGACATTTTCATGTACTGATTACGCATCAATGGGGAGTTATTCACGACGTCCGTTTCCTCGTTTTTCCCCCCTCGCCAAAACGTGTACCGGTTACCATCGGCGGAAAATTGGCTCTGCGCCAGATCGGGCTTAAAGCTTTTCCACCGTCTCGCTGCAAATAATACGCTAGAAGCTCACGTCGAATCGCCGGCCGGATATACTTTCAAATTCGTTACACAATCCGTTGGAGAATATTTGCGGTCATATTTCTTTCGAATTACGAGTATCATGACATTGCCGGTCGGCACAAATAGACGAGAGACGGACGATCGCGGATAGTCTGACGGAACGAAGAAATGGGTTTGCCGCATGAATACTTCGTTTCATCCGAATCATTTCAAAACACCGGAAGGTCTTCGAGTTCCTTATGTATTTAAAGCGAGCGTATCTCTTTCTCCCCTCCGTCCCCTCACCGCTCGCTCTGTCTGCTCGCCAGTGAAAATTATAAAAAAAAAAAAAATGACGGACACAGAAATACAGAAATGACGGACACGCAACGACAGCATAACATTCTCCCGCGAGACGTACTGCAAAGTAATACACATATCCTCAAGTATATCTCCAGTTCGTCGCTCTCTCCAAATATGGTCCAAACTGTGCATTAACATTATTTCCGGGCAGCAAGCGCGCGGGGCGAATCGTGTAGTTTCGCCATTCGCGCTGCATTTGCCTTCAGGTTAAAGTAACCTGTTCCCGCCCGGTGCGTAAATGTATCCGTAATTTCACATCGTAACGCAATCGTTCCGCGCTCCCCTAAAGATAAAGAGGCTACGTCGTCGTAGTTTCCTCCCCTCGCGAAACTTGGATCGAATAACTAGCCAGAGCCGGGCGACGAAGATCGACCGGCGCGGACGCTTTAAATATTTGCTCGTCACTGAAATGCGAGCCACTCCCCCGGCGCTGGCGAGTGACTCGTGGAAAAAAATCGCCAGTCAAATCGACAAGCCCTATCACGGTGGATATCACGGTGAGTCGAGTGAAAGGGCGGTCGGCCGGTCAGGCGATCTGCCGAAGCGCCCCAATCGTCGGACAAATGACAAATCCGGCACGATGTCGAGAGGAGCGCGCGATAAAACCCGACTGTTTTCCGGGACAAATTGCGCTTTTGCGCCATCCGAGACGTTCTTTTTCCATCCTCTTGTCGACGCGACCAGAGGCAAGAACAAGAGGGCGAAGAAAGAGCGACGGCGGCTGCGAGAGCAGCAGCGGCAGGGAAAGAGAGAGAGAGAGAGAGAGAGAGAGAGAGAAAGGGTAGAAGAAAGGCGGGCGGAAAAGGTGTTAAAAACTACGACCGGGGCCGTTACGCTTCTTCCCTTTGACCTTCGAAGCAAAACAAGAAGGCGAACGCGCTTTCCTTCCACTTAGGCTCCGACTGAAAGAAGATTGTCCTTTTGTCTCGCTAATCTAAGCAAAGTAGTCGCTGCGAAAGGCGCCCCCCGACCGACTCGCTGCGCGAATCAATACGCGCGGACGTGGTGGTTTATGCAATCGCGGCCGAGGAGCGACGTGCTATCGACAAGAATTCGCAGACGTTGCTTCTTCTTCCCCTTCCCTTCCCTTCCCTTCCCGGAGATAAGTGCATAAAATGTCGCAAAGTTAATCTCTCGGGCACCCCGGCACGACTGGAGGTCGTGGCTCGATTTTGGATTTATGCGAGATACACTCGTCGAGTCGTTCGAACTGACGAACGCGAACTGATTACTCGACTCACACGACACGCGAAACTCTCCGCGTATAAAAGCGCAGACGCACGTCGGCGTTCTCAATTCGCGAGGACCGATATCTTTCGGCTCGAAGTGACCTTTAATCGACTGAAATTTTAACGCGATCTCGCTGTCGTTTCAGCTCTTCTGTCTTCCGGTGGTCCCTATTAATAAATCATCCCCGCGGTGGTGTTCTCGCATCGCTCAACACGGTAATATGTTATTTAAATTCCTCCTCTCGCGCAGTTGTACGAAGGATAATGGGAACTGCGGAGACTCTTGGTTATTCCACGCGCGTATCGCTTACGGTCTAAGATCAAGCGATGCGAAATCATAAATTAATATCACGGAAGCACCTTACGCGGTGCTACACGGCACTACAGCGTAATTCCGTGACTTATACGGGGAGAATGCATGCGGCGGAATCGCGCAACAAACGCGCAAACATGCAAATATGGGTATCACTTTCCTCGGTCTTTATGACTGCGGAGCAGCTTGGTGAGAACGGCGAAATATTAGGAGGCGGCAGTTTTTGCGATCGTAAAACCTGAGATTTCAGAAGCGGTACGCAACGTAACAGTACATAACGTCTCTCCATCACGCGTCCCTGTGACGCTCTCGACTTTGCGGATTTTCACTCCTTCGCCCGTCCGAGTTAAGCTCGATTGGACGTAACGCGTACAATTTAATTTCGTTTGGTTTGTTATCAATTCCATTCTAATTCCGCTTTTAATTCCGATCGATAGCGCTCAAAGACCAAAGTCATTCAATAACGACCGGGGTTATTCAAAATCGCGCGCGAAATTTTAATTGTGTCACATGTTTAAATCACTTGGCTAGACACGTACGTAATGAAATATATATTAACGATTTCTATAAATAATTTCCCAAGAACTTTTATCGAGGTCGTCGGTCAAAAGAGGTCGATCGCCCTTTTCCCGGTCGTCACTTAGCTTCAATAAAACTCGAAGTAAACTTGGACCTACGAGTTCGCTCGCATGGCGCGGCCCTAAACTATAGTTCACCTCGTTTATACGGAAGTCCGGCACCGGTTCGAAGCGATGAAGTTCCCACGCCCCGGCTTGAAATCGAACCCGACCGCTACATCGAAAATAATCTTTGGTTCCATGGAGCGCGCGTGTGAGATCATGATGGCAGGTCGTAATATTCGACGTTTTACACACCAAATTTTCGCGACCGCTAATACGCGCCTGGCCTCGTCAAGCCATCCATTATCGACTTTTCAAATCAAACGATGCAGAGAGAGAGAGAGAGAGAGAGAGAGAGAGAGAGAGAGAGAGAGAGAGAGAGAGAGAGAGAGAGAGAGAGAGAGAGAGAGAGAGAGAGAGAGAGAGAGAGAGAGAGAGAGAGAGAGAGAGAGAGAGAGAGAGAGAGAGAGAGAGAGAGAGAGAGAGAGAGAGAGAGAGACGTTTGCTCGCGTCTTTCTCGATTCCCTTTCGAAATAGCGGATTACGGTATTCAGGAACCCTAAGTACAAATCGATTTCGCAGCATTCCATCTGCGTTAAAAATGTAGCATCGCAAAGGAGTCCCGGAGATAGCAGCCGAACGTCATTGCCTTCTGATAGAATTCTAATGACAACGGGAACTGACAACTTCCTGCTTGATTGAAAAAAACTTAAATCACCATTTGCAATATTGTGCAAACTTCAATTAACATTTAAATATAGGTTATAAAGATATTCTTTTATAAAGCTTAGTTTTTTCATTTCAGGCATAATAAAAGTTCCGCAACGACTGAGATCTTTAGCTACTCGGCGAAATCGAAGCTCGACTGTATTACTTCAACGACTAACTTTATTTCCACACACGTAAGAGTGCGTACGCGCTGTTTCATTACGTCATCGCATTTGAAACTAGATATCGCGTTTAATTTCGCTCGCGAGATATAATAAGATCGAGTTACACCACCCGTGTGATATACTTTTCATCCATGTTGCAATATTTATATATTAATGTTACATTAATACAATATACAGTAAGAATAATTATCATTTATTCTCAGTTTTCTGTTAAGAAGGAGCGTATTTTTTACGTATATTTTCCTTTCAATACTTTCCTCGGTCCTCTCGACCAAAAATATAGCAAAAATCTAGTTAGATGTATAATTAATTCGTAAAAATACGATATGTCATTTGAATATTTTCAAAATTGACAAAAGTCTATACGCACAAAATGTAACGCGTAAAACATGTGGCTACAATCATGTGTAAAATATTTTATCAATGACAGATTTATGCGAAATTCAAAAGCCGCGCTAATAAGCCGCGGCGAACGCTAGCGAACGTCAAAAATGACCACTTTTCCATCTAACATTTACGCCACGCACTATCGTTTGACAGAACTTTTACGAAATGTTATGTTACGGCATGCATAGTCATCATTCGGACGAGGCGTGAGTTCGCTCATCAATCGTTATTAAAGCAATATCCCGCGAGCGTTTACCAGTGCGCGCGGCGAATTTTTGAATAAATACAACAATTTTTCGACGCGCTGTTTATGAATATTTATTAAAATTATTTTCGCGGAAAATAAAAACACCCGTCACAACGAACACTGAAAATTCAACGTTGCGGCGCGCTTAGCACGGCGGGGACACGGCACAGTGGCGTCTGACCTCCGTTTGACTTTTTCTACTGGACGACGGACCGCGATTCCGCACAGTCATTCTCGACGTTCGCATAAACATCGATTGTGTACGTTCTCGCGATGTTTGTTAGACGCTCGTAAACACAGTACATCATTAAATATCAGCTGATGTGTATAGAATATTTGCAATTGCTACAATAACTGCATATTTCCCCGCGCTTTATCTTGTTTTCGAAGTAATTGCCTTGTTTGGAGAGAATATTCCCTACATCGCAGTGTAATTCGCGTTACACGTCAACATTACTTCAGCATCAAAAATCCCAATCGAATGACAATTATTTTATCGTCAAACATTCCAACGTGCATAATTCGTACTTTTGACAGAGCAATACATTCGAGCAGATTCAAACGCGCTCGACAACGCGTAGTTAAAGTGTCAGATGCAGAGACCGCTCATTAATATGCCCCAATTTGGCAATTATTTCTCGAATCTTAAGCGCAAATCGGGAGAACGACATGTCAAGGACAAAGTCATTTCGCGATCGTTCCGCGAGTGCAGCATGATCCGTGAAAATCCGGACGAGCCATTTCGCGTAGAAACTGAGAGATCCGACGAGAGAGATACAGAGGAACATATATTAACATCTATTAATATCATTAGGTCGCGTCATACGCGCTGAACTCGCGCGCGTCGCTATCACGCGAAAAACGCGTGCTCGCGATTTCGAAACGAACACGACGCGCATCGACGTCCCCGCGGTGGAAAATTCGAAAAAATCGCGCGTCTCTCTCTCTCTCTCTCTCTCTCCGGTCATTCGTCCGATTTTCCTCGTGGATGCCGAGCAACGTTGCTGCCTCGTCGTGGTCGCGCACGTCGGTCTTTTTTTTTCGTTTTATTTTAATGCAAACTCACCTGCTACGACGTCGATCGAATCACTCCATAGTGTCACTGTCAACGGCTGACGTCGGCCTCGAGAGCGTTCCCACTGGGAGTCTGGATCGGCTGGAAACGAGACACAAACACCATGTACATGTACGTCCGAATGCGGGAAATTCGCGACGCGACCGACTCGGTGGATGCGAGAGTAACCGGAGTAACCGGACGAGAGTGAGTTGAACAAACGAACGAACACGCACATCCGGCTTCGCGTCCGCGCGTGCACTGACTTGTGCTCTGTCTGTTCAGGCGCGCCAACCTGCAGTCCATCCACCTTGGGCCACTGTAGACTCGTCGCTACGTTGCCATGACAACCGGTCAACAGCACGCGCACTCGGCGCGAGTGAGACGACGTCGTGCGTTGTAGAGGGAGAAAAAGAGAGAGAGAGAGGGGGGGGTTAGGGAGGGGGTAGGGGAAGAGAGAGAGAGGAGGAGGGAAAACGAGAGACAGGTGGGGGTGAGAACATGGGGAAAATCCTCATGTGTCACATTTTGCAAAACGAAAAAAAATCCCTTTGATCAAGTGAAAAAATATATAATGCAATACGCCGCGGTACAATTTGTTGCTGGCATCAAGAAAACGAGAAAAAAACAGGAAGGACAAAGGACAAATTGAAACGCAACGACGTGTACAACATTTTTGACAACGTGCAGCAAAATGTGCTACCGACCGATAATATAAAATATTAAAGCGCAGACATTAAAAAAACGAGTTCGACGTGAATGTGTTGCTTTTGCGAATGTATAACGCAACATATAATTAGCTGAAAATACTTGAAGAGAAATAAAACGAGATCAATAGAAATCGCGTTGCATTATTGCAAGAGGGAGCGATTGATTGCTCATATCAAGCTAGGTTCGACTAATTAAATTAACTGTCATGTATGTGAGATTCCTAACAAGGAAAAAAAGCGATAAATCCGCGCGCGCACACTGTAACTCTATATTTCCCGTTTAACGAAATGATTCATTCCGATAAATTGTGATCGTCAATATTTAACAGTTTGTACGCAGTCGTAAATTTCACGTGTCCGTTTTGTTCTTACACATCGCGGCAGCGGACAATTATTTTATTAGCCTCATCGTCGAGATTAGGAATATAATATTAGGTGTATAAATGAATAATCAAATTTTTTCAGCTACATTCAAGGTTTATTTTAAAAGAAAATAAATTAAATTATTCAAAGTATTCGCCGTTGCTTTCTATAACTTTAAGCCACCTTTCAGGCAGCTGATGAATTCCATCTCGGAAAAATGTTACGTATGTTTGGACACGATAAACTCGTCAAGCCATTTTCGGATCTCATTCACTGATTAGAAGTGCATATCGGACAAGGCGTGTTGCATCGACCGGAACAGTCGGAAAGTGATAATCGGATGGAGCAATGTCTGGTGAATACGCCGGCCGTGCTGCAAGACGTCCCAGCCAAGACTCATTATGGTGTCTTTTGTATTGGAAGCAATGTGTGGCCTGGCGTTGTCATGCAACAATTTCACTGGACGTTCTCCTTTGCCAGTATACGGGCGTTTTCCAATTCTCCAATTCTTGACTCAAGCAGATTAATTGACGTTGGTAGCAGTCCGCAGTAACTGCCAGGTTTCACCCGGTTCCAACAACTCATAATAAAGCACGCCCTTGATATCCCACCAAATGCAGAGAAGAACCTTCTTTCCGAAGCGATTGGGTTTTGCGACCGATTTTGATGATTCGCCGGGATTTACCCATGACTTTCTGCGTTTCGAATTGTCATAGAGTATCCATTTCTCATCGCCCGTAACGATTTTCCACAAGAAAGACTTTCGACGCTGCTTATTAAGAAGAGAAAGACACGCTGCTACTCGTTGATTTTTGTTGGTTTCAGTGAGTTCATGCGGAACGCATTTTCCTTCTTTCTGGATCTTTCCCATCTCATGTAGGCGTTTGGAAATCGTTTGCTGCGTTACTCCCAACTGTTCTGCAAGCTCTTTTTGTGTTTGTGCCGAATACTCAGCGAATGGTTGTTCCAAATCATCATTATCGCACTTCGGAGGGCCTCCAGGGCGTTGTTTGTCGATTAGACTGAAATTACCGCTTTTACCAAAACTGCTTAAATCAAAATGCGCACACATCGTACGATACAACACCTTCGCCGAGAAAGGAACAAATCGATTCGCACGCTCTTGCAGCATTTTTTCCTTGTTGGAATTTGTAAAGAATACAATGTCGGATATGCACCTTATCTGTTGCCATTTTCGACTGTACTGAACTGAATACTTTTGAAGGTTATGTTGGGCCTTTCGCCAAACTATATGTTCTTTTTAATAGCTATATGTCAACATTGCATAATCACAAAAGAGCGGGAAAATGTATTCAATTTAAAATTGATTTCATAACTGCTTAAAATAATTTGGATTATTCATTTGTACACCTAATATATTCTTTTGTTCTCCAGACCGTGACTTACAGTCACGGTCGCACTTCCTTCTTCTTAAGTCGCCCGTGCTTAAATCGACGTGCAAGTAGAAAAATCGATGATAGGGTTTAATAACTTCCTCGGAGCGTGCGCCGAAAAAAGATTCGGAGCGTGGATATTCCGGCGCCGTATCCCGCAAGTTAATAACGACCGCGCTGAAAAGGACCGCCGAACCTGCTGAGACCATCAAATAAGCTGATGCTGCAAGAACGTACTCGTGAATACGTAAGCTTTTCATGAACGCGACAGACTTTCTGCGATCAAGGCGGAGGGGCGTTCCGTCTTCTCCCATATGGACTCCAAACGGATTATTCGAGGAAAAATTGATTGCATATTTTAGACACACAGTGCTCGCACCCAACACGAATCTTGTTCCGTCAGAAAGTAAAATAAAGTTAGAAAGTAAAATTTCTATTTTCGTATATCGTATTCGATTTCGTAGATCTCGAAGGATTCGAGAATGAAGACGGAAACAAGCGTAGAGAGAGAGAGAGAGAGAGAGAGAGAGAGAGAGAGAGAGAAAGAGATAGACGAAAACTCGAAACAACAGTCGAAATAACGCGCACAAATGTACACGAACGTGTAGGTTTTTCATCGCTTGTCTCGCAATTCTTGCCTCGCGACATACATTGAACTCGACTCTCGCAATCGGGACCTTGTTTCCTCTCCTAATTCCTTAATTAACAATCCGCATTCCACGAGAGATCTTTCCGGTCTGGCGGAAACGCGCGCGACCGAGACAGCGAATGAGAAAAGTCACCGAAGCAAGAAAGTAAGAGAAAGAAATGAGGAACGAGACGAGAAATTCCGAGCTGGATTATGTGCATCGTAGAAATTAATAAGAGGCACGGTGTAAACGTGCGCAGCTGTAATGTTCTCTCCCTCCAGCACGTACGAAGAAGGGATCGTTAATGTTGGATTACTTTTTTTTCTTTCCTACTTCTTCCTCCTCTTTCTTTCTCTCTCTCTCTCTCTCTCTCTCTCTCTCTCTCTCTCTCTCTCTCTTTTTTTTCTTTCTTTTAATGCCGCTCCTGGACGTCGATGCGATGCGACTATACGCAAATACGTGACTTCCAACTCGAGCATCTCATAAATACGAGCGAATTCCCTGAAGTGGAGAGGAGCGCGGCTCATTCGACGGCGAAAGCGCGGACGAAATGTCTGCGGCGAAGTTTCGAAAAAGGAAAAGGGCGAGCGCGCACACGGACGCACACAGGCCGGCCGGAATTGCGGAAATTAATTTACTCGCGGTCGTAAGTGAGCCACTTGTTCCATGCGTACCCCGCGCGTACGCCGATAGTAAGCTGAGATTTGTTTTAACCCGCGCCATTGTGCCGGGAATATGTAAAACGGCTGCGCGAAACGAAACCCGCACGCCCGCAGGCTTAATTACGCCCTTCTCGATAATTCATAAGCCACCGCTAAATACCGCATCTCTCTCTCTCTCTCTCTCTCTCTCTCTCTCTCTCTCTCTCTCTCTCTCTCCGCACGCGGATTTCGACTTCTTCGTTCCGCTTGATCGATTGATCAAGCAAAATCTGCCACTATCGCGCGCGCGCGGGCGCGGTTCAAGCACCACGAATTATTATTATTCGTGCAATAAATTAAATCCAATTTAATTCGTACAATAATTTAATTTCAATTTAACCAATCTCGTAAAATAATTTATGCCAATTTAATTCCCTATCTCTCCCTTCCCTCTCCTATTATCAAAGCGCGTCGCAACAATTTCATAATAAAGTAGCTAATTATTGTCGCGTGCCCCGGTGCAATTAATATCTTAATCTCCCGCCGACCGACACTCGAGGTTCTCGATTAGAAAAGCACGCGAGTGCTCTTGTCGCAGTTTTCCATCTGAAACAAGGCGTGTAAAATCGTCGGTGCTTCTTTTTGCCGCGATGTTAATTCTCTACTTCTTGGTTGCACGAGTTATCATCGCGTGGGTTGCGCATTCCGACAGTTTCAACGTTAAGAGGGAATAAAATACTACAAAGTAATGTACGATATTAATATCGCGATGTGAGTATCATTAAATGGATGAATAGATAACATATCGATCCTCATCTCTCTCTCTCTCTCTCTCTTTCGCCTCGCTCGCGCCGGCTAGATGGGAATGCATGAGTTCAAAGTATTTACATGTTAGATAGACGAGTATCAGGTGAGACGTCTCGCGTTATTGTTATCGGGTATTTCCAATTTCGGACACAGCGACTTGCGGCTCGCGGGCGTATATGCGTAAAGCTTTAAAATTGATCGCGTACTTTTCGCTAAATCGCTCAGCGCCGTTAAGATCATCGCGGTAGCGAGTGCAGTGCGGTGAAGTGAAGTGGAGTGAAGTGAAGTGAAGTGAAGTGAAGTGCATGAAGAGCGATTGAGATGCGGACAGCTGGATGCTGAGGAGGCTGAACGGATGCGTCAGGATGCGACGCTGTGTCACCGGTGAACCTGGACAACTGGACGTCGACGTGAACCGGAGAGTGTATAATTTAAACGCTCATAGAGCGCCGTATTACATAGTGCACGCTTAGACGTAAAGCGCATGGACTTTCAAGGAGAAAAAGTCAGCACGCGCGGCGATCGTGCGTCTCGGCAGTTCCACTTTACTCGGGAGAGATTGAAGAAATGAATTACGGTAACGGGCGTTGAACTCGTATTCAATGTGACAAAAATTACGCGAATTATGCAAGCATCTGCGATATAATTAGCGGCCGTTAATTGAAGATTATGAAATTAGAATCGCGCGCGTAATTCAACGTAATTCCCGAGTCGGTTTATCATGCATCCTGCAGCGTACGGCATTATAATAACGTAACGTTAACTGGCGGAATTTCACCGTTCACCACAGCGTAACTCGCGTTCAAACGCATCCGTAATCCCAACTATCGTGCCGCCAACGTATGAATTACTGCTGATCTACTCTTGAAATTGGATTAAGCCGTAACAACTAGCTGGACACACACACACACACACACACACAACGCGCAACTTCGACATATTTAAGTATATATATTGGAGCGAGCGTGCGGGCACGCGCGCTCTGACAACAATATAGTAAAACATCTCCGCTCTATTTTTATTCTATATATCGAGTGAATCGGGACAGCCGGCTTCGCTTTTGTGAAAAGAAATCGTCTTACAAATTTCTCCGTAAAAGAGCTCGCGAAGCGAGAAGATTAGTTCTCCTTTTTGGCAAGTTTTTCCCCTCACTTGTACGCTCTCGAAGTTGCGAGTCGCTTTACCGTTAATCGGTGATCTATGATAACACACAAAAAGTTCGCGCTTCATTAGGTGAGAAAGATATCGCGATTGCAGCGAAAATTGGCGCGATGATCGACCGCGAGAACTTACGTTCTCGTATCAAATGCGCAGAGTTCCTTCTATGAATTTTCGCACAAATATTTCTCGCGCCGACGCATCCTTTCATATGTCTTCCGAAAAGCATCTTCATAAATCTATCATTCGTTTGGGCGTTTCCCGTCCGAAGTACGAATTTTACAAGCGGGAAATTTACAAAGTGTTGGCCGCAACGAACTTAAAATAAAATTCCGCGAAATACACCGCTCGCACATTCCCCGCTCTGAAGCTTATGATTTTTCGTCAATTAAATAAACCTCCGCCGGTTGGCGTCTTGGACGGTTTTCGCACAATTGTACGGCGAACAAAGCGTCCCCTGCTCGGTTCTAAAATTCGCGCACAAGCTCGCGCATATTTCGCGCGCTCGCGATGAAAGAAATACGCGGGGGAACTGGGCCACATAAATCTAGTTAAATCTAGGAAAAGCATAGCCGAAGCAATGAAGAAACATGCGCGCACGCGTTAGAACGACTTTCCGTGGTTTATGGGAACGCCGGTAACAAAACTACGCCGCAGTCCATTCAAATCCCTCTCTTTATGCGTTCGCACATCATTTGCCCGAGTTTTCATAACCTTCGACCCCCTGCGGCCGGGCGGTTTGCCCTCCAATATGGTTACATCAGCCAGATCCTCCATCAAGGGCGAAATCGGGAAATGCGACTCAGCAAAGTGAACCGCTCTCATAGTTCCGCTCAACGCCGGTGACTCATAAGACGTCGGTAATATCCAGTCGGATACGATTATCGAAAAGTTTCAGCGACTGCGGCGTGAGATAACGCGTTACCCCATGTGCGGTTATTGCAAGTCACACTTTCGTAGAAAAATTTAATCATCCGATTATTGTACACGTTATACACGTTGAGGCTTGGAAAAAAATGAGAAGACGAAATTATTGCTTGCGACGCTCTCGATGCTCGCTCTCGATGTCGAAAATATAATATAATATAATCTAATTTTTCAAGTATCCCTCTACTCCCCCACGCCCTCCTCCCTCTTAAATGGGACGCGCGAGGAAGCACCCGCGAGAGGATCCGCTACGAGTCAGAGCGCGAAGCACATAAGACAATTACAGGCGCAGCACATAAACAATCTTTCGATCTTTCGGAAATTAGGATGTACCGACGCCGACACGTCCGCCATCGTCGACGACAAGGGACATCGAAATAAAATTCCATCGCTGTCTGTCCGTTGTTCAATCTCTTTTACTCCCTATCGCCAAACACATCGCGCGCGCAGATATTCATCTCGAGATGAAAGCGTAAATTCCGTTCGCGCGCGACTGACAACTCCGCGCCCGGTGCAATTTGTATCCATAATTTTAATCTCGCGAAAAAACGCGAATACCCTTTAGCGCGGAGGCTCGGAGGGAGAGAATCGTTGCCCGTGGCTGGCTCACTCCTGCCGAATGGAAGAAAAAGAGAATCGCATTCAGCGCACCGCGCCGGACTCTCCCGCGCGTATTAGCGCCGCGCCGGTGAAATGATAACGAATCGCTTTCGCGAGATTACAGCACACGCGCGTATGGATCGCGGCGTGCTAGGGTCGGATAATGACTTTTCTGAGACCCGAAGCTAATCCGCGTTTCGGCGGTGATAAGGAGATACCGGCGGAGATATCAAACTCAATTTGCGCGCGTCTAAAAACGTCATTAATCATCCAGATTAATAACGAGCGCGGCCTCCGAATAATCGAGTCGAGTTTGCTCCCGATTATTCGGAGTGTGCCAGCTGCCACGTGGCTGCGATTTGAGACACAATCGATGAGTGATTTAAATCCGCCACTGTTCCCGCGACTGTGATCATTCGAAAATGCTGCGCGCATAATACGTAGTATACAATATCGCGAAAGTACTCTCTCTCTCTCTCTCTCTCTCTCTCTCTCTCTCTCTCTCTCTCGGAGGCGCTCCTCGATAAAATTATTCGGGTCGCGACAATGGCGCAGAGCTTGAGCTTCATTAGTTTCCGGGTAGATCCGTTCCTGTAACGTGGCTACCGGTCGGCGATCGGGTCGGCAGACAGACGAAAGAGGGAATGGGAAGAAAAAGCTTTTCCCGCCGGCGGTGAATCGAGCACGCGTAAATTATCATTCATCCGGCGAACGTGACGCGCAAAAGAGGAACACGCGCTCGCGCGGGAGGGCGGCGGCGGCGCGTAAAAAGGACAAAAGGGACTATGAACGGCGGATAGAGGGATGAAGAGGGTGGTATCCGGCCGATCTCGTTAATGGCGAGCCAGAGGCATCGAACCTAACCCCGATTCGACACACATACGAAAAAGCTTTCCGGCTTGTCGTCCGCTCGGATTTGTGTCAACTGGGACGCAAAGCGGCAGCCACGAACTTTACGAGAGTGCCGTCGAAGAGAGAAAAAGAAGGAGAGGAAAAGAGAGAGGGAGGAAGGGAGGAAGGGAGGGAGGGAGGGAGGGAGGGAGGGAGAGAGAGAGACAGAGAGAGAGAGAGAGAGAGAGAGAGAGAGAGAGAGAGAGAGAGAGAGGGAGGAGAGGCGCGCAGTGTCGGAGAAGCGGGAAGCGCCTGTCGATATTCACAAGCTCGCTAAATTACGAGAACTTCGTTTCTGCTCAAAATCTCTCTCTCTCTCTCTCTCTCTCTCTCTCTCTCCTTGGAGGTGCGAGCGCTTCCGTCGTAGGACAGCTCGATAGTACTCGGGGAAATATCGCAGGAAATATTTCCGCTTCCGCGCTGCATGACTGTCAACGCGCATCCACCCCCCGTGCGCCTTCTACTCGGAAGACAATTCGCGATCGGATCGCGCGAGACGTCGTCGTCGCGCTGAATATCGAGATCCGCTTACGGCTGTTAAACAACGGTGATGATCCTGTTGATAAAGTTGAGAAGTTTGAAAATTCGCAGATCGCTGACGTTAATAATGGTCGGCGAATGACAAGACGAGAAGCCCGAAGCAGTTCTTCCGAGTCGACGGTTCATCGGCGAAATCATCGCAGAATCAGACGGGCGAATCATCGCATCGGCCTCGTCTCTATCTCTGCGCCTTTTTACGCGGCGAAAACGCACTCGTTCGAAAACGCGCGCGTTCGACCATCGACCGCCGGCCGCGCAACGCAATCGCGGAAACGCGATCGAGCATTAGCGCAAATATCGCATTTCTGCACGCGCCGCGGCGATATTCGGATTTCTCCGAGCGTTCATTTCGGCACACGGCGTTATTAGCGGCCTTGGCGCAACCCTCCATCACGTTTACGATATCGTTTTTGGGGTCCCACGAGCGCGGAGCTCACCTTGCCGCCGCCCGTTCGTTCGCCGAGCATCAGAAACGCGATTATCACGGCGCGATGCCGTGGGAGGCGCGCCGACATTAAATCACGAGTATATTATGCGAGATTAGAACCGCGAGAATGAATATCCAAAGCGAGACTGGCGGCGGTTTCGTGCCGGCTGATACAGCCCCTATCTCGCTTAAACAGCCACGAAGAAGCCGCGAGACCTTCGTCGCGCCGACGCTTCGGCAGCGCGCGACACCGGTTATCGCTGTCGCATTCGAACCGGCACCGGCAAGTAATGCGGATTCGCAGCGCGCACGTCTCGCGACAGGCTTCCACGGATTCGCCCTGAACACACTCGCGCTCTCCCGTGGCCCGTGCTGCAACGCGAAGCGAATGCCTCGGATGCCTGTGTGGTACACATGGGCGGGAGAGAGAGAGAGAGAGAGAGAGAGAGGCGGAAATGGAACCGGGGATGGAAACCAGAGTCGCGATTCGACGCCGTCGCGTCCTCGTGTTTGACACGATTGTGTTGCGAGCGCGCGATGTAACCCGCTACGTCGTTATGCGAGACCATGCATAATGTATCTCCAGCAAGCTTTGATTCCGTGTATTTTTCACGCTTCACCAGGCCGGTTGGGTCCGTTGTGAGTTCTTTTCTTTTTTCTTTTTTTTATTTATTTTCTTCTATATTCGCGCATTTGCGAACGAGTAGGCGGATAAGGGGACTCGGGTATGAGGGGCATCGTGCTCCCGTTCTCTCTCTTTCTCTTTGCGTACCAATTAAATGGGATAGAGTTCATAGGGAAACTACGACGGAACGTGAATGTGAGTGTAAGTGTGTGTGTGTGTGTATGTGTACAGCAAAGTCGGGGAATGAGAGACAACGCGCAGAGTAGCGAGAATCGGAGCCGGTCTGAAAATTTCGCGGGGAAGAAAAAGTTAATTTCCCGCCTTCCCTTCGCGCGGTATTATCGTCCTATTTATCTGTCTCTTTCCGCGGCTTCTGTCCGAGCGGGCGCGGCCGACGTGCGCCGGGAGATGAGAAATTGCACGATTTAATAACGCGGTCCATCCTTTTCGCGAAAATAATTGCTCGCGTCGTTTCCTTCTCCTCGGCAATTATATCTTTCCCTTTCCTTTTTTTGTCGCTCTCTCTCTCTTTCCTTTCGACTCGCCCGCGCCGCGTCCTTTTCAATTTCGGCTGCGGATACGTCGCGTCGCTCGCGAGACTGTTCGGCCGGCCGGCTTTTATTCGTGATTTCGCGATTTTGTCCGAATAGCGAAATTCTGAGGCACTCTTCTAGATCGAATGTGATCCGCGACGAAGGAAAACGAAAAGAGAGAGAGAGAGAGAGAGAGAGAGTGGTGCGTTTTCAATTTGCAATTGACCGCACTTAATGCGATTCCGCACTCTGATACATAATTTGCGATCCAACGATCTCGAACTCGTCGCGTTATCGTTATCTTTGAGTGCGAAATAAGCTCCGGTTAATTTCTTAACGATTGCCGTTGTTCTTCCGTACGATTTTATTTGCGAGTCTTTGTCGCGACGATTTCTTTCGCTTTCTCTTTCCCTCTTCACTCAATAGACTTTTATTCAAACGTTGCTCGAGATGGGAATGCGCGCGTAAAATTGTTACGGAGAACGACTATTATACCGCTTTTGACGCCATCGCGCACTCTCGTCACAATCCAATTTCATAATTCTGACTTGTTCCGGTTATCCCAATGCGTGTAGCGCGCATGTCGTTAGCGTCCTGCAATATTACATATAATGAAACAATGCGCGAAATAAAACAATGACGGCCACTTCCCTGCCACTTTGACACTCTTAACCGGACGGCGCGCAACGGACATTGCCTTAATTCCAGCCTGAAGAGCCGTAACGGAATCCGATTTACGGACCAAAAATAAGGCCGAGAGCGAAAAGCTTTTAGTACTTCCTACGTCGGCAAATATGCGACTTATCCGGCGCCCCTGAGCGCGCACAAAATTTTCCTCACGTTAGGATTACTATAATGGAATCCCGAAATTGCACGGTTACCGGCGCACTAAAGTGATATGGTTCGAAATAATTCGCATGACTATATCCGTACGGAGATTAACAATTTAATTAAACGAAATGCGCAGAATTTCAAAAGTGATATTTTCAAAAGTTACCTATAGTATCGGGTGACACAAACTATCTGATTCTCCGATATTTACAGTTCATTTCAAATCCGGAACCATGCACCGTAAAAATACAAATTTTCTTTTTTATTCATTATCGCATATGAAATAGCGTGGGGGAAAATATGTTTCATATTTTTTCTGGCTGATAAAATTTTACAACGTAAAATAAAAAAAAAGCTATTTCCAATTCTCGCGTAGAGATACTTTGTTAATTAAGAAAATTGTTATTTGCTTGTGTGTTTAATTTGGAAACATTAATGATATCAATAATAGCTACTGGTATCCGATATCCTTCCTCTCCCTGTCCGTCGATGTGCATTATTAAAATTTTCATACACCGTCACGAGACTGCGACCGACATCTTCCCGATGCGCGGATAATTAAAAAACTGCGGCGCAACGGAATTTCGTGGCTATCGAGGGGCGCGGTTACCTCATAACTTTTATAATTGGGCCGCGATAAATCCCATCGATTCTTTCCATTTTCACGGCTCCTCCGGCCGTGAGTTAATGCCATCGCGCCATCGCGAAACGATGGTACGTGTTATATCCTGAGATTATGTCGGGGCCGCAAATTCCATTATCCATTGCAGCAATTTAATCAGTGATCTAATTTACGAGTGCCCAAGCAAACAGATAACACCTCCGATTTTCTCCGTGGCCGCGACATAGATAGATCCGTGTACGCGGCGGATTGAACCTCAGAAGTATACGCGCACGTATGTGAGGACAAATCAAAATTTTCGTTTGCATTTCACACACACGTCGCCAATGAGCGAGAGTCATCGTCGACATCGAAAGTTGCGCTCGCACGCACAATTTCGCGTGCACCTTTGTCGCACCTCTCTACGTTGTATCTACTTGCGTAAAAAACGATATCTACCGAGACGCACTCTGTTTCGTGTCTTAAAAAGGCAGTGTCTTGGTTTTGCCAACTTTATCTCCCCGAATCTTATGAATTATCCGAGAGGCTTCCTCGCGTTCTTGCGAGCTCCCTCGCGACTTTAATGAACGTCCGCCACACACACGCACACACACACACACACACCAGTATTCTCGATCGCGTGCGCCCGAAAATCAGTCTGCGTCCCGAGCTCTCGCGAGTAAATTCGTCCTATTAACTTTAACCGCGGCTCGATTGCCCTCCCGCCTTTTTCTCGACGAGCGGAAAGAACGCGGCGCGAATCGGATCGCGCGCTTCCAGCTAATCGATGTCGAACGAATCGCGCGTAAGTGCTCTAATTTGCCACTGCCGTCGCCGCTAGAGCGGCATGTACGAGCAGTGTTTGCGAGTACGTCGCAATGTCTGGAGTGCTCGCGTACGTTCGCGCCACACACTCGCTTCAATCCGCTCTCGGGAACGAGAGAAGACAAGAGAGCGAGAGAAAGAGAGAAGGAGGAGGAGAGTAGAGCACACGTCTTTTTGCTCCGCACGCAGCAGAGCCGCGGCTGTTTCGTGCGAGAGCGGAAACGGAACACGATTTACGGGTCGAAAATAGAGCCGCGAGTGAAAAGCTTTTAGTCGTTCGTACGTCGGCAAATATGTGACTAACCCAGAGCTCCCGGGTACGTATACGCGCGGGTCAGAGCCGTGCTTTCATCCACCTGTGTAATCGCTCCCTTTTCCTACCCTTCCCGCACCCGTTTCATGATCCGTCCTCTCTTTCGTGCCCTCGCAACAGCCGGCCCACCCCGTGCCGTGCCGGTGGTCGCCGTCATTGCACCTGACCGAAATCGTACTCTCGAACAAGTATTTACTGTCGTACCGTGGCAAGATTAAAAGCCCCGCGCGCGGACCCGCGGGTTTGAGGATCACCAAACGATCCTGCTCGCGGACATAGCGGCGCTGGTACGCGATATGACAAAAAATTCGCGAGCGTTCCGCGCATCTCGATATAGAGCCGAATAGAGGAAAATAAAACCTTTTAAAAGGATAAAGACCAAATAGGGATGCGCGCGCGCGCGGTTCTTCATAGTGGAGGACGCACGTACGGAACGCTTGAAGGACGAGCGAGAAATGTATATTTTCAGAAAAATGTCTTCTGCAACATTCGACGGGAGATGTCTTCTGTCTTCCTGCCTTTCATGTCGCAGTGCAACTGACGGGAGTGCGTGCGAATTAGGTCGTCGTGTCGAATTACGAGGGCGGTCTGAAAAGTTCTCGGCCTGACACATACTGGATGGCATTAGAAACTGTCAATATATTCTATCTTCTATCAATATAGTATATAATTGTATTGGAAAGTGGCATATCCCTGATATAAACCCATGTGAAATTTTATTTCGATCTGTCAAGTCATTCGAGTAGTAACACCAGTTTAATATTGACGTATCATTGTCTTTTTCAAAATGGAAAAGATTAATTCATCCGAAATTGTTAAAAGTGTATAAGGATGCATCACCTTCATTTTCCACTGTGAAAAAATGGGCAGCTCTTTTTAAATCTGGTCGTACAAGCCTCGAAGATGATCCACGCGAAGATTGTCCAAAAACTGCTACAACACCACAAAACATTCAACAAGTCCATGATATGGTGTTAGATGATCGGCGAGTGAAAATGCTGAGTGAAATAGCTGAGGCCATAGGCATCTCAAAAGAACGAATTGGAAATATTTTGCATGAAGAATTACGTATGAAAAAGCTTCGTGCAAGATGGGTGCCGCATTTGCTAACAATTGACCAAAAACGCATTCGAATGCGTATTTCTCAAGCGTGTTTGGATCGTTTTAAGCAAAACGGAAAATGAATTTCAAGCGTCGTTTCATAACTGTTGATGAAACTTGGATCCACCACTATACACCAGAGCGAAAAGGACAGTCGAAACAATGGATTGAAGCCGGTGGACGTGCACCAAAGAAGGCAAAAACAGTTCCGGATCAGCAGGAAAGGTTATGGCAACAGTTTTTTGGAATTACAAAGGTGTTTTGTCGATCGATTATCTTCAGAAAGATAAAACGATTAACTCTAAATATTATTGTAACCTTTTGGATCTATTGGATGCAAAAATTCGTGAGAAAAGACCTGCTTTAAAGAAGAAAAGAATCGTTTTCCATCAAGACAATGCACGTGTTCACACAAGTGTTTTGACAATGGCAAAATTCAACGAATTAAAGTACGAATTGCTTGAACATGCAGCGTATTCACCAGGTTATTTCGCTCCCTCTGACTTATCTGTTTCCAAACCTGAAAAAGTTTCTGGCTGGAAAGCGTTTTCATCATCAAATGACGAAGCTATTGCAGCCGTGGATGGATATTTTGCATGATGATTGCAGATCTTCCGGAATCACACCTTAATAATAGTATTGAATTATTGGAAAAACGTTGGAATAAATGTATTGAAGTTTCAGGAGATTATACTGAAAGATAAAACATATTTCACGGCAAAAAAAATTTTCTTTCATTGTTAGGCCGAGAACTTTTCAGACTGCCTATGTATATTCAAACGAGAGTGCGAACGCGCGGTGTATACGCAAGAGTCTTCTATTGTTACGAACTTGTCAACTTGCAAAATTGCAGATTTGTTAAAGAAGGGTCTCGTGGAAGGGGCAACACACCTGAGCGCGAGTACACTTGATTTGCATTCTCGCCGGCAGAGAGCAAACGGCGAGTGCGCCGTGCGCCATGATAATGTTCAAACAGATATTTTCAAGTTTCACGGGCGTTTTGTCCGGCGGCCAGCGGAGAGACAGGTGTGTGTCTCTCCGCTGGCGCGAGCCGGTCTGATGTACCGTGTACTGTTTCCTCTTTCGCGATTCCCTTTGATCGCGCGCGCAGCTACATTGTTCTAGGAATAATAATATTTTTCATCCCTTAAATTCGCGAGCGGTACGCTCGCCCACGCGAGTAATTTCTCGCCGTTGAATATACGTCCCGGTATAGCGCGGACCTCATTCCGCAGACCAAGGAATCGGCCGTACGGTCCCTTATTTCGCGATAAGTAACCAAATATCGATATCTCGCTGAAATTGATATTCCGCTCGCGGCTTCTCCGCCGCGCAGCGCGGAAAATCGCCGTCATAATCGGCGCTGAGCGGACGCGCATCGGACTTCTATAATACACTGCGTACGGAATCAACAAAGGAGAGGAGGACACGGGGTCCAATTTGTATTATGAGCTCGCAACCGTTCCATCGTTGGCGGCAATAAGCCAGCAAACGATATTAAATCGATACAGCACGCGGAATTGAAAAATACGCGGTGCACAGGTTTTGTCACCTGTGACAAAGGTGAGCGGTCGCAACGTGTCGTAAAAACTTATCACAGTGTTCGAATCATTATTCTCCAGTGAAACGTTGTGTACGAAGTGTACGACGCATTGTACAGAAGATAACAAAGGAAATTAACGACAACGGCGAGCCCCGTGCGACGTACACGAACGGCTGTTAGTATCGACGATAACGAAAGAATCCATAAAAATTATTTAATCGCGTATTCATCCACGTGGCTTTGACGATATCGACTATCCAATTTAGAAGCCGATTTATTCCAATCTCCTTTCACGTGGCGTTCCATTCTCTCCCTCCTACCCTCGCCCACCTCCCCTTTTTTTCATTCGCACACACTGCAGGCGATGGCGATGGCAGTTTCTAGGCGGATAAAGCAGCATTTCGGTATTTGGATAGAGACCTTTCAATCGGCTCGCTCTCGTACTCGGTTTCCATGTTACCGTCGCCCTGGGATCACGGATTTCTGGATTAGCTTGTAATACAGAAAGGGAAGCCGAATTCGAAAGCATCCAGCGGGATCGGTGAGGCAAGAGACAGAGATAGATAGGGGAGATAAAGATCGAGGAAGCGACAGGAATTTATTGTACTTGGAGGGAAATTGTCTGTAGAGTGGAAAGTACGGTTGTACGTACGGTCGAACTGAGATAAGCGTAATTAAGTGCGAATGATTAATAAACGAGTAAACGTGAACATGCAGACATGAACACACCAAGAGACAAAATAAAATAGATCCCACGACATTTCTGATAGGTCTCTCGCGTATTAGCCGGGGAACGGGGGGAGGGGGAGGGGGCGGAGAGAAGAGGCAAGAAGAGAGCAGAACGTAAAAAAATATGCGTACTTCGAGCGTCCGGATGAGTTCGATTTATTTCGAACGATGTCGCGCCATCGATATTCCCGAGGTCGTTTAAACGAAAATCGCTTTGAAAGGAAAAAACTCCAAAAAGCAGGAAGCATTTTTTCGCGACTCGTTATCGGACATGGAGTGCGGGATGTCCTATTCCTTTCGAGTTTACCAGAGATGCGTAACACACGCATCTCTGGTAAACGTAAAATTTCGCAATGAATAAAGCCCATAAATTTGCACGATACGTAAAATCATAAAAATCGAAAAAGTTGTTGCCGGGAAGTGAACTATTAGATGTAGATATAATATCCCGACGAAAAAGAACAGAAAGCGATACAAAAATGAAAACAACAAGCGCCGAAGACAGTTTTACCCGAGAAAAAGAAAGTATCGAACGACGCGATGCTATCTGTCTCTCCGATGCAATTTGAAAAATGACGTTCGTTCGAAATCGCACGCGCAAAGTATATTTGATGGAACGGCGAGAGCGCATTTCCCGAGAGTGGAAAATTAAATGCTCGGTATAGTTATCACTTTTTATTTTCCTTTTTATTATCCATTCCATTTGCATGAGTCTGAAAAATATTATTATTTCAGTAAAACATAGATCGCGGGGTACAGCTATCTCGATTGCCTCCCTCTCACGGAGAGCGTATCACCGCGTATCATTCGTACGCCATTGATTTTTACGGTGCTCAATGTTAAGCGCCTGTTTTTGCGCCACTTCGCGAGGGATAACAAGAGGCGCTACGCGACACATTTGTACGGTAACATTTAACTTTTCCAAAAAAAAAAAAAAAAAAAAGAAAAAAACAGAGAAACGAAAAACCTGGTGTGAGAGGGAAGAAAAATCTCACGATCCCGATTCGACAACATCCCCGATTCGAACCGCGAAATGACCTCGACGTTGTGATGCGTGTGTGTTGCAACGTTACTCTTACTCTTGGAGGATGTTACACACACCCTCCTAGAACGTATAATTCGTTCGACTCAAAAGGGGCGAATATTTACTTGCTAAATAGATTCTCACGCGGTCTGTTGTGCGGCGCGCTATTGTGCGAACACGCCGAACGTTTACAACAAAAGGAGAACTCAGATCGGGAACTTAACTGAAAGGAAGAGAGAGAGAGAGAGAGAGAGAGAGAGAGAGAGAGAGAGAGAGAGAGAGAGAGAGAGAGAGAGAGAGAGAAGCACCGGCCGGCGGCCCGCCATTCCGCTGGCCGGCGAACTCTCCCTTGGAAAATTATGACGTCTGCCCGTGCTGGTGAAGGCTCCGTTCACCAGCACGGGCGGTCCTTTTGTGACCGTCCATTGTGCGACCCTGAAAACGTGTACGCGTCGCTCGGCTGTTGTCGGCCGACCGACGCCGCGGCGTTGATCACTTCCGGTACCTCCTCTCTTTCAGCGTGCTCGCTTACGATAATCGCGCTTATGATTTTCTCTCTCCGACTTCGTCTCGCGGACCGACCGACCGACCTATACCGGCTAGTCGCTTCCGATCGATCGCTGCCTCCTTCTGTCTGCCGCCAACTTCCACTTTGGCGAACGAGCACGCGGCTACTTTAGACAGCCAATGGCGGCTTTAATGTGCCCTTTCGCCGCCGCCGCCGCCGCCGCCGCCGCCCCCGTCGCCACAACGGAATGAAAATTTCAGTTCAGCGCTTCTGTAAATTTAATTTTCCGCCGCACGTATGCGCGGGGGTGCGCCGGTCGTTACAACGACGATTTGTTGCCGCGTGTAAGGGGGTGCGCGCGCGGGCGCACCGATCCGCGCTCGCTCACGCGACGCGAATCTGAGAAAAGAGACGAAATATTACCGCGGCGGCATGAAAAATTGCCCGGGCACAGCACGTCGGGAGGCATTTCGAAAGATTCAATTTCCCCGGCGAGCTAGATTTTTCCTTGGGACGTTCTTACAGTAATTGGGCGTCCCGATAAAACATTCAACTCCATCTTAACCCAGTTTTGCTCGCTCGCCCGCGTGTTCGCACGCGCGCGTTTCCTACTTTATCGTTAATAAATATTATACGTCGGACGGAGACGCGCGCGCGCGCGCGCGCGCGCGCGATGAGAGCGGGACTGATTTATCTCGCATGCATTTGCCGCGCTTTGTAAATAGAATTAGCATAAATCCGTGAACAACCCGCTCGAGTAGTCGGAGGGTCGCTCCATCAAATATTTGGTCGGTTTGATAGTAACCGCAAACGCGTTCACACTCCTGGATGACGCGTATCGAATGAATTTTCCCCGTCTCTAAGACGCCGGCCGATAATCGCAATAACGAGAGAAGAGACGCGAGGCGCACGAGACGAATCAGCAATTGAAATGTGTGTCTGCATGAATAATAGATATCACAGAGAGGTGCGTTCGTAAAAGAACCTTCAAAGTCAATCGCGGGTATTTGTGTAACATTCGTACTTTGAGCGGTTTTGCCGACGAGAGCCGAGACGAGAACGGAAGGGAATGCCTGCTGCAAAATATCGTAATGTCGAGGTATGCGCCGCGATAGGTAGTTCTCTAATTTTCTTGGAATGATCACGATCGAAAGCAACGAACTCCCTCATCCCCGACTCCTGACTCAAACTTTCGGCACACAAAGGTAACTACGTTCGAGTCGCCCTCGAAACAAACGGAATCCAATTCGAGTACGGATGCTCCGTAAATTCCGCGCGCGACGTACACGTAATCCACACATCTGTATTAGTATCTCGAATTAATGTATCAGCCCCGGCCAATCGCAGAGAGTGTCCCTACAAATCGTCTTTTTGCCGTTTCCTCCTTTCTTTCTCCCTTCGCCTCCTCGCTTCCTTTCTTTCGCATATGCGTCCCGATTCCGCCGGAATATCTGGGAGCTTTCCGCCGACCGCCGGGAGCATTTTAATCCGACGAATTTTCCAGCCGGGCAAATCTAATCGTACAAATTAAACGAGAAAGTGTTCATCTGTCTTCTCTTATCTCAGGGCCCCGTAATCGTTGCCGAATTACGCCGAACGAACAAGCCCGGGGAGGAGGGGGGGGGGGGGAGAGGAGGAAGACGGATAAACGCGGGCGGGTGGACGCGGCTACGCGTCCGGTTTCATCTGTATGTCTCCCGGGTTTCCTGTCGAGCTCGTGAATAAATAAACCTTTGTTACGCCTTTCTTTCGATCGGTAAATATCGCGATGTGAATTGTGGCTCGTCCTGACCCCGCGGGGTCGGCGGACTCTGTCCCGCTCGCTCAAACCTTAATACGTACCGCGTTTGCGTCCGCCGCAAAACCCGCCTCACAGACCCGACGCGTTCTCGTGGAACTGTTCGTTTATTTATGTGCAAATGCATCTTCACGACAGCGGTCTTCGGTCGGAGAACACGCGAAATTTTAAATTAGAGATCGGCCTATACCTCGATGTACCTCCCCGTCTCCTGCTTTTTCTCTTTGAATTTTACGTCTGCATCCTCATGTACACACGCCGCGAGATGATCTTCGAAAAAGAAGAGAAAAATGAAAAGAAAAATCTCGACACGACAATGTCTCCGGGAAAGTTTGAAGTCCGCTTCTTCCGGAAAAAGCAAACTCGATCGCCCATCTTCCCTGCGACTCCTCGATATTTGATATTAATTATCTTAACAAAGTAATAAAGTTTTAACTTATGATCCCCTTTCCCAAGAGTGAAACGCACTCGATATTAACCCAAGAATAAAGTTTTGTCATTTCTCTATTAACTGTCTTGGAGTTTAGTTCGCGAGAAACTCGTGGCTCTGGAGATTTGCGCCTCGCTTCGATTTTCAATGCCGAGTGACTACACGGTTACCGATGCCACCCTCAATCGATACAATCCCGTCATACCGTCGTTAATTTATTCTTCGACATCTGCAGGCTGATTGTATTTGAATCAACTCAATCCCCGTAAATACCCGTCGCGGTCGCGTTAAACAAGAAACTTTGGATTATATCACATACATACAATTTTCGTTCGATCTTTAATAACATTTGCCATTTGATCTGTACAAGAACGCTCATAAAGGCTGTCGGAAACTCACGAAACGGTTCCGAATCCGAGCGGTTACTTCCCGGCGGTTTAATGGCCACTTCAATCGAGTTTTGCGGTCTGTTTCCCTTCTTGTCTTAGATTTTAAAAAAAAGATAGAAAGAGAGAGAGAGAGAGAGAGAGAGAGAGAGAAAGAGACAGGACGGAGAGAAAGAGGCGAGGTAAACGGAACGAAAGGAAAGATCCAATTTACTGGTAATCGCGTCACCGCTTTGGAGACGATTAATCTCCCCTTGTTTCTTTTTTCTCCTATCTTAGCTCTTCCATTTCGCGGAGATATTGTGTTATGATGTTTTTCATGCTCGCTTCTGCCGGCGTATTATCGGTGATATAGAGGTACGAGTCAAACGCGTCGATGCTGCGCGTCGGCAAAGAGCAAATCGTCGATGCAAATAGCCTGGTTATTTGATATTTTCGTTGGAAAAAGCAGACCTCGAAAACTATGATCCCCGAATAATTACTATGTTCTTTCGGGGCGGAAAAAAAAATACAAAAAAAAACTCAAACCTCGAAACTGTGTCGACGACAGATAATTATTTTTACTTTAACCCGCATACAAATGTCAAAACATAAAACCTGCGCACGCAATATATGATTACTCCCGTTTTAACAAACGTCACGTAAAATTTAAACGCTGACATCGCTCCCGGGATGGTTTTTTATTTCAACGAACGTCTAGAAAATCGTGCCGCGAAACTATTTCGCGCGGTGATTCGATTTTTATTTTAGCGGCTATGTAAAAATTAAAAGAGGAGGAAGACAGAGAGAGAGAAAGAGAGAGAGAGAGAGAGAGAGAGAAGGAGCCGCGACGCGCGTTATTTCCACGGTAATTATTTTTCTAGTCGGGCTCGAATAAAATTTATTCGAGCGAATTTCTTTCTTTTTTTTTTTCGTGCAAACTATGTAGACGCGAGCGGTAAATACATACCTGAGCACAAGGGCGCGCGCGATGCTGCGTTATGAATAGCGAAAGCAAGCTGATATCTGGGTCAGTCTCGGGGAGGAAGATCGGCGCTTATGACTCGGCTGTCGACCGGCAGATATTAAAGACCCGTTGACTGGCATCTCCCGGAGTCTCTTAATGCCCCTTAATTAACGTCGACGAGAGGCTAGCCAGTGCAGCAGCATCCCTTTACCCGTTTTACCGTTTTACCACCTCGCTAACAGGCTGTGGGAATTTCCGCGGTTATGTAGGGCGCGATGGAGGGACCGGTGGGCAGAGAGCGAGCGAGATTTATGATGCTGCATCTTTTTTTCGTCGCGTCTCAAACACACACTCGCAACGGCGCGGATGCAAGCGCTACTTTGGCGCTACACGCGACTCCGCGACGTGAGAGATGTGAAATCGACCGTGGCGCGAAGTTAAATCGATCGTCCTCCGAAAGTAACATAATCCGGAAATTAATATTAGCGAAAACGGAGAAACAAAGTCTCTCCGCGCTCGGAAAGACAAACAAAGCTCCGCGGTTTGGGCGCGTATCTACGTGGACGTTCCTCGTAGGAAAATGTGCGACATTTGTCAGGCAGCAGAAGAAAGCGCTTATCTTCGAGCTGGACCGAGTTTCATCCGTGGGATATTTTACTCGCGAAAAGATTCCGTTAATTGAATTCAGTCGAATAAAGCGGAGCACTCTTACGTGCACTTTAACGCGGCGAAACGTAACTTATTTGAAACACTATGGAAATACAATCCTCACGAGGTCGTATTACGGGAGCAATAAGAGATATTATTCCGAAACGGCGAGCGGCGTAAAATACGCTGTGGGTTTTCTTCAGCTTCATTACAAATTTAAGCGCAACGCCGTCGGGTCTTTTATCGTGGCGGTGACGGGCGCCGCGGATGATACCGGCAGCTTTCAATTACCGTTGAAAAAATTAAACGAAAACATTAATTTCGCCGCGCGCGGAATTGTTGCTTAAAAGGAGCGATAAATATCTTCTTCTCGTAGCTCTTGCCCCGGGAGTATCTCCCTCGCTCGCGCCTCGTCCGGTAATTACCGCTTAGACGTTTCTTCTTATCGGGCGCGACACGAAGCCCGTTAAAATAATTGATCTCGCCAGAGAAGTGATGTGTACTGCTAATGAAAAATTCGACGCGAGACATTCGCGCACTCGTCGAGGAAGCACTCGTCGCGAAAAGAAAATATCCTCAGCACGATAGTCAGACGTACGATATGAAAAGTACGGACGCTCGGTGCTCTCAAGCCCCGCATGTTTTAAGGATTAAATATTACCGGCCGCAGAGGAACATTATAATGTGATATTTCAAGTAGACGCGGTTCACAGAACGCGACGCCTGACGCTGGCGCCGCGTTCCACCATTCGCGCGATGTTTCATCCCCGTGTGTGTAAGATCTCGTAAAGCATGACTCGCTAATTCCGCGGAATTTCGTAATTACACTCTTTCTCTAACCCCACCCGCGCAACGGGTCCACACCCCCTCCCCCTTTCATCCCGCGCGAAACTGCTTAAATTACGCCGATTTAACACTTCGACGGCCACCAGCTCATGCGCTCGTACATACGTCCCGCCAAAGCCGCCCTTTGAGTCTTTCCCCGAGCGACTAACGACCAATTGGCAATCCGGTCGAACTAGTTCCCAACTAGTTCTGACCGAGCTGACGTCGTTATTCCGGCTTCCGCTAAATCCCGCCACGGCGCTTTTTCGCTCCGCTCTTTTTTTCTGCCCCTCGCGCGCGCGCGCGGTAGAAGTCGTCGTTGCCTTTGCTCGCGACTCGTCGAAAGTCAATTCGCCCTTTTCCTCGCATCGAGAATGGTCTCGTGTTAATCGCGAATGAAGGGGCAGCTGAAAGCGAACGGGAGCAACTCTCTTTTACTTTTCTCTTTCCCTGTGATGTCGTCTACAAATGAAAAGCGGAAATAAATGTAGCTTTTTAGGGCATTGTACGAGTGCGAGCAATTGGCAATGTAGCGTAACCATCGACTTCGGGGGTTGTTTTCCCTAAATAGAACAACTTTAATTTTCACATAGTACTCACGCGCGCACACACACACACACACATACACGTACACTCGCGCGCGCGTGCAACACGTTCAATTTCATTCGCGCTTACTGTTTGTTCGTAAAGAAATTATTGCTGAAATTGTTTCGTCTCTAGCTACATCGCCGTATCACTTTGTAATGCTCGCTACAAAATTGGCCTTCTGTAAAATACGCTTCAATACTTTCGTGCCAGTTCGTGCTTTTTAAATCCGACGAAGCTTTTCTATACATTACTCTCCGGTGTAGTTTGTCGAGAGAGGAGGAATATACCGAGCAATTTGATACCTTTATTTCTTATCGTGAAAGTTGATTGAGTTGCTGCGGGGTTGATTGAATTTTTTTTCACGTGATCGAATGGAATCAACGATTGTCCGGAGGATTTAGTTTCCAATATCAAGTACCTCAAATACGCGACCTAACGAAGGATGAATCTCTCTTTAATACCGACGTAATAAGTCGCGCTAATGTATGTGCCTCTGTGCTGTATAGTGCGACGATACAAGGCGCATCATTAAACACGAAACAATGAAATATGTGTTTGCGAAAGTAACAATGAATCTGCACCGAACTCTAGCTAGTACGATCATTTTCATATTAAGCGTAAAATTCAAAATTTCTTTTTGTATAGTTTCGCCATTATCTCGTTACTTTAATAACAGTTCTAATTGCTCGACTACAGGAGAAGACAGAATCTTACTTATCGCAAGGAGCAAGAGGACGGTGTACCGAAAACAAGAGAAAGAACTCGCGCAGAAGAAAGGTAAAAAGTATCCTCCAACTTATGATCGATGAATCGGACGTCGTCTTTAGAGACTGTCGGCATTCGGGCCTTCTGTTCAAGTTTCCGCGATCGAAGGGATAAAAATCGTATCCCCCGATTGTAAGACACTCTCACACTGCTCCAAATTAGATGGGAATGAAGGAGGGGGACTGAGAATCCCTCAGATGCAGCTGGCAGAATCGCAACTGCATTTCTCAGGGAGGAATTCGCCGTCGTGTGACGAACTACTGGCGATCGAACTCACGACGGGCGCTTATCGCCGAAATGGAGAAAGTCAAAATTGACTTCCAAGGTTATCGCGGATGCCGATGAAAAGTCGGCGATGAGTACGGAGGGACGATATCGTCGTTTAACGCCCGGTCGCTGCTAATTCGCCGATATTACTTCGGCACTTCGCCGAGAAGTTCGTCGAGAAGGAAAAAGAGACTGAGGGAGTGGGTAAACGACGGCGCAATACTTATGCGTAGCCGCGACTCGGACGAATACGAGAGGACTCGCCATTTTCCCGAAGTCATCGGAAGAGAAACGAAAAAAAAGAAAAAGAAAAAGCGCGGCCAAGAAGCGGAAATATTGCGCAAAGTCAATTTCCCGAAGGACTCGGATCTACGTACGTAAAACAATACTGCGAGGGAAAATTGGTGATTTTTCAAATTCGGTCACTATTCTGGGTCGAGGGAATTTTTCAAGCGGGTATAATAATGAATTTAAGTATATTCAGATACAATGTACCTTCTCCCCATTCGCTACACAGACAGAGGAAAAAGAGACTTACAGCGTGCGCAAAAATATGGACAGAAAATTACAATTATATTTTCCTCTCGCTATTATGTATTCTAAAGAATGTTATGCATTTCTTTACGTATGTTTCATGTTTCCCTTTCCAAGGCAGAAAGAAAAATACCCTCTTTTTGAACATTCAAAAATCGGTTTCTGTCAAAATATCGCTATTACATGTCTGAGTGTACTAACCGATTTTCTAAAATGCATCCTAATATTAATCCATCAAGGATATCTTATTATCGGCAGTCGACACATTCGCGACAGCTTTGAAATACAGCAAACGCCAGAAAAGGGGGAGGGAGCGGGCGAGAAGAAAGGAGACGGCGAAAAGTAGCAAGAAGCAAAAGGAGAACGAGCTAATAAAAACGTCGGCGTTCTCCGCAAGCTCAATTTCTACGGAATGCGAGCGAAGCACGATCCACTTTTCTACTTTATCCTTCGACGTTCGGTCGTTTAACCCCTTGGCGCTACGGTGTAAGAAGATTCCATTGTGTGCTGCCGAGGATTGTATCATACTTGAGTTCTCGCGTCAGGCTTTAACGCGCCTTAATAAATCGGCGAATATGCGGAATGCGAGCCTTAAATTTGCAAGCGTGAAAGTCGTCGCGACATCAGGCGACAGACGGAGAAGCTTGCTTTATTAGCTCTCGATATTTTATCCGCCTCGTATAACTTGGCTATTTCACTTAGGAACGACCGAACGAACCGGCTAATTCCAACGATTTAGCTCTTGCGACGTACCACTTTCGTAGTCATTAATCGTTGCGATATATTACGATAAATCTGCTAAAACGAGCTAAAACCTAAACCTCGAAGCGTATCGATGAATTGCAAAGCGTGTCGTTTACCATTACAACGGCGCACAAATTTTTAGTTTCCTCAAACCTCCGGCACCTAAATTTAATACATGTGTGTCACGCGTGCATGTAATTTATTATATTCAAATTTATTTGTATGCGTGAATCTAATATTTACCTAACTTATATTTACTTAAATTCTATCTGCAATGTTCAGATTTATTTACGTGGAAGAACGGCATATTTTTCAGGCAGTAGAAAAAATCAATTGTTGTTTTTCACAGAACAATCTTTCCTTCTCCTTTTTATATTGATTGATTCCAACACACTTCGCGAATTGCGATCCGCACAATAATGTATAATAATTTATTTCTACGCGCGGGAGCGCGGGAGCGTTAATAAAAACGAGAATGTTTTAGACACGGATCTCCTAAGCCTCTACCAATTAACCTTCCACGAGATATTTCGCATCAACTTTGCTCAACGCCCTTCGCGCACGCTCGTAAATTGTTATATTACACTTTAATAAATTTCTCGAGGATCCTGCGGAAAAGGTGTTCGTCGCTCGTCAAACATGCTGCAGAAATTAGACGGATTCTGTAACTAAAACGAAGAGAGAGAGAGAGTGCACCTCGCACATCCGTCTACCGTGCACCTCGTTGAGAAATTTAACGTGCAACAAGATACCTTCCTTTCTCTCGTATATCGTACATATTATAATACATTCGGATATCTAATGAATTATTCGAGCAGACCGTTTAATGTCGAGAACACACACAAAGAGTACCAGCAAAATAGAAAAATTAGCCAGGGAAACGCGGGCCCTCTTCCTAGTCTCGCCAGTCAAGCACGATTTTCTGGAAACGCGAGATGGTAGCTAGAATGCTCGTTTCTGACTTTATCGCCCGACTCACGCCCGTTTGCACTCTCGGCACCTAAATTCTCCTCGTGTATTTCGAGAATAATTCAAAAACCGACGGCAAGATTATGTTCTTAGCGCGAATTAATTTCCACGGGAACTGAAAATAGAGAAAAGTAGATACGCAGAAATTGCAACGGGTAATAACTCTTCGAAAGGATATTTCTCGGATGCACTCTCTAATTTCATATCGCAAATTTTTTTTCTTTCGTTTTCTTCTTTTTTACTTACTAATATCACCCGCAGTAGATGATTCGTTCGCTTGTCCGCGTTAACGATGGAATTTCTGTGAATTACCGTCAGGATAAAATCGCTAGCGCTAGCGAATATGGCGTATACGATATAAAATAATATCGAGAAAATAAAAATTTGTAGGTTATTTCCCTGATTAATTACAGAGGGAAAGAGAGAAAGAGGAAGCAGGATGGAGAGAGAAACACAAAGAGAAGTAAGCCTTACTTCTCCTTATTATAATCCTTCGCCGCGAGGATTACAACGTGACGGATTAGGACAGACCAAAGAGTGCAATCTCGGAGAGATGGATGATTCAATGAATAATTATCGTTTAATATAGGGCCGACGAAATTGAGAATAGAGAGAGTGGCCCATCGGGAAAGCACGCTATATCCTTATCTCTCTGTCTCTCCGCTATATATTCCCTGTTGTATTATTCCAATCTTTTCTTTACAAATCGAATATCCGAATGGAAATGTCTGTTTATGAACAGGCGATTGCGTATATAATACAACTAATAACAAGACTAAATGCCTAATACGCCTAAATTATGCTTATAGATACGATGATTGAACGCGTAAAGAAATGTGCGATTCTCCGTCAATTCATTGAAAAGTTGAGTTGACATTGAGCGGAGCTCAATTCTTGTATAGCCACGGTCACTAGTCACTAGAAGAGACTGATGGATTTTCGGGAAATTTTCTGTCTAAACTACACAATGTTGGCTTGGGAATGCCCGACACGCGAGCATCGTAAAATCTCCACGGGTCGTGAAAGCGAATTCTAATTCGATGAACATTCTCTTGCTCGCCGTGAATGGATTGTCTGGAGTCAAACGTCTCGTCTAATCCGAAGGGAGACAGTCCGCCTCTCTGTAAATGGCCATCCA
The DNA here is from genome assembly GCF_003227715.2 of Harpegnathos saltator. Taxonomy (NCBI): domain Eukaryota; kingdom Metazoa; phylum Arthropoda; class Insecta; order Hymenoptera; family Formicidae; genus Harpegnathos; species Harpegnathos saltator. The sequence continues at coordinate 288,610 of NW_020230183.1, read as the reverse complement.
CTCGGCTCTAACGGGATTTCACGATCTTCGCGACGAATACCGGCGAGCGACGTCCCGTATTGTCTTCCGCTTTACCCTTCGTCCAACCCTTCGAATCGATCCCGTACACTACCAGTTATTACTTAACTGTGTCGCAGCAGCCGGAATGGGACACGAAGCGGGGTGTGCACGACTGCATCGGAGAATTTCGTCCCCGATTCTGACACATATTTAACCTAATTGATACGTGTCTCCGCGGAATCGTCCCCGGAATTTGTAATCGGGAGTATCGGGAGTGATCGATATAAAACGGGGGTGAAATATGATCTCCATGCCTATGCCACGACGTACATACTCGATCTTGGGGGTAGCAATTTCTACACGCGATCTATTCGCGTATTCGTGTCTCTCGCGGCTCTCTCGAAAACGTTCGCGGTAAAAATCCCCCTGTCGTGTAAAATTCATATATACAAATTGTTTCCCATAATAATAAAATGAATTCGTAGCTATTTTACAAGAGTATCAGGGGGAGACATCGATCGGGGCGACGCGCGAAGAGAATCGGAAAGTCCGCATTACAGACGGAGCAATATTCGGAAACGACGCAGAGGGAAGTAGGGGAATAATAATATTCCAGCTCCCTTTCGCTCTTTCGTTTTGATAAAGAAAGTCCGAGTGGAAGGGACACGGTGTGTCCCCTCATTGCCGGAAAATATGATAATACCGACGTCGCGAGGGAAATCGCGGAAACCGGTATTACGATCGTGCGGCGAATTGAATGAAAGGAAACGTGATGCTTCTTATGCATGCATACGCGCGCTTACGTCGGCGGTTCCAACGTAATTGCGAACGTAATTGCGAGGGACGATTTTTGCAGGGCTTCTTTTGAATCTTCCTCGCGTAATTAGAAAATTTGGAATTTTTTTTCAAATGTACAAATTTTATTACGTAAATTATTACGTTACGTTCGCGTATCAACGATAATGCATTCTCTGGCGTATGTGTGTGTGTGTGTGCGAGTTTTTTCTTTCTCTCAATCAAAAGGTTGTTGTAGCACGCATACACGAAAGTGCAATGAAAAAGACGCCTTTTCGCGTCCTGTTTCGATTGCAATTTTTAGCCGATGCACGAAAAACATCCTGACATCCTTTTGTGGAGTAATTTAATGAATTTTCCGTCCCAGAAAGTGCCGCGGTCGCAAGTAATTCCATTGAGCACGCCGGCCGACGCATTCATTTTCTCGTTATACAATTACACATATCATGCCCGGTGCCAAAGAAGAACGTGATCGTTCTGCTGGTGGTTTGTCGTCGCGCCTAATTAACCGCTTTTTCCGCACGAGTATTCTCGATGTTTTTCGAATATCAAGCAGTATCAGAGAGAGATATATATATATATATATATATATAAGTTTTAATATTTATAAATTATTCTTTCATTTGGCGTGCTATCGCTATCCAATTAATGCCTGTGCTCGATTAAACTGTTTATCTCTCATGTTCGGCGAAAGTTTCCTCTTGTGTTACGTAAAAAATATTTAATTGAGCATCTTGCTGACTTGATTACGGCCGCACAACCCACCGTGAAATCCTATTTTTCTGAAGTCTTTTATCAAGTTAATCGCATTGTGAGGTTCGCTCCGCGAGCCCGCGACGAAAGTATGAAAATAAAGCGACTGTATCGCCAAACGAACGCCATTCGAACACCAACCAACCAGCGTGCTCATCCGCAATTAGGTCAATTCTACTCTTTCGTTTGTTGCACAGAATCCTGAGATAGATAGATACCGCGATAACTAGCAGAAATATTTAGACGTACATATATTAAGACACAGGACACATAATAATACTAAAATAAAATAATAATAAAAGCATAATTCAGTTAATTATCGAAATAATTTAAATAATTAGATAGATATGTAGATCTGGTTTAATTTTCACCAAACTTTCGGTTATCACGTCGTGAACATGAAGGATTCACGCATTGGGGGAATCTTTGTGCGTTTTGTTCTTTTCGGCAATCGGATACAGCCTAAAATTTCGTTACACGGCCAATTGGCCGGAAAACAGGAGATGTCGACTGGCGCTAATTAAGGCCGGAGACCTGATTTCCGAGCGCCTAACGCTGCACACGATAATTATTACACGAAATCTCCCTTAACGGGGCACTTTGCGTGCGCGTATAAGCCGGCAGTGTGGCGCGACACACAACAAAGACTTTTGTTGTGATCGAGACGCGAGCACACAGCACGGAGACATCGCGCGCGTTATTAACAAACACGATACACAGCATCAAACAATCGCCGGCGTAACGATAGTGCGATTGCTCAATAAATCTGCCGCCGCGCGCGAGCTACGCGAACGACGTTAACAGCGCAATAAACAATTAATCCAGCCGAATATCGGGTAATTGACATAGATGAGCGACATCTAAAAGTCGGTTCGAGCGATTCCCATGTAAAATGAAAAACGCTCTATTGTGCGACAGATCGATTTTCGCGCGAACGTAGAGCGAGAACGTCATTTAATAATAAATGACAAAAAAAAAGAAAAGAGAACCGCCATTTGGGGCGCAACGAAGAATCCTTTTTAATTAAACCGTCGCGTTATCCCGGCGCTTCATCGATGCAGCCGTTCGGAGTCTAAGCCTCGCCTTTTAAGCGAGGTCGGTGGGAAAGTTTCAGCGGAAGTTTTCTCGAAATAGCGCCCGCTGAAAGTTTCAACGCGCGCGCGCGGTCGAGAACAGTAAATTGTCTCGCAAAACGAGAGGGGCGCGCATCCACGGGCGCGTTAATTAACATCATCGAGCATCCGGATGCGCGCGACAGTTTTGCGCGCTTTCGCGTTTAATATATAAACACGTCATCGGAATACAATGTATATATGTACGGTCGTACTCATTCACGCACACGCGTGCTTGGGCAGACAGTGTTGGGAGTGACGTTCGTTAAAAGTAACGGAAAAAAAGCTCGATGGTAATTGTCGACTGAAAAATGCGCACTTTTACGTCGGGAAAACTCACGACGGGTAAATTGGCCCTTGAGATCGCTTTGAAATGGCGCGACATGCGCCAGAACGGAATAATGATCGCCGTAATAACAATAATGTTGTTTTTACGCGGCGCGACAGTAACTCCGGCGAGAGGCCGGTTCGTATTTAACGCGCGCATTTAAACGTAAATGTATTTAAATGCAGCACCGGCGGAACTTTCAAGTTGCAACAACAACCGGCAGTTTGCAAAATATGTTAGCGCCACAGACGAATTAAATCGGGAATATCGGATTGTTTAAACGTAACTTGTGACAAGGCTTGTCATCCGACGCGTCGCCGTTCTACTTGCGCCGCTTTTTCCCCGTTTTTCCTCTCTTTTTTTCGCGTCACGAGCGATTGTCGGTTGGCGAGTCGAAACCGGTCGGACGATAGTCCGATCGTTAAAATGCAAAGCGAGGATCAAAGCATGGAATTAGATCAGACACGTAGACGGGCTGCCTGAAACTAGCTGAAATATTGCGCGTAAACCGAAATCGGATGTGAGAAGTGACATTTGCGTTCGGTGTTTCACCCGGTGGTTCACCCGGTGGTTCTCCCGTCGCTGATCGAACGTTATACGAACGATGCGAAACGACGGTGAATAGTGAAATCGCGCGAATAAAAATCGAAGGAGAAATCGAAATTCCACTCGGGCGTCTCGATTCTCGCGAGTGATTACTTTTTCGACACGCAAAGTCTCGTCGCGCGACTCACTCTCTACGATAATTATAAAAACGTGTCGCCACGCAAGAAGAAATATCAGACTCAATATTTCGGGCATTTTCGACATAAAGACCTTCCTTTCTTTCGGGATAAAGGCAAAATTGACTTCCGCCGGCGTGTCGATGTTCGACGTTCGCGTTAAACAAAAAGAAATCGATATCTCGGGCCGTGAGAGAGACGCAATTTCGACGAATTCAGATCTCGACGCGCGCGCACAAACGATCTCTGTCTTTATTCGCGACGATGGGGCCGCCACGATTGTCTCAAAATTCTCTCGCGACGAATGCGCGAACTCGGCTCGCGAAATTACATCGATCCCCGCCCGCTTTCCGCCGTCAGATCAAAGAATCGCATCGCGCGCGGAGTACACGAGGAGCGCATTTACTCCCGCCCGTAAGCCGCTCGCATGTCGCGCGGGATTCTTACGCGCCGATACACGTAGTCGGGCAGAGGGGACGTGTTGATCCGTGTCGAAAAACGCCCGGAGACAAGGAGGAGAAGGGTTCATGACGCGACATAAGCGCGACGACGGTGTCGTTTTTCCGCTCGATCCCGACTCGGTGGTACCTGGGAAGACTCCGCACACGCGCGCGCGCACGCACTTTGCGCTTCGGGCGGAATAGACGCGCGAAGAGGATGAAATGACAGGAAGTGGAAGGATATTAGCCTGGATGTCACTCCGCGTAATAGGAGGAGACGGGTAACCCCTTTCCCGCCATTTGCACCCTCTATACGCCCTTGGGGTACGCGGAACACCCCCGCAATACAGCCGGCAGAATAGGTGGTACCGGCGTTCGTCGCTCGTCCGGCGATAGAACTCCACCGCAATATTGACTGCTCCTGACACGACGAGGGTTTGTTTTCCTCTCGGATAATGGAGATTCGAACATCAAAGAGGGAGAGAGAGGGTGCAGAGGTATGCAGACGCTGGCGATGAAAGTTCTCATGAAGGAGAAGAGCTCTCGTGTTGCGCTCAGAAGCGATTATATATCCCCCCCACCGTCGCACTTACGCAAGCGGCTTGATAATTTAAAAGGGACGTGAAATTAGTATATTTGTTGCATTCATCGCTCGTCCGACTTTTGAATAATGAACGAGAAATTAGATCGCGTCGAGTCGGCCTGTCGACCGGAAGAACGGATGATAATACAGACGGAATTTCTCATTCCGAACGGAACTCGATTTCTCCTCGCGGATATAGACAGAAGGAAAAATGTTCGAAGCCAACGTCAGAAATATTTCGTATTTATCATGCAACAGTTCTCTTTCCCCTTCCCTCCCTACCTCTTTCTGATTCTTCTTCAAAGTACTGCATCCGTCTCTCTCCTTTAACGGCATCTCGCGTACGGAGAGTGCGCGACGCGATTATTATTTTCGAAAAGAGTATACAACTTTCGACGGGGAAGTAGATAACTTAGGAGGGTTACGATAGATAAGCGAAACAGCATGGGGATCAAGGTGCGCCGTTGTTGAAGTTTGATTGAACGCTTATCTCGACATTCTTGTGTACTCAGGACAGTGGCGGATGATGTCGGGACGGGAATAAGAAAATCAAGCTTCCGCGAGCGCGCGCGGAAGGAAACTTTTCCTGCGGAGGAGCACTTCTCTCACGTGGAAAACAGAGAATCAAGAGATCATGAGTATCGAGTTGCCCCGCGTCTGCTGCCGCTGCAGCAGACTGCTTTATTGCCGTTTAGACTTCTTTTCACTTCGCTTTGTTTGTCTTCGCCCGCCCTGTCTCCCCCGCGATGCGGCGTCATCTCTCACGTCGCGTTGTCTCGCCTCGAGAATTCACCGGTCACGCATCAGCCGGATCAGCCGGAAAAATGAGGAAAGTTCCGCAGACGCGACGCGGGTCTTTATCTCCTTGCGTAAAAGCCAGCCGCTCTTCCCGCCGCATAACGGTGATAATTTCGCGAAAAAAAGCGAAGCGCGCCGCGTCGTCGCGATGCGCGAGAACAAAACGCGCCCACTGGGAAATCGCGGAGGCTTCATTAGTGTCTTTTGGTTAAACAACTTTCGCGAAGATGCCGGGAGGGATGTTCCGCAGCATCGAGCGCGCGTTAATTATATCGCGATAATTTTCCGACGATGAGATTATTAATGATCGCAAATAATTCAAACGCGACGTGCGTTCACGCTTAACAGTCACCCTGATGGTGTTAGCCCTCAATGCTCCCCTGCGCTCGTTTTACGGCGAATGATCAAGGGGAGCAACTGCTGCAACAACAATTTCAACTAAATTTTCAACTTGCAACACTCGCCCGACGAGTCGGGCGCCCGACTGTCGGATGTTCGCGGCGATGCGCTAATAGACGCGTCTTAATTCTCATTCCGCAGGCATCATAATACGCGGCAAAATCCGACCGCGAATTTGCAAAGGTAATACAAAGTCGTGGCCAGCTGCGGACGACGCTCTGCAGTTTCATGGCACGATGTTGCGAAACAAGTACCTAGTTCAATCAATGAGCAACGCTCATGTGCAAGTGCGACAAGCCGACGCGGACGGCGCGGCGCGGCGCGGCGCGGCGGCGGCGCGTTCCGACTATATTACAACATATGCATATGCATGCATAAATAATGTTGAACCGGACCGGCGTCCGGTCAAATTACATGCTTACGTTGGTCGCGAATCGCCGGCCGATTGCTTCGCCGAGCGTGAAAATCGGTTTTGGCCACTCGGGGGAGCGTGGCAAAACGGTTTCCCCGTGACCATTTCCTGCTCGGTGAAGGCAGCGCGAATGCTCGTAGACATCCGGAAGTTAGCCGAGCGAACACCATCGAACTGGCTTTGGGCGTTGCGGACACGGACACGGGAGCAGAAATTCGCGCGAGGCATCGCGCGCCAACGAATGCCCGCTCGGGCTTTTACGATTTCGAGCGAAGTCGTGTCATTTTGCAGGGGGAGGGGGGGTTGCCCACCCCCGCAGCACTCCACGGCGAAGTTTCGCCGTGTTATTATTCATCTTTTATAACTCCGCTCGTCGCGTGTGACGCACGTTTCCCCCGCTGTTCCCTCTGACGAGATTATTATTATTCACAATATTACTAGCGAGTCTCCGGTTCTCAAATTTAGCACCGTTTGCAACCGCAAATCCCCAACGCTTCCGCTCGTTCGTCCCGCGCTTATCGTCAAAGTTTCGTTGAGCTGCGCTTTTTTCAGCTCGACCCGTCGCGTCGCCGTCGGAGCAGAGATTCTTCGTTCCGACTGAAGTATTCGCGCGAGTATGAAATTCGGCCGTGACTTCCCGCTTGCCGAGGATCTCTCTCTTCGAGGTTTCCTCTCTCAGCACGTCTCACGATCAAATGAGAGGAAAAGGGTTTGCAGGGTTTGTAACAACCCACCGTCTTCTCACGAAGGCGCGACGTGATGACGCGTCCGCACTCGCATTCACACTCGCGCGATTTCACCGCGTCAATTACCGGGATGTTGACGTGACCATTTAAAAAAGCCGCCGTCGCCGTCACCCGGCGCCATCGTCGGCGGCGTCGCGTGGCTCGAGGAGAGCTCGAGAGTGGATTTCACGGGACAGCATTCGATGGTCGATCGATAGCTCGAGGACCGTGCACGCGGCGCACAAAGCGCGCGCGATCCAACACCGGCTTGTTAACGGTGGTTTAACATCGAGAGCGGCTGTGTGCGCGCGCGCACGCACGCACGCACGTGTGTCTCTCCGCACTCTCGTACTCGTCCCTCCGGCCCCTCGCTCCTCGTGCGTGTCCGTGTTTATCTGTGTTCCTCTGCTCTCCCCCATCCCGTGTGCGCGCGCGATATTTGCCATAGGAAACCACACAATAGTCCGTCACACCGCGGCTCGCCCATAGTCGACGTATGCTGTGTATACGTCGTACTCTTCCCCCTCCCCCCCCTCCCCCCGCACCGCCATCCACCCTCGCAGAGCACGGTGCACGGTGCATCGATGAAACCGATGCACCAATTCTCCCCGGCTTCAAGTGTCGATACGTTCGACACAAAAGCCTTCCTCCCTGCCGCCGCCGCCGCCGCCGCTCGTCGCCGGCTTGGTGGGATATCAGGAAATTAATCGGCGCTTTGTTCGCATTTTATATTACACCGTCGAGCGGAACAGGACATGCCTGCGTCCCGCTCTCTACGTCCCGGATTTGCCGCGCGTTGTTCCCTGCAACTCGCGCGCTCGCGTTTTCTAATCCGGGAGTTTCGCGTCGCGCACTCGCCCGAGGTAGTATTTCCCTCGCTACCCTCTTTCTCCCTCCCTCGGTCTCTCTTTCTCTGACTCTCTCGTGTGATTCGGGTACGATTGAACGTCGTGTTAAAAGCGCATGGCGCTAATCTCGGGTTGAGGAGAATTTATATCTCTCTGTGTCCGGATGGTACGTGAAAAGAGATGATCAGCTGATAGGCTCTATTTCAGAGAAATCCTGACGCTATCAGAGAGAATAAGCAGAAGAGCTAAATAATGATTATTTTTGAAATATACAGGTTATACATTTTTTTTTGCCACGTTCCATTTCACGCTCGTTCCCGCATTCGATCGGGAGTTCCGGAAAAAGTCACGAGCCACCAGAGAGAAAGAGAGAGAGGAGAGAGAGAGAGAGCCGTAAACCCTTAGAACTGTAAATTCACACGAATTGCATCGACGACGATGCGTTACACGGGCAAAATAAAATCGTCTCTCTCCCCAGCCACATCCTCAATCGCGGGTTTCGAAGATGATAGCGAGCTCTCGCCGGCGCTCTCTCTCTCTCTCTCTCTCTCTCTCTCTCACTTCCTTCCGCTCTCTTCCCACGTCACGGACCGAAACTAAAGGAGCGGAAGGAACGTACAGATGGGGTACGCGATAAGCTGTAAAAACCATCATAGATAATGGAGCAATATTCCTTCTGTTCGCTCGCTCTCTTGCTCTCTTGCGGAAACGCGCGCGGTTTAAAGCGAGAGAATAAAGCACACGCCAATCCGTTTTTATCCTCGAATCCACGAGCCGCGCGGAACAACTTCGCGCACGCTCGCACGGACGTACTCGCGGAAGGGACTCTGGCCGGGCATTTGCAGTTTTACGCGGATTCAGAAGTGATATATTATCTATGCTCGCTGTATTGTTAAGTCGTCGCATAATAATCTTGGTCTTGGTCGCGGCCGTGGACGAGTACGTGAATCGTGAAGCGTCCGAAATGTCTTGCACCGTGAAAACGAGAAGGTAGCGTTTCGAATAACGTAACGAATCTTAATTAATTATTAAACGACGCGCTACAATTGAAATCTTTTCTTTTGCCTTTGTTCGCCGCCGAGAATAAAGATTAGTCCGCGGCGGGTTCGTTGTCATTTTATCGCGCGCTCATCTACCGGTGTCGTTGTCGTTGGTTGTTCGTATTATGGGTTGGGTGCGTTTAATGATCGCGCAGGACGTGAGTCCGAATAATCTGGCGATATACATTCGACGATCGTGTTTCCGAAAAACTATTTTCGAAAATTCAAATACACCATATTATTATTCCCTGTCATTTGATTCCGCTGTCTCTGTGTTTAGGTAATACGACGAACTGTTACTGTTAAAATAACATTTTAGTTGCTCTCTGACCACTTTTCAATTTTATTTACGAGTAAAATGCGTCGGCAAAATTATACCTGAAATATGTCGTTTATGACACAATATTCTGTAAACTTGATAATATTCGCGTGGCAGGTTAATGGTCGCCGCGGTAGCTGGTTGCGTAGCCGAAATTCGATACTGCAATTCGATGCATTGACCCGATGAAGTCCCGAGTAACTGCGAACACCAGTGGCAAGCAAACAGTGTCCCATGCTCAAAGTCGGGAGATCAATCAATTCATATCCTCTTCCTCTGTTTAGACTGCGACGCGCGCGATACGTTTGATCGTAGCTGCGATCGATTTTGAAATTGGCCCGAACACGCTTTCACGTTTCAGCCCGACTTCCTATCGCGAGCGAGAAATAAATGTAACTATTTGATGAAGATAATAAAAAAACGGCCTGCCGCTCTAACGGGCCGCTATTCGTTGCCGAGCGCTTGGACGAATCGTAAATATTGCATGAGCTTGTCAAACCTACGAAAATACATCCCTTTCTCAGGCTATTGATCGTAATTTATCGTTTCGAACGCACGTTTGTCGTATCGTCGCTTTTTTAACGCGTTGCTGTGTATTGTGTGTGTATGCGTGTATTTATGTATACAGAGTGTCTTAAAAATACCAGAATCCCCTTTATAGGATAACTTTGCAGGATCAAGTTTTCATGAAAAACTTTAAATACAAAAGTTGTAGAAAATTGAGTAACGGTGACTTGATGGTGACTTTAAATTTGACCTTAGCCGTGACCTTCAAGGTCATTTGGAGATCAACTTGCGTTTTTTAAATGGGAATCTTTATTTTTTATTACACTGTTTTTTTCTACCAATTAATTCGAACAACTTTTGTCCGAAACATTTTTTTATTCGCCTAATATTCTTTTAGATATTTGAGGAGAACTTGATAACTTTTTCAATATTTAACTTAACTTTACTCTCGCTAACTATTTGTCGAAAGAAAAAGTGGCACTAGACTTTCTTGCTTTATTTAGTCTCAAGAATACATCGTTACAATAGCGCTCTGACTTTTGAACTTACTGACTTTTGAAAATTTCAAAATCATCAAATATCTAAAAAAATATTAGGCAAATAAAAAAATGTTTTAGACAAAAGTTGTTCAAATTAATTGGTAGAAAAAAACAGTGTAATAAAAAATAAAGGTTTCCATTTAAAAAACGCAAGTTCCTCCAAATGACCTCGAGAGTCATGGCCAAGGTCAAATTTAAAGTCACCGTTACTCAATTTTCTACAACTTTTGTATTTGAAGTTTTTCATGCAAACTTGATCCTGCAAAGTTATCCGGGGATTCCGGTATTTTTAAGACACCCTGTATAACCCTAGATAAAAAGTCATTCCATCGACTAAAAGGAGAGAGAAAAAGAAATAGTTCTCGCGCGGCGGATTAACTTGAAAATATTTCCAGTTCTCCGTCGCTTCTCTTCGCAGTACTCCATTTATTACTTCTGTACGAAATGCGAGATGAGATTTAGTCTTTTCTTCGAATAACGACGCAAGTTAACAAGCCATAAAGTTTTTAACGATTCTCGAGAGTTGATGACAATATTCGTCCGTCCTGCGAATCGAAGACAACGCGCAACTGGCAAGCGAGCGGTGAACACGACGTCGTCGATGTAGTTCCCCGTACCTGCTGTTATCCGTCCGGAACTTTAGATCGCGACCCGCGCGCGCGCACCTTCGCCCCGGTACACTTTCTACGAATGCTTCCTTACTCTTAATCCTTAATTAACCTCAATTCGAACCAATTCCGTGCAAGTGCCCTCCGTTCAATTCGAACTTTAATCTCGGCCCGCGTCGCGTCGCGTTCAGATAACTTTGCAAAAGTAGTGGTCGCGAGCTGGCGAGGAAATAAAAACGATGTGTCTCGGAGGACGCGAAACAATAATACGGACTCGCTGGAAGTTATCTCGAGAGACGATAGGAAATGTCCCGTACATCCGCCGCGATTGTCGCATAATAATTCGACAGCTCCGCCGCGGCGACGATGGATTTATGCGCCGCTCCGCGAACAACGAGGCGTATTTTTTCCGGCGCAGGGGAATGACAACTGTGCGTACTCTGTGCGTGGAAAAATATTTTTATAGCCCCTTCTGTATTCTTTCCAAAATTTATTTTGCCCATCCGCGAGAGTGGTATTCAAATAATAAAAGCAGATAACGCGCAGAGCGCGGCGGGAAGAGTATGACTTTTAAAATCGGCCGCGTTGGTAAACATTGGGAATAACAGCCAGTGCGAACGAGGTGTCTCGTATTATTTTAAGAGTACTATTATTAGATTAATTGTTTCCAATGTGAAAAGTGCGATAGATTGTCGTACTATTTGAATAGATTTCGGAGCATTGCAAGAAGAGCACTGCGAGAAAGGTTGCTACGTCATTTCTTCGATATTTTTGGTTTTTGATTTTTTAGAATTTCGTCACGTAGAACTCGCGCAAAAATATGGCCTCGCAAAAAATGCATACTTTTGATTGTATATTATTGGTTAAAAAATAAGCCGTATAGAAGATACTGAGGGATTTTTGTAAAAACAGAATTGATGTTTCAATCGAATTAACAAATTCGCGTTCTCCGCTGTATCATTTTGTATATCATACCTGTTGCTAGAACAAAAAGAGGATCGCCACTCGATTTATCTCAATATCGATGCAAAATGCATTATTTTTGGAATTGCAACAATACTCGCAAATAAATAAAATTACTGCCTAACTCGCGTTTCCTCGCTGCCAGATTCCATCTCTGAGATAAATAATATCACGGAGGCTTTCAATGACTTGTGAGATAGGTACCGGAAGCCTTTTACTTTCTTCGGAGGCACCCTTGTGTGCCTCGAAGCCTCTACAAAGCCCCCTGCTGTGTTGAATTGCTCCAACGATATTGAGTACACAACGTGAGCTTGCAATTTATTCCAAGCGAAATTCCTTTTCATCTGTATAAAATTGACTCGCTATTTGCATTAAGGATATATCCGGCAATCCATTCTAATTAGGTACGAGGAATACATCCTCAGACTCTCATTCAACACTTGGACGTCAAAACGCGTCTTAATGAAGCCGAAGCAGGCTTCTCGGAGGCGTCTCAGATTGGTGGACCAATATATTGGTATCCGCTGAAAAGCGTATCACCGAATAAAATACTCGCGATATTGTAGTAATGCTCTCGCATGTGTAATTCTCGCGAAGGCAATCCTCATACGGGCGTAAATAATTCCGCGATTTGTATTCCGCGTTAATACATCGTCTCGACGAAATTCCGTATCATATCGGTGACATCCACGAGGTAACTACCCGAATTGAAAAGTATTTCGTAACATTTTCCGCCGTCCACCGCATTACCACTCGCGTAATGTTTGATTAATAAAGCCAGTTTCATTCCGCCCCGAGCAATAGTATAACACAATTCAACGGGTGTGCCAGCCAGATCACAAATTACACGTAGCCAAACTTGGCCCGGACGTAAACACGATAAATAGCCCCTGGAAAATTTTCAACAATGTCAGGGAAAGGGTCAGGAGGTATTCCTGGCTGGCGGTGTATCGCGCGCGTGTACGCGTTCCCACGCTGACCACCCCCGGCGCAGACCCACGACGATGTCGCGACGACGAGCCGCGTGCACGCGCGGGGAAGTGTGCGTGTCGGGGAAGTACTAGAAAGGATTTGGAAAAGCCTGGCCGTAAAGAGTAAATTACGATGTCGGCCGGTCTCGCTTCACAGTTTTACGCCGCGTTTCTAGCCTCCGCACTGTGCCCGGTGTGTTTACTCTGTCTCCTTCTCTATCTCTCTACTGCGTTGCATTGTGCGTCCTATGGGTATTCTCTCGCGCGAGAGATCCACCGTCGCCGGCGAATAAACCAGATACGCGTAACATACGAACGCACGCACGCACGCACGCACGCACGCACTGCCCACGCGAGACACCCCTTCTCGCGTGTGCACTTCGAGCTATAAATATATTAGCTGGAAACGAAGCCGGCGCGGAAACGCGAGACTCGCGCGTATATGCGTAAAACGCGATTACATCTCGCAGTCAATTGCTGCTCAAGGAAAAATCGCGGGAAATCTTATATGGAAACGTTGCTCGTCGCCAACGATAGGGGATAGGATCATCGAGTCCGTGCGCGACAGTAACGTCGCACTTCCGCGTGCGACCTTCCCAAATAGCCGTTGTTCAACTCACGATAACTCTCATCCATGTTTATCCCATCGATTCGCTCGCGTCGATGCGTGACAATGTCTCGCAATAACGACGCGCGCGGCAGGTGCGTGCGAATTAAAAGAGAAAGCCGCAAGATAAAGAGACGACAGAGAGCGTAGCTCTCTGTCGTAGACGAAAAGAAGAGAGAAGGACAGGCAATGACGCGGCGACTTCACGTAATACGATATGAACGTCGCGTGTTTGCATAATATGGTAATAACAACTTCACGTTCGCGACGCGCACGATGGATGCCACTGCTCCGCCGGTCGTGTATTTAATCACCAAAGAGCGGGTAATAGAGTTGCCATTTTATTTCGCACGATATATGCAACCTCGCGAAAACGGTCAATGCGCGCTCGCTGGATGAATTTTGTTTCATACGCTTTTCATACGCTCGCAACGGATATTAATACCTCTGTTGCGATTCAAAGCGAACTTTTTTTCCGCAGAGCAGACCGTTTTCGTTAATGTCAATGTCAATACAGACATGTATGTTTAATGATCTCTCTTTCTCGTTTCTTTCGTTAAATATTTGCCGTGGGTCATTTTTATATGGGGACGCGATTTAAAGAATACCGGAATGTAATGAGCAAACCCCATTCTCTGTCCCTTTCAAAAACATGACAAAGACGTCACGTAATTTCATTTGATAATGCCGGGTCTCGCGACCCGACCGCTTTTTCCAACTGAATAACATACGTCTATGAGTGGATGTGTGTGTGTGTATGATGGATGAAACAAACAGCGATGAAACATAATCTATTAGCTCGATGCAACACCATTTCCCAAATATCATCACCGACGTTTGCCGACGATATGTTCGTTACGCTGTTTGGAGAATGTTTACGCAAGTCGATTAAATGCGCATTCGATTACAAATGCGATTATATGTGCAATGTGCAAAGGTGCTATTTACAGAGCGCCGTGACATTCTTAGGTGCGATACACCGCGGGAATGTGCCGCCATATCTTACAGATTGCTTACTCACATATTTGCGTACGATGACAAGCTCGTCGCGGATTGGTCGGAGGGACGAGAGGCTCAAAATTCAACGACTGCCGTCCGACGTCTGTTTTATTTCGTGTCTTTGTTCCATCTGGAGGAAGGCCGTACTCCTCGTGAGGATCATCGAAGGGTTTCCCCTGATGGCTCCGCAAGGTAAACGCTCTCCTGCCGCTCTCAACGTGGCAACGAGCTGCGAATTTCAGAAGAAAGGAACGATCCTTTTACGAGAATTGCTTTTTGCTTTTTGCGAGAGATACATCTGTTTGCACGAGGAAACTATCTCGCATAAATTATTATCAGCGTGATCGCATCGAAATACTGTCCAAATCAGATCCCTCAATGTCACAGCGAAATAATTAGTCATGTGACTCATTTTTGCAGTACTGTAAGAGCTAACATAATAGGTGAAAAAATGAAACATTTGTAGCGAGCGATGTGATGAATGCTTTCGTCGACGAATCCAACAATGACTATTAATTCAAACAATGACTATTAATTAAAATGTTGGAATTTTACTTCGATAGGTAACACAATATGAAGATATTGTGCAATTGTAGATCGCGTCGTTGGGAAGTGCCATTTCGACATGGCACTCATGCCAACGTCGCGATTATCCTCTAAACCGATTACTTGCGCTCATTCGACAAGCCATTCGACAATCTCCCTTGCTTTAATTAAAGAAATCATCTCGACCATACGACGCTGTGACATCGCGCCCATGTGCATACAAAAGGAATTCTCGCACCATCTACATCAGCACCTCGTTATCCCGTTAGTCACAATATTACATTTTCATAAAATTTTATAAAACGCGAGCGAGAAAGTAGTTGGGCTTTACGCGTAATACGTTATCCGGAGACAAAGGCATGCGATATGCATCGCTAAAAAGTGCATACGGCGCGACGCCGAAAAGTAAAAAGAAAATTAGTGAAATGTGGTAATAGCTGCGTGGATTTGCTCGATGTCGGTGAAATATGCTTTCGCCGACCAGAGTATTGCTCGCTCGCCGTGTCTACAGGCATGGTGTGTAGGAGAGAGAGAGAGAGAGAGAGAGAGAGAGAGAGAGAGAGAGCGCTATCTCTCTTAAAAAGTTCATAAAAAAGGACCATCAAGAAACGAAATATTTCGTAGTTGCTTAACGAGAAAGTCATTTTTTACCTCGCGATAGAGCCGATAGAGCCGCGATTCTCTCGCGCATCGCGCGGCTTCGAAAGCTGTCATTCCCGGAAAATATTTCGGGGAATTAAAGAGTAACGGCGCGCCGTAATTACGCGCAACGTCATAAATATCACTCGTACATATCACGTTTCGTTATTTCGACCCGTGGGATTAACGGATAATCGATCGCCGTTCTCCGCACACGTTTCAAGCGATAAAAGCGAAAATATTACTATGATGCGCGCATACGCTCGCGATGCTGCATGCAATAATACCTTGATAAAGTGCAAAGGCGAGATAAGGGATGTATGCGATACACAATTAATCGCGTGCTCTGTTCATTTCACGCATCCGACTGACTGCACGTTTCTCCACGACGAGCGGATCCTTTGGCCCGTTCCAGGACGATTTCTCTTTATCAGTACTCGAACGGTCGCGAGCTATCTATATCATAATTTCTGTTCATTGCTAATGTCAAATATTTCGTTGTCCACAGATCTTGCACGAAAACTGACCAAGTTAGATCAGAGTTTGCGCGAAATTCAATTATTCAAAAAAATAATTCCTCGCTCGTTGGCAATTTTAAGTTTCACACGTCTCGCAAGAAAATGTGTCTTATTTTCAATCGTGCTAATTCAGAAAATATCGCTCTTGCCTCATAAGGCCTATCGCCCTTGTGTCGCGAAGAAAGGATCCGACATTTTTTCTTCCTTTTTTACGCGACTCACGGTTCTTAATAAAGTGCCGCGTCGTCGTAAATTACGGCACTCACCTCGTGATTCACTCGTATTAGATCGGGAGATCGGTTGTGTACATTGTGTACATTGCGTGTTGATTGAGAGATTTACCGGCAGCATGGGCGTGTGTGCCGTTTTCCGTCGCGCGGATGCAACGGTCTGTCTCGGGTAAAACGAAAGTCTGTTGATTGAAAATTTCATGACTACGAGAGTTGCGTACCGCGTTAAACTTTTATCGCAGCCGCGCGTTAAAAGCTCCGTTCAGCGCGGCCGAAATCGACATATCGCCGCCAAGTTTTTTTCCTTTTTTCTTTCCCTCGCAAATTCCGCGGGTATTCACTCGACGGAATTAAAGGGCATAACATCGCAACGGGTTATATTCGAAAGCATGCACTGTACGGCACGGCCATTGCCGTGATGGCGGGGCTAATTTATCGCGAAAAACTGATGAGCCACATAGTTGTAGTTTCCCCTTTTTTCTTTTCATGCCGGCAATTATCGCGAATTGACAAGCTCATAATCAAATTAAGCGATCGCCCTTCGCTCGTGGAACTATTTAAATATAAAACAATTCGCAGAAAGCTCTCTCCCTCTTTCTCTCCTCTCTTTATCTCTCTATCTCTCTATCTCTCCTTCAATCTACGATTATAATGGAAAATACATGTTTTCGAGATTGTAATTCCATAACCAGTCTCTCTCATTTCTACCATTCCCATTAAGCAATCACTCGCGACCATCTACCTTCGAGCACGCAATGGTAACGAGAAACGCGAGAGTAGAGTTCCGTCGATTTAGCGCTCCGTCTCGTAACAGAGACCGCATATGTGGCTGCTTCTTTTGAATATACTCCGTCAATTCTAGATTTCACCGATTTCGCGGGTATTCAACGTGATCTGACCGGGTTCGCTCGGCGAATTCGACAGAGGAACCGGCCATCGATCGCCGCTGTGGAGAGGAGAATCTCCGAGAGAGCTCGCCGAAAGTCTCGCGCAACAGCGGCGATCGGAGGCCATTAAATTCGAAATTGCCAGGTAATTAATATTCAAGCTGACCACATGCGGTCCGCTCGTTCGCTCACCTAAGCTGTCGCGCCTCTCTCTGCCAACTAAGTCAATACGTAACGCAATTACTTGACAAGCGGATGGTGGTTGCGACACTTTCCGCGCTGCCACCGTGCATCGCGCGCCGACGTTATCGCATTCTCCCTCGCACGCGTGTTGTTGCTCTCTTCTCTTCGCGAGCGCGAACGGGAGAGAGCACACGTGTAGACGCACAACGACGACGACGACGACGACAACGCAAAACGATTGCGTGGTCCGTGTGCATCGTCGGTATCGGTGTTTGTTTCTGCATTCGTGTGTTCTCTCTCTCTCTCTCTCTCTCTCTCTCTCTCTCGCTCTCTCGCTCTCTCGCTCTCTCGCTCTCTTTCCGTCTAGTGCGTGTACGCTCTCTCGCTCTCTGGATGTTGTTATGCAAGGAACGTGTTTAACTTTAGTGAGCCGCGTAACCATATTGCCCGAATGCATGTGCAGCCGTGCGCTCCGCCGGGGAAGGCGATATCGCGGGAAATACAGCAGATATAATGGCTGTTGCTAGCACTTACGCTTTAGTGCGTTAGTGCGTGCGAAACGTCGTCGTAGAGTACCTTAAAGAGGCCCCCGGTACAGACCGTACAAATATCGACGGGAAGCGGATCGGCCAGCGTGATGGTGAGGGAGGGAGGGAGGGAGGCGATATTTAACGATTGAAGCATTACACCAGCAGGCTTAACGTTTCAGCGAATACATCGCTCTCTCCCCCGTGAGCAATCGGGGAATATAATGCGGTGTTTTGTAATATTATATATAATTGTATTCGCGTGCGCGTACAAACGCACATGCAAAATGCATTTATAATTACGCGATACCGCACAATGTGTGTGATGCGTTAGCTGCGAGCGCCGACCGATCGCGGAGGTAATAACAATCGCGTGCTATGAACTCGGCCCCTACGGCCATGCGTTCCCATTGTCTCTTTTTCGTTCTCCGTTTGGAGGAGCGTATAAATAAATTGGAGAGTGATATCGTTAGCTTAAGTGAACCGCGAATGGCGGTACGTATGCTCAGTGCACCACGTCGCTGCACGAACAACCGGCCAGGAGGAACACGAAACGCCGATATCGCGCACAATGTGGCGTATGATAAATGCGGAGCTGTGCAAACAGGCAAGAGTGCGAGAACGTACGATGCGGAATGAGATACCGCCTTATAAACGACGACGACGACGACGACGACGACGACGGCGGCGGCGGCGGCGCATCGGCCCATATGATCGGCCCGACAACGGAAATTAAGTCACTCGCGGCATAAAACGTTTGTGTGTCGAGCCGTGTGCGTATCGTGTCAGATAAACTTGAGCGTGAAACGCGATAACCGAACCACTCGAGCGCTCAGAACGGCGCGCTTGTAGGTGTACGCTCACCTGTAATTCTGAAAGATTAGATTCGCGAGCGATTCGCTGTCGTTGATCCCGCACGCGCGTTGAAAAGGATAACGTTACGATTCCAACAACTGCGTCACATTGTTGATTGCCTTTTTCCTCTCTTTCTCTCCATCTCGGTCATCTCGCTTCAGATCTCAATATGAATTTCATCCCTCCTCCCCTTCGCCGTGTGCGAAAGAGGATACATTTCGTAGGGGGAAATTACAAACCAAGCCAAGAATACACGCGATCGACACACCAAAGCAAATACGGTATTAACATGTGCGTTAGCGTCAAGTGATCGGATGAGGGATGCACATATATCGCACTAAACTGCATCCCCGCTTATGCAGTCGTGCATAAACGTCATTCCCGAAAGAGTAAAAGACACGCTTAGCTCCACCGAGCCGTGTAACCACACCCCGGGCTCCGGGCAGACGCGCACGTGCAAGGCGATTACGGTTTCGCATCGCAAACGCGTGGCGTAGTGAATCGCCACGCAATAATAACGCGGACAATCAGCGATGAATTGATCGCGCGATCGCCATCTCCGATTCCGCGGAAAGAAGCCTCGCATCGAGCCAGTTAACGAGAGCGCATCGAGCGCGAAAATACGGCTCAACGAGGCAGGGAATCACGAGCGGAGGCCGGCAAGCGTGCAGGCGGACGAACGGAGGTGGAGGCGCCGCGCCGTCGGTGAAAATTTAATTAAATCACATACGTAATTTAACGGATCCAGCTGTCGCTAATAAACTCGACGCAACAGGAGCGTCGGCCGAAAGTTATAATTACGCGAGATATGGCGAATTTAAATGAATATTTTAAGGGACGCGTGCAGATAAACGGATCCCCGGCGCGTAGGTGCATTTTGTTACACGCCTTTCATTTACATTTCGCATTTGAGGCACAATCATGGCGCGCGCGCCTGCCGTATTAAAATTCGACGTCGGGATGGGATTAAAGCTGAGCCGCAGCCGGAAAATCGCCGGCCTCTCGGACGAAATTTGATGCGCCTGGCGCGACAGTATCGTGACAGCCAAAAGAGCGGCACGATTCCGCGCGCGCGCGCGCGCCAGAAAAGCCAGAAAAGAGGAAGCTATAGGTGCGCGTATTGTTGCATAGCGGCTTGCATAGCGGTCGTCCTGGACGCTATTACCACTATACACCGGTCCACTATACACGCGAATGCACCCGCAATGCACCGCGCCACCCGCGCGTTCATTTCGACCATGCGATACTTCTGTGCTCGTGGATAAAAGTGAGATACGCCGCGCTTGCTCTATTGCGACGCGCTGCTGCTCTATGCTCTATGTATGGTGCATCCCCGAAACTGAATGAACACGTCACACACACGCACACGTAGAAACGCGATTAATAATGAAATTCCAATTGAAAGATGTCACATGTACGGACGGTAAACGGACCGACGATAAAGTCGTTATTGAAACATAAATCGGAAACCACGCGAGAATAACAATTAATTAGCCTCCTTCCTTCTTCCTCTTTCTTGCGGTCGACGCAAGAGGCAAAATTAAGGTCAACCGCCAGCGATATGATGTATTTTGCATTTATTTACATTTCCCGAACGGTGCGCGCGCGTTCTTTTTTACTCGCCGACGACCATCCGCACACGTTCAAAGGTCACGACGTAGACTTTTTGCTCAGACTCACGTCACACAGTGGCGATTGATAAATATTTATGCATGTATTCGACTCGCGCGACACAGAGCCCGGCGCGTTTAGAAATAGAATCACGGCGCCGCGCCGGGAGGATCACGGGACTTTCGCCGTCAAAGGAC
This sequence comes from Harpegnathos saltator, assembly GCF_003227715.2. Classification (NCBI taxonomy): domain Eukaryota; kingdom Metazoa; phylum Arthropoda; class Insecta; order Hymenoptera; family Formicidae; genus Harpegnathos; species Harpegnathos saltator. The sequence goes on along the minus strand of NW_020230183.1, from coordinate 267,949 downwards.
GGAGGAGGAAGTGCAGAATGGCCCCGGTAGTAAAGCAGGTCGCGCACGGTAAGGTTGAAGATCTCTGGACTACGGGATCAGCGCGGGGCTTTATTCCATAGACCGTTCACCTGTCGTACGCCATGGACAGCCGTGCTCCGAGAGGCGGAATTACGTGTGATGCGCGTGTGCGACTGTGCGAGCACTCGTAGCTGAGGGATTATACGATGAAGAGGGTCTAACACTTATTGCAAGCACAATGCTTGACGAACATTAAGTTCGCCGTCGAGCTTTCCCCCGTCGAGCTCCCATTGTCGTCGCTGTGAGGAGCCGACGATAAACAAATACATCGGCCGTCTTCCATTCAATTCCTGAATAGAAGATGATGATCGCGAAGCGTGCTCACGCTGCGATCGCCTGGTACAATCCGACTCGTGCCGGCGCATTGTGCGTGAACAGCGTGAAGTGTAAGACTCCGTGAGATGCGAAACGAGCCGGGCGGAAATCTCAGCAATAAAAGTGTCTTCACTCCGACAACGAGAAGATAAATATGAGAGACGCTGGCGCGCACGCCAGCGTCGGATTTCGTCGATGTCGAACCGATAATTTAAGAGCGACGCCCTAAGTACGCACGCCCTGACACGCGAGATACGACGCGATTATTCAGCGTTGTTATATTGTTATTTTCTCGGCGATGGTGTATCCCCCACGGGGAGGGGCAAATTTATCGTTCCGAGATTCCCGCTTTCGCCGTTCGCCCAGGTGTCCTAATAGGGAGCCGCATACGTAATGCGTATACATAGGTTAGGTTAGGTTACTAAATCCGTACCGCTCTCGGCATCGTTAAAGCAACAAATAAAGCCTCCTTCGAAAATCAATATCGCGATGCCATTAGTGTAATGCGATTGTGCGGTATTAAATTAAATATCATTTTCCGCGCATGTTTAACAAGCCGACTTTTGAATTGAAATAATTGCCAATTATTGTCAATGAAAATGCAGTAATCAAACAAGTAACAAGTAAACATTTCGCTGACGATGATAAAATAATAAGACGAAAAAACGTAGCATAATGAAGTATAGCTCGAAATGCGATTTTACTCGCCGTTGTCGCCGCCGCCACCGTCGCGCCGTTGCATCTGAATATCGGGACTTTCGCGTCGAGCTTTAAACGTTAGTTTAATTAGAGCTCGCTCGTAGTACGAAAGTAAGAAACAAAAGAAAACGAGAAAAAAAGGAGAAAGCGATTTATAACTCGATCATCGTTGATTTACATTTTCCGCGATGAACGCGCTACGAGACTTTCCGAGATGTCACCGGTTAAAGGAGAAATCTCGGCGACAAAGGCTCGCGACGCGACGGGTTCATTTAACGGTGAGTTCCGCTTCCTACCGATACATCCCGCTGGTCCAGAGCGGCAGATTGAAATTGGGTGCAGTGACGCGAATTATTATAATCTTCAATCTATATATATATATATATATATATCTCGCGACGATGCGCTGGCGGCAAAGCCCGGCGGCGTTTTTCGCGGTTAGGTTAAGTCAGGTTAGGTTAGCTTTCGTGGTGCTCACCTTGTATCGTCAAGCATGTAATATCGAATCGCTTCCTCCCGTTCGTTCCCATCGGCGACGTCGCATCTTTCTCTGTACGACACCACGTCGTCGTCCCGAGTCTGCACGTGTATGTACGTGTAACGTTGATATATCGGCGCTTGTCCGACGTCCAGACGACGAGCCCTCGGGCGGTGGCGAAAGAAGGGACATGGCGATCGCTCGCGCAGGGCGCTCGTACGAAGATCTTATTCGTCCGAGTGATACGATAAGAGTGATCATCAGCAATACACCGGCCGAGAGGGAGTCTCTGACGGAAAAGTCCGAATGTCATTTCGCATTTATAAAACGGAATAGAGAACTTTGGAGTTGCCTTACCGTTGAAATTAATCCGCGATTAACATTCGCCGCACACCGATCGATCTAATCCGTAACCAAGTGGGCCGCCAATGGCGCCAGCGCCGCCAACAGAGAATAGCGCGAAGTTGGCTGATTAAAGAGAAAGAGAAAAAATGTTCTCGAAAGTTCTCTCGTTTCTTCTCTTTTTCTATAACCCTATACTTCGAATTGTTACCGCTCGAGTAGTTGTTTCGCTTTATTTTGCTAGCACGGATGAAATTCTGGTTAACTTCTGTTCTTTCTTGGGCAAAAAATTGTACAGTTGGGAAGTATTGTTAGCGATTTTGTCAATTAATCGACGATTGCTTCGAGCGAAGTTTAGTGACCGCGCAATGATACAGTCGCCGCACATAAATAACTTTCTACTCTTATCGCAATTATTCTCGAGATTAAACGTTGCTGAGAGATGCGCGATTATTTGAAAGTCGTTGGATAATATATATACCTTGTTATATACCTGGACTCGAAACTGCAGTCTCTCCTCCGCACTTCGCAAAATAACGGGCGCCAACGGTCTCGTCGGTGTAACCGCATTGACTGCGCATCTCTTCCTCGGCGACTACGCGCATATTCTCTCTTTCTCTTTCTTGCTGCAATCTTGGATTGTCTCGCGCGTCGAATCGCGCCACGTACGGAAACATAAATCTGACAGTCGTAGGAATCTATGAACAAAAGTGGAGCCACTTACATGCGCGTAAAGCAGAATTTATGAGAGGCACGGGAATATAAATGCGCGACGTATCATAAATTCCCGTCTTGGATGCCAGAATATGTACGTGGTATAGGTGAAGGTGGGAAAGAAAAGAGAGCGGCGTATAGGTAGCTGCGCCGAGGATGGCGGGAAATCTCTTCCTCCGTGACGGGCCCCGAAGGATACTAACGATATTATTCGTAGCTTTCGCGGACTCCAGGGACACTTTAAGTATACGAACTAAGGGCAGCCCGGAACTCGTCAACGTTACTTGTAAATGCCAAATATTTGATATGCACGATGTAATGATAATTCTGTTAAATAAAGTTATCGTGCGATTGCGACGTAGTACTGAAAAATAATAATTTTCGTATAATAATATTCGAACGAGTAATTTTCTCAGTTGCTCATTCGAACTAATAATACCTCGCATATCTCTTGGCGTTATTTCATGGAGAAATTATTTACCGCTCGACAAATTAAAAAATGTATAATTTAAACAATGTATAATTTATAGTTTTAAAACGTATAACTTATCAGAAAACGTCAGTCAACTTACTAGGGAATTTAAAATAAACTTCTTTTAAAGTTTATCATGTTTTTAACCTTCCACGTTTACTTATACATTTCAGCATATTTTACGTGCTGTATTTTTTAAACGTTTTCCTCACTTCTTTCTCTCTCTCTCTCTCTCTCTCTCTCTCTCTCTCTCTCTCTCGCTCTCTCTCTCTCTCTCTCTCACTCGCTCCCGAGTTAAATTTAAAATCAATTATAAATTTCCTACCGTGCTGTTACGTGACGCAATTTCATTTCGACGGCCTGCCATGAACCATACAGAAAATCGAAAGCACACGGGACGAAGGGAAGGCGATGCATGAACTTAATCGCGGTAGGCCCACCCACGTCTTCAACCCCGTTCGATATCTTAACTACTTCACCCAGTACATGACCTGGCCCTCCGATTTAGTCGACCCCGCGCACCATGAATCCCTCCATCCCGTCTTGTCTAACTTACGAGCCCCATCCTATCATCCCCGACGCCATTTGGACCGGCAACTTCGCGATGAGATGCATAGAAATCGAGCCGAAGCCTTAATAACACCGATAGCTGATAGCAGTCGCGCTCTCGATCGAACGCGGGAAAAACCGCCAACTTTCCGTCGTCTTAAGAAAGGAGTCTACCCACCTATCTCCTCCAGCCGTAACCCTCGTATCGGCTTTCTCCCCTTTTACCTCCGGATGAACGAGCGCTACGACGGAAGCTCTCGAGCTTGGTCATCTGTCGTTTTCTCTCTCTCTCTCTCTCTCTCTCTCTCTCTCTCTCTCTCTCTCTCTCTCTCTCTCTCTCTCTCTCTCTCTCTCTCTCTCTCTCTCTCTCTCTCTCCCTCCCCCTCCCCCTCTCCCTCTCTCTTTCTCTCTCCGTCGGGTTTTCCCACGGACATATCTCATGCTCGTTATTCTCTTATTCGTATTACAGCTTGGCAACTGGACGCTCCTCGCAGCTTGTAACAGAGTGATCCGCGTTAATTCGATGAGACATGCAAAGTCATACAATACAATAGCACTGATATCAATTTTCGATGTTACAGATACGAAAAATATATACCTTATGTCGATCGTAACGTTCCGAGTGAGGAATACACAGATAGAGATCGTTCTCGCGCACAAGTTAACATTGACGTTTGAACTTTCACCTCTCAGGCAGATGCAACGTGTCTGGTCTCGAATTAAATTGCGTGTGTCGGCCAGCCGCTCGTTCCGACTTCGTTTGCACTGTCAATTACACTGAAACTCTGTGAACATGTAAAACGAACCTGTATCGCTATGCTTCTTTGCGAAGGTGAGAATGCGCAATAATGCGTCGCAGCGCCGCGCGATAATCGCAATGCGAATTAGAACTCTCATTTCGCGGTCGCTCCATTGCATATCTGATTTAATTGTTCAATATGCGAGAAACGATTAAAAAACATCGTAGAATCACCGATCTGAAATACCGAGTTTCACATGGACACACACGCACACGTATGCGCGATCTACTCGATTTTCCATAAGGTCGTCGGATCGGCCGAGACGGAATTGCATCACGTAACCGCTCCCTTGATATTGCACCGCATCCACGAATTCGATTAATTTTTTACGATCGTCCAATCAGAGGGTCTGATGAAACTGTTTGAATTAACCGTTCTATTAGAAGCTTTTTGGTTTCAGCTGAACTTTGTGATAATATCTTATGCTCGCCTCTCACCGATTGCAAACTAACTAGTTCTTTGATTGAAATGTTTTATTTCTATGAAGCTCTACGTTGCAATACGGTACATTAAATTTTACGGTAAATATTATATAAGGATAACCTATAAAATAAAATAATCTAATAATCTAAAAAGATATATTTAGAGAAAGGGAGCGGCATTCTTTACTAAATCTTGCTGAAGGATTATTATATATTCAGCTTTTCAATTTTCTACATTGAGTATCTCGAAAATTAAACATCAAGTTAAATATATGTTGAAAAATATAATTGCATGGAGATTAGCTGTTACCTCATATATATTGTCTATTCAGCTCTCAAAATTTTCGATAAGATCTATTTAACTTATGTTCTTAATATTTAAACATTTCTTAACATTTCTTTAATGTATACGATTATAACTAACTATACTTACTAATTTATAATTGAAAGAGATCTGGGTACCTATTATGGAGCTCGTCGGAATCGATTCCGATCGGAATAATTCCGTTTCCCCTAGAAAAGACAATAGAAATCTAGGAAATAACGGAATAAATATTCGATCGGTATCGATTCCGACGAGTTCCATAATAGGTGCCCTGATAAGAGGAATAAAATACACATATAAACACAGTATATTGCTAAAATGATATAACTTATGGATTCTCACATATTCTCGCTCGAAAAGTATCAAGCAACGCCACCTGTTGTGGAAAGACTATACTGCTACTATGAAACATGTCACGTGCAGAAATATCAGAAATAAAAGGGTAAATACATGAAAGGTTAGTTCATAGCGAATATATTTTCATTGAGGTTGGCCAAATTGCGACTGAATTTAAGAATCAGAAAATATTGAAATATTACAGCAACATATATACAATATTGCAAAAGATAATAAAAAGTGATCAGAACGTTTATCTTTAAAATATTTAAAGTAAATTCATTTGCACCATGGTAAAAAAGAGAACTGGTATGTACACGTATTTATTAATTTTGGATACTAAAATTTATATAAACAATTATTTGCTTTTTGACTCTACTTTATATTAGAATATAATGTAATATATGCTCTAATAACATAATGTCTTATACATCTTCAGAATTTGAGCAGAGTAAGGAAGAACGTATGTTAATGACAATTGGAGAAATTATACAGGAATTGTTAAAGGCTCATCATGAAAATCGAGATGTCGACCTAAACAGATTGAAAACTCGAATTGCTTCAAAGTATGGCTTGGATTCCTCCCCTAAATTAGTTGACATTATAGCAGCAGTACCTAATGATGCTAAACATATACTTCTACCAAAGTTGAAAGCTAAACCTGTCAGGACAGCTAGTGGAGTTAGTACAATTTATATCATTATTTACTAATAAGCAAGTGGATAGCATAGGACAAAGATAACATAATCTAACTGTTGCAGATTGCTGTTGTAGCAGTAATGTGCAAACCTCATAGATGCCCACATATTAATATGACAGGAAATATCTGTGTATATTGCCCTGGAGGACCAGATTCTGATTTTGAATATTCCACACAATCTTATACTGGATATGAGCCTACATCAATGAGAGCAATACGTGCAAGATATGATCCTTTCTTGCAAACTAGACACCGTGTTGAACAAGTTTGTTTAGGCATTTTTGTAGTCATATATATATATATATATATATATATATAGATAACTACCAATTTGTTTTTGATATTCACTTAAAAATTAGCTTTATCGATATCTATATTATATATATTTAATATAATATTCTGTATTATATTTCTTTTCAGTTGAAACAATTAGGACATAGTGTTGATAAAGTTGAATTCATTGTTATGGGGGGTACTTTCATGTCCTTACCAGAGGATTACAGAGATTATTTTATACGAAGTTTACATGATGCATTGTCTGGTCATGTAAGCAGTAATGTTGATGAAGCAGTCAAGTTCTCTGAACGTAGTCGTACAAAATGTATTGGTATTACTATCGAAACTAGGCCTGATTACTGTCTCAAGAAACACCTTTCAGATATGTTGCGTTATGGGTATGTGCACTTTCAGTATCATTCTTATATTTCACAAGATATCTATAGACGAGAATAAATCTTAACAGATGCACGCGTTTAGAAATTGGCGTACAATCCGTGTACGAAGACGTAGCGCGTGATACCAACAGAGGACATACAGTACGTGCTGTATGCGAAAGTTTTCAACTAGCAAAAGATGCTGGATTCAAAGTGATAGCTCACATGATGCCAGACTTGCCGAATGTTGATATCGAACGAGACATTTATCAGTTCATTGTAAGTAATGTCTCTAAATTATGAATAGCAATACTGGATTTGCGCACTTATCCTATCAGTGTTTATATTATCAATGTTTATGTATCGACATATATTTCAGGAATTTTTCGAAAACCCGGCATTCCGAGCAGACGGATTAAAAATTTATCCGACATTAGTTATACGTGGTACTGGCTTGTACGAACTGTGGAAAACTGGCAGATATAAAAGTTATGCACCTAGTGTGCTCATTGATCTTATAGCTCGTATTCTGGCTCTAATACCACCATGGACTCGCGTCTATCGCGTACAACGCGACATACCCATGCCACTAGTGAGGTAAATATAATAACATCAAAAATAATAATGGATAAAAAGAAATGTTTAAAAATTACGTGAAATATATATATATATATATATATAAAATTCGTTTCATATATTGTAATATAAAACTTTTGGTTAAAAAAAAAGTTAAAAAATTTATATAAATGTTATTTCTTACGGTAAAAAAAAATAGTTCTGGCGTAGAACATGGGAATCTTCGTGAATTAGCTTTAGCCAGAATGAAAGATCTAGGTACAGACTGCCGTGATGTTAGAACACGCGAAGTCGGGATTCAGGAAATACATAATAAAGTGCAACCATACGAAGTCGAGCTTATACGGCGCGACTATGTGGCTAATAATGGGTGGGAAACATTTTTATCATATGAAGACCCTATGCAAGATATTTTAATTGGTTTACTCAGGCTGAGGAAGTGCTCCGAAGGAACATTTAGGTATAATGTTCATATATTTTGGAAATTAGGGAGATCTTATGACATCCGAAAAAATTATAATTAATTCGTCTTGTAGGTCAGAATTGAAGGAAAAAACTTCTATAGTAAGAGAGCTTCATGTTTATGGTAGTGTAGTGCCTATTAACACTCGAGATCCTACAAAATTCCAGCATCAAGGTTTTGGATCTTTGCTTATGGACGAAGCTGAACGAATCGCTAAAGAGGAACATGAATCTCATAAAATTTCTGTAATTTCAGGTATGTTGGAGAGAATATAAACATGGCTTTTATATCTCATCTTGTCCTTCTTATATGTAAAAATTGATAAAAGATCACTAAATGATTAGAAATTTATCTATCAAAAAACAAATTCATTTTTGCAGGTGTAGGCACACGTAATTATTACCGAAAATTAGGTTACGAACTTGATGGTCCATATATGTCCAAAATACTTATATGACAAAATAATAAAAGGAATATTTAAAATATTCTTTTCTTGAATAATTTACCTAAACAGTACAAGCTGTAACTTTGGAAATAATGAAGATAATAAGATTATTTATAAAACATTTTATAGCTTAAAGCTTTTAGTTTAAATATATTTTTAAAAATACAAGTTTTAATTAATATTTAATTAATATTAGTGGTACACATATAGATATAAATCTAGATCTATCAAAATCATGTGCTATAATTTTCATAAAGTTACACCTTGTAAACCTTGTAAAAATCAGATACATATGATTTATACTATTTGAAAGCTATTAACTTTCTCCTTTATTTCTTGTACCAACACACAGTGATATTTTCGTTTCTTGAATTTGATTACTTGCAATAGGCGTATGAATCATTCACTAAGCAATAAACAGAAAACTAAAAGTTCTGTCTTTAAGATATAATTATCATATTTTTTAATGAAGATAGAATTTTCAGTGTGATAACTGAAAAATGACGTGGAAAATTGAAAAGTTACTATTTGTCATTTAATATCGATATATCTTGGTAATAAACGATAGTAATGTTATAAATTGAATATGATTAGAAAGTAAAAATTTCAACCTTTAAAATGTTTCTCGATCCATTGTGCTGTCGTTATTTTTGCCAAAATTACAGCCTGTTGAATCTGGTTCGTTCCAATATGAGAGAAAAGTACGTTTGACCAGTTTTTGAATTGTTCAATTCGTTAACAAGTATGGTAGTGACTCATAGCGGAGACTTTTGAACTGAAAGACGACGTCTCACCCAAGGTTTGTGTCTCGGTTAAACGTGGTGTGAATCTTGGTTAACTATATTCGAATCTTGAATATATAAGTGAAAGAGAGAGAGAGAGAGAGAGAGAGACGTCCACTTTTAATCCCAAAGTCTCCGCTATGAGTCGCCACCATACATATTAAGGATTCGACTCAACAATAGGTCGGGCGCTTTAACATTTTTCTAGTAGTAGGACTCAAAGGCTAATGGAATATATACTCATATTGAAATATAAACATTTAACAGACTAAAACTTTAACGAAAATGACAATAGCGAAATGGTTCAAGAGATATCTTGAAGTTTAAAGTCTTTGCTCTTCCCAGACATTAAATTCATAACGTTACTGTCGTTTACCTCAACAATATATCGAGTTAAATGAGAAATGGCGGCTGTTGAACTCTCAATTTTGTTCTCCAATTTTTGTATTGAAATATTATTTATATTGAAAATATGATACATGTATTTAAAAAAAGAAGCTTTGATCTTTCTATTTATCTTCTAATAACCGCAAAGTATAAAGTCTTCCACCTGTTGTATTCTTAACATCTTACGAAAGGATCTCTCCCACCTTTCCCCCACTCTTTCCTGCAACACTCTACCTCTCTTTCTTCTCTCTCTCTCTCTCTCTCTCTCTACTTTCTTCCTTTCTTTCTCTTCCTTTCTCATTCCATATGTCTCTTCACCGCTACAGTCGGCACTGTCGACAGCAGACCGTGGGTAAACAAAAGCAAGTCGGCCTCCGTAACGATCGCAACAGCCAGTTTTGTCAGTGACAGACGGTGTTACGCAGGTGACATATGTATGCACGTACTGATCCGCGCGCGCGCGCGACAGACCCCGTTTTTCGCGTGTGATGCTCCGGGAACCCGCGAATCCGTTGACCGATGCACCGATGCAGCGCGCGTAACTCGGCCGATGAGATGCGGCGTACGATGTGGAGGAGAGCGAGCATCGACGTCGAGACGACGACGTGAATAAGGACGAGGTTGCCGTGTTCTAGTCTTCTCGATTGTCGTCCTCCACCTCCTGCTCCTCGGGCGGACTCCTGCGAACACGAAGCGAATCGTTCGTTGTGCTGAACTCATTGGCGTCCAGAATCGCATCACCAGAAGGTAAGGCTACTCAGGCAGCTTGATCCTTCGCGTTCACGCTGCGATTTCGCCGCTCGGCGAAATTAGGTTATGTTTTTACATACATATATGCCGCAGACGTAAGCAGAATCGCACGCGAGTCGATAACCACAGCGTCTCGCGGCTGGAACGCATCGTAAACAGGAAATGGTGTTTTCACAACCGACGATCGCGACGTGATCGCGATGTAATCGCGATAGCGATCGCGCGCCCGCGGGACCTCACAGTCGCGATAATTAGTACGAGCTCGTTATCGCGGCGTCGCGGAGTGGATCCCCGCCAACAAATTAGGCAGCTTCTCGCGACGCTTGGCGCGTGAGGAGCACCTTCACTTGTAAACAAGATTCTCACGTACGCAACAATATATTACACGCTCTCGCGCGTATACGTGCGAACGATGTCTCCTCGGTGTGTCAGAAGACGCGTGGGGAAAACACCGAAGGAATTTGTGCGCTGACACTCCGAGAGGCTACTACGTCTTAACGAAAACCGGCTCTCCCAGAGCTGTCCTTTGTGCCTACAAAGATATATTATGAAAATTATTGTAATTTTTATTTTATTTTATTATAAAAATTAATATCACAATCATATCAGAAGGACATTTGCGGACCTCCACGCGATGTAATCGCCGTGACACACAAAGTAGCGTTTATTTTTCTCCTCGACTGCACTGCATATCGCCGTCGCCGGTCACGCTGCATCGTTCATCGCACGTGCGACCGTTTGTTACGCGTAATTCCTGGGTAAAAAATGGTCACGATTTCATCGGCGCGACGGTCCTGGCCGTCGGCGATCGCACGATATACGTGCGAAGTGGCCAATCGCCGAGAAATCGCCGCTCACCGGATAGCCAATCGTGGTACACAGACGGCGTCATATATCGTCGGTACGCCGACGACTATTATTAAGCTTGTCCTTAACGATCGCCAGGACTATCGTTCGCAGATCATTAGCTGTTGTCGCGCGACTAGCATCGTAGAGCTATTCGCGAAATCGTCGATCTCGCTCTCGCTCTCGCTGTCGCTCTCGCTCTCTCGGTATTGCGCCGCGTGTATCACCGCGAACGGCCGCGGCCTTTTAAATCGAATGTGCTTCGCGCGTTTCTTCGTTCCATCCCGTCTCGTCTTGTCTCTCCTCGTCTCTCCACGCGAACTCGCGCAGTGAAAGTCCACTGAGAACAGCAGCGCACGACTTTTAGGCCGCTGTCGCTGCTGTTGTTGCTGATTTTTGGATAAGCAGCGTGTGGGAGCGAGAAAGCGCACTTTCGGTGAGTGGCACTCTTTCTTGCCGAACACGCCGAGAGGATAAACCTTATAATGTCACTTTCAGCGACGTCAACGCGACCGTTTGTAATACGCGCGCGATTTTTATATATACACCAACGAAACTTGGGATTATATATTTTACCACATGTCGCATTTTAGGATCCTGAGACTCTCTCAGGAAAAAAGAACGACGAGAGGAAGAAGCGGAAGGAATCGTGTTTGTTATCATTCGAAGACAAATAACTCGTTCGGAAATTGTTATCTGCAACAAAATAATTGACATTGCAAATCTCTCCGGAAGATTCGTCGCATTTCGCGACTTCGCACATGAGATGACGGTATTTTCGTGTGTCTCCATTTAGAGAAAGGTGTTTAATTTTTTTCTCTTTTGATAGATGGGGAGGGGGGAGAAGAAGGGGATCAAATTACATTGTGCATTGGATGTTTCACTCGCGCGTCTTTCGCACTTGCGAATTTCGTATTTGCACCAAAGCGTGCCGTCCGTGAGCGTGGAGCTAATACGCGGCTATTTACAATTTTATTAGTCACACAGCTGTTTACGCATAATAAACATTCGGGCCGAGCGTTATGCAACGCTAGTCCGTCGTAGTTATTGTATTTATTTTACCTTTTGGCGCTGTTACCTGTGTCGCTCGAGGGATCAGCTGAATCGATGGTAGACGCGCGTGTCGCGCACGCGGCGTGTATGTGCGTGCGTGCGTGCGTGCGTGTGTACGCGTTGAACCTCTTTCACGTGTAAACAACTCCGGATGAGTTATAAACAGCCGAAGTAGGCGAACAATAAAAATAAACCGTCAGTTCCCATTGTTTATCCGCCGGGGCGAAATGTTACTTTATACATTCTGCACGTGCAACTCGCGCTCCGCGCGTCGCATTAACACGCGCATCGCGTATTCTTTAAATCTCTCGGCCGGTGCACACTGGCGTTTCAAACGCGCGCGATTTTCCCCGAAACGTCGCTGCATCGAGCGCATTCCAAATTACACGTTCCCCCCACGGACGACGAGAACGACCGTGATAAAAGAGGAAAAAGAACATCGCGCAATACGACGCTGGGTGTTATGTAAGCGCGGTAAAAGAGAAAAGAAAAAAAAAGTAGTAATGAGAAGGTTAATCGATCGCGCAAGCGATTGTGTTGCAAGCGGGCGAACGCGCGTTCACGCTACTTTCGGCGGAGAAGGAAAAGCGGGGATGTGGGGGGATTAGTCTTATCCGATATCTCCAGACGCGATTTGCGGGAGCGTGTGCGCGAGCGTGCGTTAATCAGCAAGATATTTCACACATATGTTTCGCACAATAGTCGCTCGCGATCGAATTCATCGAAACGCCTCCGGCCGTCTATCGCGCAGTGAGTCAGTGTCTATGCGATAGCGCGAGCGCGTATCGCGATATAATAAGCATGTGTTGTATAGCGTGTCTCTTCTCGCACGTACTGTAAAATTAGATCTGCTACGTCAACGCGGAAATAAATACGTGCCCGGCTTAGCGGCGATTGACTGCTTTTGCATTCTTCCGCGTGATGTTTCTGCGCAAGATGTTCAGTGTCGGAAAGTATCCACAGCGGCCAGCTGGTCCTCGCCGCGTAACGCAATTTGCCCGCGAAACGCTATTGATCGTCGCACGCGCGGTTTTCGCGTCTCCGATCGTCTCCGATCGTCCTAATCACGTTGTTTCGACTGGCGATCTTATCGATTGAAGCTTCGTCGGTCGAAGCACAATTCTCGCGAGGTAACAGCAACCTTTTCCTGGAAACTGATAAATTTCACATTTCTGTTGTTTCAAAGGTTACGTATTTCATGGCGAGGCCATCGAGTTCGCACGTAAAACTTTTCGTTCTTCACGTTTTTCACTCGTAAACGAAGGTTACATGATCCTTACCGTCACGGAGACCGTGACTTTGATTTCGCCTTCATCGAGGAGACAACTCTTGACGTGAAGACAATGAGCTCGCGTCAGAGTACACAATGTCATTGTTGTATCCGCTCTTTTTGTATTATCCGCGTTTGATATTAATCGATATCTGATACATATATCGATTATGTGTCGTAGGCGTAGCTTATTGGCTGTTACCGGTGACATTTGTCCCGCTCCGGTTTTTACGGACATCGCGCATGACCAAACAGAACTCCACACCCCTCTTGGAATTTTCCTCTTGGAACGTCGTTATTTTTTTTTTATTTGCTTTTTTACTAAACTATTAATGTTAATTCCTCCGGCGATTTTGCACTCTTTCGCCTGGTCACGTTATATAATATATCGTGTACTACGCGGTAACTATCAAGAAGTAACTATCAAGAAGAACTTATCAAGAAGTATGTTATAAGAAATTATAAGATTCAGTTTCTTGTACCATTTTCATAAAAAAAAAAAAATTCGCCTCGGGATATATATATATATATGTTTTAACGAGCAAGAAATGAAGCGATAAAATACACCACAAAATTGCCTCCACTCATTATCAGTGAGAAAATAAAAACGAAACTTATCCAAGAGATAATAATTTTATTGGTCCCATAAAAAAGGAGAAGAAAGCTAAACAATAGTGCAGAGAGAATATGTACCAAAAAAAAGTCAATAATCAAGGCGATAGTGTAAAAACTGTTGTTATAATCGGCCTGAAAAATTATGACGATCAATCATATGAAGCAGAAAGAGAGCAGTGAGTAATAAACGCTAGAAGATATTCGAATTTCGTTGAAAGATCGGTTAGACATTGAAGGTATTTGAGGCGAGAGCCTTGGAAGGGGCTTTTCTGAACTTTCCTCGTTAATACCGCGTAATAGGCTCTCTCGGAGTCATTCATCCGTTGCAGCGTTCATTAACATCGGCCGTATAAGCCACTAAAAATGACGCGCTGCGTGTCCTTCGCCGTCGGCGCGTAAGAGCAATAACAGCAATTATCGCGAGTGCGACTTACGCAATTACGCGAGAAAAAGACACGAAAGGACCTTTCATGGTTCACTCACTGGCAGGCGTCGGTATTCTTATTTCGATCCGGACAGCCGCTCGATTCCCCGAGCTGTCCGGTCGTTCACGGCGGCCGGCGCGGCGCGGCGCGGCGCGGCGCGGCGCACGTATGCATATCGATTATGTACAGCGTGCAACCTTACAACGAGTGCGAGAGCGCGCTATACGTCGCCTCGACGCCTCATCTCCGCTTACGAAAGAAATATCGCTGTGATAATAGCATATAAATCACACGGCGGATTGCCGCATAAGCGACAGGACGTACGATAACGCTCAGATCTCGCGCGCTTAGTTAGTTACGCTTACCTAGGGATCCGCGAAGTCACGGCAGAAAATGAAAACCGGTATCGACGAACAAACGAGTCTAATATTCTTTGGCATTTACGACGCTGTAAAATCTCGACCGGTCATTATCAGAAAAAATAACAAATTTTAGGAGGAGGAGGAGGTGGAGGAGCGGTTCCCTGACTGACGGTAAAATGGTAAAATCGCGCTGACACTTCTCTCATTAAAATACGCGTATCCGTTTTAGATCATAGAGTACATTCATGATTGTTCTCATAAAAATCTATCTCGAATTTTGTTCACTTTCCATTTCTCTCTTTCCCTCGTCGTTTATCTCAAAAATCTTATTTTCATGAGATGCAACACTTTTTCTTATTGAAATGAGGAGTCGTGCATTCCGCGATCTTTTATCCGAGACGGCAAGCATTCAAAAACCCCGAGCTTACGAGTCCTTTTGAATCTCGGCTCCTTTTTATGGAAACTATCGTCTTCCTCATCCCTTGATTACCTGAGTATCTTTTGCACCAGGACAGTCATAATGATCCGAGAGAGTAACCACACACACACATGTGGTGCTCCACAATCTTTTTAAGTGCTTGAAAGGACCACGGGGATTTAAATACATCGAAAACACGAATCTTCGGCGTAGAATGCGCAGAACAATCGCCAGGTTTACTCTCCGTCGACACTTCGTCAGTCGTCGAAGACCGATGATGATCGGTTAAAGTGAGGTGCAGTTTTCTTCGTCGCGTCAAGTTTCGTCGTTCGCGGATGTCTCGAGTCACATTCATTAGTCGTCTCTGCTGTTCGAACACACCAGGATCCACCTTGGAGCTAATCATCTCCTCTTCCCGTTCAAGTTCAAGGAATCTGGCCTGAAATCTGGCCGTGGTGCTCAAGCTGGGGTATTCCCCGAGCTCTCGCTCGGGACCGGTGGCTACGCCACTGAATCCACGTACATGAAAACGTTTGGGGAATATTGGGCATGCTAAGCAGGGGCCGCGCGTACCTGACAGCACACACACAGCACACACCAAGCACACAATCGAGAGGTTCATTCGTCTCGTGGCGTTGCCGCGCTCCAACACGTCAGTCTATGTTTGCCCGGCCGTCAGCGAAGGCGACGTCCGACGTAACGCGGTCTAACGCGAACGGCGAAAACAACGTCTCGCAGTGCCGCGGGGAAGAAGAAGAAGAAGCGTGTTAGATCGCGAGTAAGCGCACCTAGGCTTTTTATCGTCGCGAACGCGTCGGCCCCGTGTGAGACGCTGCCAGAAAGCGCCAGAAAGCGCAGTGATGAAAAGCAAATTTTACGACGGGCGTAATCCCGACTTCGGAGTCGCTCATCGCTTCGATCTCTGGCGTTATTACTTTCTGGTTTCTGGCTGAATACTCCGACGTTATCGGCCACTCGTCGTCGTCGTCGTCGTCGTCGTCGTCGTCGTCGTCGTCGATAAACCAGAGCGATCGAGCAGCGAAACGAGTTGCGTTCAGGCCGCGTTTGAGTGAAATCTCGTTTCTTTCATCGGCATTCGGTTTTCACCCAATTGCGCGTCCTCATGCAGTTGGTTTGCAGGTTCGAGGTCTCGAGAGTGCTTCGACGTTGATATTCGACGTGCTCCGTAATCGTCAGAGGACTCGCAGCTATATATCAGTAGCAGTCGTCGTCGAAGGCACTCAACGGGAAGTGATCGAAGCGACGGAGGAAAGTCACTTCGGCGGAAGGATACGACGCGAATGTCACGCTCGACAATCCCGAACTCTCGCCGGAGAAAACCGCGTTCGGCATCGAAAAACGTCCCGTCCGCGTAGGGTCGACGACACCTGGACACCCGGCTGACTTGAAATTATGTTATCCACTTGTTGAACAAACACACGCAGCAAACCGGCCGACCGAGGAACTCTGAGTGCGTCAGAGTGTGCAAATTAAATCCATATGAAGTCGAGCAAATAAAGCTTTGAAGGCTTATCGCAACGGAGAGAATTCGGAAGGAGTCAAGATGATAACCGTGCCGATCTCGAGCTCCAGTCCTTACGTGAAAGCCACGTCCTACAGCGACGCCAGTGCGATCGCTAAAACGTCCTTGGTGAGTCCCCAGAGAGTCCTTGGAGGCTGCAAAATTTTGAAAAATCGCTCGCTTGCACGCGCCGCGTGTCGTTCGCTTTTTGGCACCCGAACGAAGTCACAAGCACAGCCGTCTTGTCATTCTCCTCTTCTTCTTCTTCTTTTTCTTCTTCTTCTTCTTCTTCTTCTTCTTCTTCATCTTCTTCATCATCTTCGTAGTTGCGCTCGCCATTGATGTCATATGTCACCGGTATTTTGAATTACGTAAATTTTCTAATTACGTAAGCGCGTCTGGTAGATAACAACATACTGCGCACTCGTCTCATTGATAGTTTCAGTGAAACTATATAACTACATGCTTCGGCGAGACGTTCGTTCGTTCGTTCGTTCGTTCGTTCGTTCGGCCGTGGACAAGCCGTGCTCAAGTCGTTTACGTAATTTCGTTTTCTATCGTTACCGCGATGCGGAGGAGACGTGGAAAGTCGCGGATTGTCGCTCGTCGTTGTCGTGGCGTGAAGATACAGTCAGGAGGAATCATCCGGGGAAAAGTCAAGCGAGAACCCCGAGACGTTTACCTATGCATCCCGACCACGACGTCGAGAAATTTCGCTGTAATTGCTGACGACACGCGCCACAAAGGGTTAATTAAAGCTAACTCGGTGCAACCGTGCGGAACTCGTCGTCGGCCCGATACGTCACGGCGTACGACGGCGTTATTAATTTTCCCCGATGTATATTCGCCACCTTCGCTTCTTATCGACAAATCTGCCCGAGGTCATTATCGCTCGTCTGGCCGCTTTGTCGTCGCCAGGGATCGACAATCACGCGTGCTCGAGTGGCGTGTTCTGAAAAGCCACGGGGAAATTGCGAAAATGCGCGTTCGCAAGCGAATTACGCTTCGGCGTTTACGCTTTTTGCGTGCTCACGAGCGCACAGTGGTTGAAAAACCCGAGGGAGAATCGCGATCGAGGAAACAACATTCTTATCGATTGTGACTCATTTCGACTTTGCTTCATTTTGACTTGCGTCCTTTTTCACGTGGTTGCGGGTCACGCGAAATTAATTTTTAACGCGAAAATTCATTTCCACTTATCAGACCAGAGCACGATGAAAAGTTTCGAATTTCCCTCCACCGGGGGGGGGGAAGGGAATTTCGAGGATTCATGTTCTGTTGGTTTGCCGATGGAATTATGTCGTCTCTTCCTTCCGCCCTTCTTACCTTCCTTCCTTCCTTCCTTCCTTCCTTCCTTCCTTCCCTCCCTCCTTCCTTCCTTCCTTCCTTCCTTCCTTCCTTCCTTCCTTCCTTCCTTCCTCTCGTCGGCGGAAAGGCGTATTTTCGCGAAACCGGGCATACAGCGATCTAAATTTACATCGGCGGACAAACGACACGAAATCCCCGACAGCCTGCCAGCAACCGTTGACTGACCGTGTTCCGATTCCTTCGCGACAGAAGGCCCGAAGGCTTCTTTACCGAGTCACTCATTCTTCCACGCGCTTGCATATTCAACTCGCCGCACGTTTAACGCCGCGCATTAGCGCGGCCAAGTGCCGCTTTCAGGTTTTCTTTTTATCGCCTTTATTCGCTGGGGAAATTCCGGACGGCCGAAGCTTGACCAGCCTCGGCAAAACGCAGAGGTCCGTCGACGATTCTGAGAAGGAAATAATTTCACGTGGATATTTTTCACGTGACACGCTCGTACGCGCGGAAGCTCCTTGAAGATTCTTCTTCTCTGCAACCGCGATGGATCATCCTATTTTCCTTCCATCGACTATTTAACGTTGCAGTTGCTCGCAATTGTTCGTACGATTCGACGGGGCAGCGCGAAAAAATAAAGAACGCCAAATAGAAAGCAATCAGGAAATCGGAAATAAATAATGGAGAGACGAAACAGAGAAAGGGGCAACTTTCCAGACGTAATTTACGTGCGGGCTTGATTAAATTATAAAGACGTTTACATGACGGTTCCACCACGTCGTACGTGTAACGAGCGGACACGTGCGACAGTGACAGCGATCGTAAAAAAGAAACAAATAAAACGGAAAAGAGAGTCGCTCGTATCCGTCTGCGTTTCCGAAGTCGTCCCAGGCGAAATTTGCGAGTCCGGCGTTATCGTCGCGTTGACTTGGTGCGCATCAATTATTGCGAGCAACTGAGGCTGCACCGGCTGCATATCTGATTGCGCTCGTGACGAGAATTCAAGCGATCCTCGTGTGCCGAGGGACAGGAAAACACGGTAATAACGCGAACAGCGACCTTACGACGAAATGATCGAATAATTGAACGATCAGAGTATTAATTTACCGTCATGCCGCGGCAACGCGGTTATCAACATGCGAGCCATATGGCCTCTTCTCGCAACCGACCGGAGGCGGCCGTACTTTCACGGGGTCACGTGTAAAAAAAAAAAAGAAAAAAATAAAAGAAGAAAATGCGCAGAGCGACAAATGGAACACAATGGAATGAATTTCCGAGTGACTTGGCCGAGCGATTGTCTCGCTTCGCTCTCGACATCGATCGAGCGGATGCGATGCGGGTGGCGAACTGGGGTGACGCCGCGAAGGCAAAAGTGGAAAGCAACCGAGGACCAGGAACAAAACCGGACCAGGGGGCTCGTGAGCGCAAAGAATATTGAGAGATACTGCGCCACAGGCGAGGTGTCATCTTTTTTCTCTTTTTCTTTCTTTCGTTTCGTTAACTTCGTGTTTACCGTGTATGCAAATGACGACAAGCCGGTGGCGAGCAGGTTTTTTTTCCACGAGCTCGCTCGTATTATCCGCCGCCGCGACGGATCTCCGTCGTTCACGTACGCGACACATTACGTCGTCGCCGAGAGATCCTCCAGAGAGCTTCGCCACATCTAATTCTAATTCCGACTTTAATTTATTCGCGAGAATCACGCGCGAGATCCCCACGGATCTCGCATGAAATATTTAGTATCGTCTGTCTGTATATTTCTCGTTTCTGCTTCTCCGGGATATATTCCAATCTTGTATACTGTCTGCATAACGAGAGGCGTGTAAACACACGGTTACTCGTTAGACACGTTCCTCTTCGACGTGTATTTGCATTTCACATTGTTTTATATCTCGGTAACGGTAATCGTCGCGAAATCGAGGCGCGACAGGCGAGTCCGCTTATTCATCACTTCGCTGCTCACGACTGGAATAAGCTTTGCGTAATATTAATATCCGTGTCACTTTGTGTGTATATCTCTTCTAGGAAGCTTTCTAGGAAGCCGAGTTGACACGCTTATTTGTGATAATTATATGAATTGTGCCGCTACAATGAGCGTATTTATAATACGTGATGACTTGTAAACAAAGTCATTACTGTTTTCTGAACTTGATGCTCCGTGACACGTTCCAAAGAGATTTTATGCGGCGTTTAACTTGATGTATTCGTGAGAGTCTTTATCGCGTGAAATTGCGCGCTGTATATCGTCGCAAATCGAATGGAATCCTCAAGCTGAGCGTCCAACTTGCGAGTGAAAGTTCGTCTCCACCCGCGAAAGGATTGAAACAAGCTGTCCGTGTGCAATTAATCGTGTGAATAATCGACCTAAGTTTACTCTAAGACCAGATGTTCCATCTGCGCCTTTCGCTTCTAATTAATTTTAATTATTCTCACCACGACACAGATATTTCCGCATAGTCGTAAAAGAAATCGGCCGTAAAAGAAAGATAGCCTCGACGTAAACAGGAAATTATTGAAAAAAAAAATGAAAGAATCTCGCGATTGTTTAACGCGATTGGTCACGTAAGTCTTTGCTCGAGATCGACACGGTTTCTTAAACGATACTTACCGATATTTTTCATGATATGAAATTCTATATTCGTACATTTTCTACATAAGAAAAAGGAGAAAGAAACCGGGAATTCCGCTTTAATGGACACGCGCACCGGGTGTCGGTTGAAAGTGACACACATTTCCTATTACCGCTCGTCATTAATAATTGATATGTTGTTATTCTCGTGTGTGTGTGTGTGTACATTTACATAATCATCGTGCTTTCAGCGCGATTGCTAATGAGGCGTTATAAAGCCGGAGGTCGTTCGTGGGAGAGAGAAAAATAATGATTCTTCCCCACACGCAGCGGAGGAAGATTTGCACCAGGAGTATTTTGAGTTCCCGCGTTTTCGGCCCCCGTCCCCCTTCTTTTGTGTGCAATACGATATTGTCAACGGACTTTTAGTGTTACGAGCCTTCATCAGCTGCAGAATGTCGCTCGCGATATATAATGGTACAATCATTCGCGAGAATAAAATACCGATCGCGTAACACACTGTTCAAGGCGCACGGTATAATTACAACCGCGCAAAAAGCCGCTTCCTACGCCGCCACGTGGAATGCAACTTTGTAACTCTGTGGTCGTAACGTACGCTCGTGTTACACGCAGAATTAATCGTGATAAATCGCAGTTGCGAGTCTGCGGGAAAGATTCGATCTTAACTGTTCTAATTCCCTTGTTTACCACCGCATTTATGCATAATAATCGTGCACAATCGAAACGCGAAAGCCAAATCCACGCCGTTCTAAATTACTCCCTCCACATTACCGCCTCGAAATGTCGTTCGATATATCAGCGTTTAACGCAGCTTTTTGTCGCTTGTTGTGACCCTGAGACACACCTCGCTGATCCCTCGTGCACGTTTGTTTGAGACTAATGGAGGTGACTAAAATTAAGCTCCCTGACGACTACGAGTGCTCGCGAAGCACTATGTTAATCTGAAAAAAAAAAATTTCTGGCTTAGTACACACGACGAAAGAGGAAGACCAACATTAACGTGTTCAACGAGCCGTGTCAGCGGTTATTAAGAGGGTCACCTTGCTTATCGCGCAAATTTCTTCAGGATCGGGCTCACAGTAGCGACAATTCAACCGTGTAATTATTGTGAGATATGATCGAGAAGATACTCCCGAGAAGATGCGTTCGTCTCTTTTTCCGACAGCGACTCGCTCGACGTCTGATCGCGAATCGCACTTAATGTTGATAAAGATAAGAAATTTCCGAAGGCGCACAATTTGCGCCGCGCACGTCCTTGAGCAGAAATACGTCCGTAAATGAGCGACCGTGTATCTTCAGCAATCGTCTCAATTGAAACGAAACTCGGCTTCACGCACGCATTAAGTTTGCCCTACCGCACGTGAATCCAATCGCCGCGCGCACGACATCGATTCGTGCATCCTCGCTGGTGACGTATACCACGAATTTAATTCGATCAATTGGGATCAGAGACAAAGTCGAGCGTATGGGCTTCTACGCACGCAAAGTGCCAAGTGCCTAGAAGAAAATAGCACCGGCGCATGCAGAGCCGAACGCGCTATTTTCAGCCGAGGGCGAAGAATCGGTGTCTTATCGAGAAAAAAAAATATAGCCGTGACTTTTGCGCGAAAGTGAAGTACCAACAGCGTATCCGCCCGAGTGGCCAACGCTGAGTTTTTCATGAAATTTAGGATTCATCATCGCGAGGCGTCGAAGCGTCAATTTCGATGCATCATACGCGATACAGCGTGGAAATGTTAATACTCGAGAAATCACGCATTATCGACTCGCCTGTAAATTATATCTGAAAATCACGCATTATTGATTCGCCTATAAATTATATCTCGAAATCGTAAGACGAATTATATTAAATAAATATGAGAAATATATACGAGTTTCATTTCTAATTGTATTATTAGAGAGATTCGAGATCAACCGCGACCGCGATCGCTTCTGCAACTTGATGCTCGAACTGATGATCGATATGTTTTCGATGTTGCATAACAAGACAATGAACGTAACAAGGTCTGGACGAGTGAGTGTGCGTGGCGTCTCTCTCTCCCTGTCGGGTGTCGATAATGGTGTACAAGTTTGCGGAAGCACAGGAGGGGACATAATAAAGTAAAGCACGTGCCTTAATTGGATACGAGAAGCCCCTCTATTAACGACGTTGCATACTGTGTCACTAAACTGGCGAGCTTTCCCAACGTATAGTCGAATATTCATGGCTGTCGCGGGATAACTCTCTCACAAATCGTTCCGCGACGTCACGGACACCCCCCCCTCCCCCGTGACCTCGCGATCGGAGGCTCTCCGATGAGATTTATGATTAGCATTGCAGACGAACCAGATGTTTTCATCATTGTCATGAGTATAATGCATGCCCATGCCATGCATTGTTTCCCGTCCGTCCTCCCTATAATTTTTTATTATTATGCGCTTATTGACTGCAAGAACTCATTAGGAAAATTATGTCGCGCTCGATCCCATGTTTGTCGCAACGATGAATGCAAAGCCTCACGCCAGCGACGTTGAATGCGAGAAAAAAAGTGATTTAGAACGAGCGACTCATCCAGCTTTTCCATCCTTGCACGGCTAATGAGGATGATTGACGAAATGTTATACAAGAGCGGAAAATCAATGGGACACGTGCGTGAAAATTATTGCACGAAGGGAAAATAAGGGATCTGGCTTTAGAACGCGCAAAAGTCGGGTCTCTGAGAAGTTCCTTAGTGTCTCCTCTTTATTTTCTTCTCTTCACGATTCTCTTCATATTGCTCGTTACTCGCGATTTAATTTTTCTCTGGAGATGTCCTTTCCTGGAGATGAATTTCAAGCTGTATCGCCCGTACTGCTCGCGTTAAATTTCTCAAACTCGGTTCTACCGTTATTCTCGATCTCTCTGCCCTAATTTCTTTTTTGACTTCGCTTCAATCATAAATTTCGCGATGCTTCGTTATTATTATGTATGCCAGAGAGGGAGAGGAGTAAAATTAAAATACCCTCCTTGCGAAGCGTGACAAACTCGCGGGCACGATGAGCAGCAGATGTGGGACGTGGGAAGAAACGAGGAAGAAGGAGAAGTAGAGATAGAAACAAAGACGGAGATTGAGAGCCAAGCAGTCCACGAGTGCTCCGCTCAAATGAGTTATTTCGGTCCACGGCCATCGGCCACGTTTCGTGCACGTTTCCTTGCGAAATCCGCTTGATATATCAATGGTCGAGCCGCGCGAAATGTTGCAGTTTGTATTATTTCTAGATTGGACTTTCTTCCCGCGGGAATACACTTCTTCCCACGTCGCGCGAAACTGCACCGAAGATCAACACAAACGCGAATTTGCACTTGCGTCGCAACTCGATGATAAAGTAATAACGACAGAAGTTCTCCGACAGTACTCGATGAACTTTTCCGCGTGAAGTTGTTCTTGATCGTGATCGAACTAATGGGCAAGAAACAGAACGACCGAAGGAAATAATTGTCTATAGTGTAACATTGAACGATAATCATAGTATGTTGATTCCTGCCGTCGTTTGTAGAAAATAATGTATACTGTCCTGCTAAAATTTTATGTCAAATTAGACAATATCTGGCTCGAGTTGAGCAAATCGCGAAGAAGTTACACCTATTTCTTTCTGCGAACCTTCTCTCTTTCTCTTTTCCTCCTAGCGGTTTTTACATACATAGTAGCAGGTACTGCTGACGGTTGCAATTTCTTCATGACGACTATGTTACAGTTCTCTAGAAACATGAGGGAACATTCGGCAGCCCAACGGATGGAGAGAGATAAGGACTTGCCGCAACGATCACAAAGCAGTGCGGCTAGCTTAACGACGTCTATACATGCCGATTTGTCTCCCAGTTCTTCTCAATTCTTCGAGGTAATTGTTTATTTCTATCTTCATGTTTCTTTCTCTTTGCGACATTATAGTCACGTACGGCGAAAAATCAAATTTCATAGTTCTTATTATCTTATATTTTAATTATGAAACATTTTGGTACTCTTCAAGTGAAATTAGTAAAACAAATGTATATCCGTTTTCTTTTTCAGCGGTTCCAACTTAAAAAATCTTGAGATTTTTGCTATGTTTGTATTTTAGGTACTTTACGTTGGCAAAATAAAATTATCGCTCCCGAAAGTAGCGGAATCGTTCATTGACGATACCTTGATAAGACTTCGCATTCACGAACTCGAGAAATCGAGATCATCGACGGGTAATCTCCTGTCAGATTGTCAACGGTTAAAACGTCAAGCTTTGACATCTTCCATTAATAGGAGGAATAGCACGGTGAGAATATTTCCCAATCAATAATCAATCTTGTCTTAAAAATGCAACAGGTCAGAATACGTTTGATATAAGAAACATAAGAAAATTGAAAATTTACAAAAATTTTAATTCTTTAATGAGAGATAGTTTAGCGCAAAAAAAGTATCTATTTTTATACGTATCGATTAATTACGTAACTAGTACAAACAAATGAGTGCTTGGCTTTTTGCCAAGCAAATTGCGCTAAACTGCGAAGTTTACCATTACGTTTTTAGGAATCTACCGCCAGTGAATCAGGGAGTGTCGAAAATGTATCGGGGAATAATACAATTCCATGCGTGAATCCCCTTGGAGTTGCGCCAGTTTTAAGTGGCTCCGCGGAAACTTTTCCAAGAACAAACGCCAACCCTGTGGAAAACGATGATCGCAACGATAATCGGACTTCCGAGTCTTCCTCTAATTCTAACGTGACCGTACCTGAAATTATGCGAAATCGCGCGGCGTCTACCGGCAGTGTTTTAACTGGCAGAAGGGATTCTGCCTTTAAGACCAACGATAACAATCGCGCTATGCTCTTTCAGGTTGAATATAATAAGCCATTGTTTTACAGTTTAGAAAGGATGAAAATACATATTTGCAGCTTCTCAGATTTATCTTCTAAAATCTAATTTCATATTTTAGATAGGGCGATGCGATCTAATATTGATTAGCCTGAATACAAAACAGCCAGTTTTGAAGAAGCAATTAAAAGATGTGGTCAACTGTGTGCAAGGTATAAAAAATCGTGATCACTTTGGATTTATTTGCAAAGAATCGGACTACTTCATCGGACATATCTTCAAATGCGAATCCATATCAGTTGCGGATGATATTGTGGCAGGTAAGATATTTGAATCTGTAGCATAAAATAAAATATGAGCGATTATTTTTCACCGATAAAGCTTCGATTTAATGATGTTAATAATAATTTTTCTAATTTTCTTTACAGCGATTACACAAACCCCCGCTGCGATCTGCGATATCACGAGGAAAGGAAGGTATCCTGTCATTTCTTGCGAGCATTGTCCTATGTACTGGTACAACAAGTTAAATCAAGAAATCAAAGGTAAAGTGATTGTTGTTAATCGCATTTCGGAGATAGTCGGTAATCTCGTAGTTTTGACACGATATTAATATTCTTAGGACAAAGCGATAGAAAAGTACAAAATATCATATTTTCGCGTATGGAATTATTACCGGAGGATGAGCAGGAAGTTGTTGTGAACAAGTTTAAAGGTGCCGAGGCTGCGGGTAACGTCGGTGCGAGCTCCTTGAATCTCCAAGAACAAAATCAATTCTTAATGCGACTGTTGCGTGCTCATTGCGAGGCAAAACAAGCGAGACACGTACACGATACGGCTGAGAATAGGTAACGTGCGCCAAAGTGAATATATACACATAAATACAGATTCTCTATTGACGCTACGCTCTTAAATCAAAACGTAATCTGCGAATATGACGTTTCTATATAATGCTTCATATTTCACATTGCAGAAGTGAATTTCTTAATCAGTACCTAAGCGTCGGTGTGGGCAGCACGATGTTCAAGAAGGCGCGTTCTCTAGCGAATAGCTTCGACAATTTTATGAAAAGGAAAGGTTCCCGTGACGATTTTGGTTTGGGTACTCATTTGAGGGATGCAAGTCATCTTGGCACGGGAATACAAAAAAATGACAGTCAGAGCCCAGACAACTCGCGACAGTCACCTGTATTGGGCACTTCGCCGGAAATGAGTAGACGAAAATCATTGCGCATTTCTCCCGAACAAACATTTCTGAAGAATGGTTCGAAGAATTCTATGATGGATATGTTAGTACTTAGTAATTCTATTCTAGCGTATTTCAGCTTTCGAGCAACTTCTTTTTAATATCGTTCTATCCATCGTCTTTGTACAATTGTGGGCTTATTCCTTGTAGCTTTTTCAAAGTCGGTAATTCACCTAAAACATCACCCACGGAGACTGACGGGAACACGATTCCAGCTAATAGCTCATGGCGACAAACGATACTAAACAAAGTTGTAACGCCGAATAAAGCTTGCAACATCAAGGAAATTGTAGACGTTGGTACTATTGGAAGTTCAGAGATGCCCGTTAAACGCAGAACGAAACAGGAATTGCGAGACTTATGGAAGAAAGCAATTAATCAACAACTGATGCTTATCAGAATGGAGAAAGAGAATGCAAAACTCAACGGTAAAGAAATGTTTCCATTTGTAGAAAGTAAATCGTACTGTAGATGCGCGATACGATTTTAAATTTTAAATTTTCTTATAAAATTTTAGAACGTCAAGAGGAGGCAACGGTAAAAAGAAATAAATTGGAATATGACGAGCTCAGCAGCTGCATCTATCCAGTAGAAATATGGGACCTCTGCGTTAATAAAGAGTCGCGTATATCTACAAAATGTGATAATCAAATGCTTTTACACGCTGTCAAGCAAGGTAATTAGAAGAAAAAAGAAATATCTGATCGAAACATGATATTCTTAAGATTTAAAAATTATTCCGTCAAAATTTTCTAATTACAATCAATACATTTCTTTAATAACAGGTGTACCAAAAGGAAAGAGAGGTGAGGTTTGGCATTTTCTAGCCGAACAATTCTGCTTGAAGCAACCGCCTATAGACACGCAAGACTTCCCATATTATAACACACCCTATAAGTTACTCGTAAAACAACTAACACCTTATGATCATGCAATTTCGATTGATCTGGAAAGAACATTCCCAGGCCATCCGTATTTCAGTTCACCCATGGAGGACACTCGTCCTCCGGGACAGTTAGAGCTGTTCAACTTGTTGAAAGCCTACTCGTTGTTAGATTGCGAAGTTGGTTATTGCCAAGGTTTAAACTTCGTCGCTGGAGTGCTTCTTTTGCATGTAAGTACAACAAGTAAACATATATATTATAATTTTCAACGTAATAATTAAGCTTCAGTTAGAACGAAGTATTGTTTTTCTTCATCAGATGCCAGAAGATCAAGCCTTCTTCTTGTTGCGGCATCTAATGTTTCGCCGAGGACTCAGAAAACTATATTTGCCAGACATGTCAGCGTTGCAATTGCACTTGTATCAACTTTCTAGACTGCTACACGACCGGTTACCAACTATCTATAATTATTTTGAGAAACACGATGTTTCGCCCACTTTATATGCCACTCCATGGTTTTTAACTCTGTTCGCCAGCCAGTTTCCTCTGGGTTTTGTAACTAGAGTTTTCGGTAAGACTTACATAGTCAGGTGTGTCTAACAATAAGTTGTAATTTAATATTTTCTGTAATCTCCCTTTTTACCTTTTGCAGACTTACTTTTTCTGGAAAGCTCTGAAGTTCTCTTTCGTGTGTCGGTTGCATTATTAGAAGAACATCAAGATCAATTGTTAACTCGCAATAGCTTTGAAGGGATTATGGAGTATTTCAAGGTAAAATTATGTCCTAGTTGTTATTATTGATTAAAGTATCAAGAATAAGAGATATTTATATGGATATCATTACTATATATGGTCCTATTTCTGATCTCAGACAAATATACCAGCGGTAGACAAGCAAATCTTAGATCGCGTGATGAAACGCGTATTTTATCCCGATTCGGAAATCACAAAACAATTGAACGAGTACAAAGTGGAGTACCGAGTACTTCAAGAAGAAGTGTTCTGGATGAAACCGAAAATGGAAAAATTAGAAAAGTTCACATTAATGAACCAGCAACTCACGCAAGAAGTTGCACAACTAAGAGAACAACTCGAGGTACAAAGTAGTAGAAAAATTTGTAGCAGTGTAGGAAGATTTAATATAGAAATAAAATAAATTCATAATTTATTTAAAACGTACTTGAAATATGATCTCATCTTTTATAAAAATTTCAGACGTTTTTAATTCGTCTCATTTTGTGCTTGATTATTTTAATGTTTAAAATTGTATTACAGATCACCCTGAGTAATTTGCAAGTAATGGAAACGACACGTACAATGCAGCAATCAATAGCCCATAAACTCGAGTCTCAAAATCGCAGTTTCGAAGTAACGATAACAACATTAGGCGCATTCATTCAACAATTAATAGATACGCGTTCCGACATCGACGTACCGGGCGATGTCCGTAGGATAATTACACAATTGAGCATGGTTGAGAAACGACGAAGTGCAGGAATCAAATCGCATCCTTTGAAACTCATCGAGGATAATAAATATAGAATGATAAAAAGTAATTCTACCGGAAGAGAATCTCAGAATCTTTTGAGGAGTAATAGCATAGCCGATCCACCGTATCCCTTGAAGTCGACTTTAAGCCAACCCAATTTGGCAACGAAATCTGAGAAAAGCTCCTCATTCTTTTCAAATTCGCACAACCATATACAGAAACAACGGGCGCAATTAGCGGCTCTCAGGAACGAATACTCCGAGCAAGCGATAAGAGGTAACAATGACGAGAACGATCCGAAGACAGTCAACATCGATATTCAAATTACAGACACTATGAATTTGGCCAATAATCCGGTTCCTCAGAATGAACATAACTTAAAGGTTCCAACAACCAATTTAGAGAAATCGATATCACTACCATTAAAAGCCAAGTTGAAAGTATCGAAATCAGCTTACGAATTAGGATCCGTGAAGAAGGTGCCCACCAGCAAATTGGAAGTCACAGGCAACGACTCGTTGACGAATTTGACAGGAACCGTACATCCGCTAGACACGTGCAGCGACGTGAATTTCCGGTACGGCGGAACCACTAAATTGAAGTCTATCAAACCCATCAGATTATCGTCTAGTCCGAGCACTCAGGAAGATGGCAGTAACAACCAGAAGGCCGAACAGCATTCTGATTCTTGGACTAGATAACAATTGCTTTTAAACACATCTTCGAGAAGCGTTCTCTCGAAGAAAGGAATCTTCATAAAAAATATACACTTGAAACGATATTGGTGATGAGTAGATTAAGATTTACGTACGCATATTTGATTACTTACATTTACACTTTCGAGCGGACAGGTTTTAAAGCGACTGCGTACTTCATTTTAGTCGTATGATTATGCAGAGAAATAATTCTTAATTTGTTGTGAAGTGTTTTATAACTGGTGATTACAACTTATAAAAGTAAGACGTACACACATACATATACATGCGCGCGTATATACAATAGCATTGGTATAGTAGTATGTACTAAAATTTAGAATCACTACGAATGAATGATTGGTAGAAAATCCACACTTTTTCAAATAACAACTTAAGTAAAGACATATAAAGATACACGAGGAACATATTTATATCCAGAAAATGAGACAGATATCAAAATAAGATGTTAGAAATGTATGCAAGCAGTTCAGATTGCCAAAGGAAGTGCCAAACTTTCTCTAAACGAGAATACACATTTTATAGTAGAATGAAAAGCGAGTTTAGTTACATAAAGATACGTAAGTGTGTGTATGTATATGTAGTATATATATATATATATACTGCGTATATGTATTTCGTATAGATGCGGTTATATCGTTTAAAGAAGATGCATATTTATAAAAGCCATTAATATATATATATATATATATATATATATAGGCTGCTATGCACTGTAAGATTCAAAGAATTAAGTATTACTATTTTTGCACAAAACGAGCCTTGTGATATCAGGGGTATACTTAACAGTACTCAGTGTACTTTATAGTATACAAGTTTTACCATCGTTGATACGCGAAAGTAGAATTAGCACATCTAACATCCATATCAAGCGTGTTGAAAAAAAAAAAACTAGCGAATAAATGAAATTATACAGTTCCCATAAACTTATTTAAAACTAATGATACCTTGACGGATACTTATTAAATAGAGATATAGTTTCATGAAGATAGTAAAATTATATATATTTTTTTTGTAGTATATATATATATAAAACTAGTGATTTTTTTTATATATATATGTATACTTATAATTGTAGCCAGGTATCATTTATAATAATGCAAATATAGTCGATTTCACGATAAAAATAAGGATTCTCTACGTCTCATTGTTTGTCGTTGTCACAGATATATTATTAGAACAAACTATATTTTATATTAGAGTACTAAGAGAAATATTTAATAGATTTTTATAATTTTTTTTGTTTATTTGTCGACCTCGTTGGTGATACATAGGGATGTAATGGATATATCCAATGAAAATAAGATTATTTTGTGAGGTATGTAAGTATATATTAATATTAAAAAAGTGACATACAGAGAGAAGGTAATCATTTCATTCCCATGATGTTTCAAGAAATATGTTTGTGAAATTTGCTTTATTGCATAAAGCAGTGATCTATAAAATTATTACTTTCACTTTTATGTCTTTGGATGCTGCATCACAAACCCAGGTAAGATGCGCAGATGCAAAACTAATTGAATCGGAACAATGAGTTATTTGAATATTTGCTTATTACCATATCCATAAATTCCCAACATTAAAAGAAAATTTCTGTTCTTTTAATCCTTTAGTTTGCAATTCTGTTTCACGAGGTTATGAATTTTATTATATTTTTAGATGCTACATTATACATATATAAGATTATATACAATTTCTATCCTTTATGTTTGCATTTCTTAATGTTTCGTCTTGGATATACTTGTCCTG
The DNA here is from genome assembly GCF_003227715.2 of Harpegnathos saltator. Taxonomy (NCBI): domain Eukaryota; kingdom Metazoa; phylum Arthropoda; class Insecta; order Hymenoptera; family Formicidae; genus Harpegnathos; species Harpegnathos saltator. The sequence goes on along the minus strand of NW_020230183.1, from coordinate 236,393 downwards.
CAAATAATATTATTATGTTAAAATATATATTAAAATTGTATCATGAATATTTTCATTTGTTAATTTGTTTCTAAATAAGTTTATTAGGTATACTTACGTTTGCATCTGTTTACTGCCACTGAGCACTATATATGGTGATTGGGTTTCCTTTTGTTTGGCTTGCAATAAATTCAACGTACCTAAAGGAGTATCCGTTGAAGACATTCTCTTCATAAGAACTTCTTGTTCAGCTTTTTTCATCCTCTTTTCCACCTAGATAGAAAGGCATAGCAGAATTATTACACTTTCTAAAAGTGATTACATTTTAAATGAAAAATATGAGTTTCCGCATGTAATACTCTGACCACTAGAATCTAATATATAGAATCTATATAATATAGAATCTAATAATCTAAGGAACCTTATTTTTTCCTGGTCCTTTCCCATGAAACTTATGCGATAGATATCGGAAAGCTTCCTTGGCGCTCAAAACGTGACCGTCATCGTCAATGTATTCAAGCTTAACGTTCGGCTTAAAACCATCCTTCTCTTTAAAATCGGACGTTGGTCCGTTGAAACGGTCTCTTCTGCCAAATTTGTCGTCATCTCTGGAACAAAAATGATGCATTAACCAGTAAATGCAAATGAACATGTCAAATTATCCTCTTTATCAATGAGGTTCAAGTTTGCGCAAGTTCGAGTTTGCGTAAAGATTACAGCTGAGGGTGTAATTGTATTTTATTATTTTAATTAGCTAGATTTGAATATTAAATAAATGGGATGAAAATTAAAGCCCTTGAAATACGGTGTTCTGAAACTTGTGTCCACTACCAATATTAACAAGTCTTAACGAGAGATTACACTCGCATGTCTTTGGGAGATATATTACATTATGCGATTGAATTAAAATAAATCTAAACAAGTCGATGAAAATAATCCTCGATAAAAATAGACTTTATTATTTGATCGCAATGTTAATAAATATATATTGATTCTCAAACGCGTTAAATTATTTAAGTTTTACGTTGACTTAATGTTGATCTTGAATCTAAATAACGTCATATCTCTCTTTCATACAGTATCCTAATATCATGAATATGAAAACAAATATTATTCATGCATATAAAGATATATACGTATTATTTCTTTCTCCTCTTCGTATCATTCATCTGAGATTCAAGTATTAATATCGCAACTTGTTGAACATTATATATATAGATATAGAATAGTCTATCGTAAATAATATTGATTTGTATCAAAGACGCATGCAAGTTTTATAATTATATAGAACACGAATATAATCGCGTTACACGGAAATATAGGTAAACGTCTCCTCTTGAATATTTATTTCGATGCTTGGCAAGCTCTGCCAAGATATAACCGTCATGATTTCTCCCATGTGCGAAGACTTTTCTAGAGTCTTAATACGATCCGCAGCAACGAAATCGCATAACATAAACATACCTTAACAAATCCTACTCTCTTCTCAGCCTTCTGTTCGCCTCCTCGAGTTTAAGCGTAAACTCTTGTAGCGGTAGCGGATCACCGGTTCCGAGCACCGTTTTCCGGGCTCTATTTAAAACTGTTAACTGACAGTTTGAAATTCACTAGAGACTTGTCTAACAGAGTGCTTGTGGAAGCGCATTCGACATGAGAACGCTTCTTACATGTTCTGACGCATATATATTCGAATCACGTAAGAAATTTTCTTATATCGAATCGCGATAATATATGATTTACTTACCCGTATGTTTTATCCTCTATCGAATAATTTTGAGCTTGCAAATGTGCAAATCGTGATGCCGATGGCCGATTGCTGTCTTCTTTTTGCAAGTATCCTTTACTCATTGCTAATTTTAAAGCTCCACCTACTCCATGCCCAAGTGAGGGCTCTGCATCCAAAATTGCAGCTTCCATCACAACTGGTTCCGAAGTGTTCTCATCTATTTCCATAGAATTAATATTTTTAAAAAGTAATAATACATATCATAATCATAAGAGAGTAATCGCAAAATACTGAAAAATATTAATTTTTTTTTAAGCGTATCAGTTTTGGCATGAAATTTATTTATTTCAACACACAAGATACCTAAATGCACTGTGTTCCAAGCACCACGGCCATCATCTTCGTCTTCGTTCACAGGTGGCTCATCTTTAATTCCATCCATTTCGAAATCCTGTAATATTCATATTATAAAAACATAATATAATCGATATAAATATTAAACAACATATTACGTTTTATATATCATCTAGCATACCATAAGTTCTTGTCCATTTTCTTCTCTGTTTCCAGCAAGTCCATATGTGGGTATGTCTCCTAAGGTTCTACAAAACTCTGCAGTTGCATTAAGAACAATATTGCCAGGTTGATTCTCCTCCGAATTCAGAATCTCTTGTTTTATTGTTTCAACAGTTTTTTGGATGCCACTGGGATGTCCTTCCTTCAAACGTTGAGCTTTCTTTAAAGCCAATTGTAGTTCCAGTTCCTTATCATCTTCTTCAAGTTTTATTCCGGTAAGATCCTCAGTAGGAGCTATCAAAAATAATTGTATAGATGTGAAGATTTTAATCAATCACATATTCTTTTAATGATATATAGAAAAATTATGAGCATAAATTTTATGCACATAACTTGATAATATTTACAAATGGCTAATGTCAAACAGATGGACATATCTCATATAATCTCATGTAAAATTGTATAAATATATTTAACTATATAAAATACCTTCTAAATCATCACTATCTAAAGCATCATTATCCTTAGAGTCTTCTGGTTTTTTCCTTCTCCTACTTCCAAGGTCTCGAAGATAGTCATTGTCAATAGGAACTAAATCATCAGCCCTCAACTTCTTCTTTGTTCTAATTTTGCGAATCTAAAATTATATATTTCATATTATAATATATATGCCGCAAAAATATTATTTCTTAAGAATGTTATAAATATTTAATACATATAATATAGAGCAATATATCTCTCATATGCAACTATATTATTTCAAGAACATTAATTTTTTATACATACATATATATTGAATATATACAACATGCATATATTAAAAAGAAACTCTTTACCTTCTTTTTTGGTTTCTTAAACTTTGCCAGCTCTTCTTCATTGTAATATTCACTCGCTAATTTCGGTTCGGCCATTTGCAAGGTTTCTAGCTTTTTATTTGCTAAACGTTGCTTCACAGTTTCTATTTGACGTCGTTTCAATTCTACCGTGTTATTAGTACCCAGTACAAAATTATCCTTTTTCTCGCCATCGATTTCTTCATCGTATTTTTCTAGAATCTTACTTTTAGGAAATCCATATTCATCGAAATTCTCATCATCGTACGGATCATACGTAGATTTCTTAGTTTTATTCAAAATACTACGTTTGTAGCGTTCGTTATCAATCATATTCACGTTTACTAGTAGATCATCATTTTCATCCAATACTTCTTGATCTTTCAATGTTAGAATCACAGTTTTGCCTTCCTCAAATGTGCTCTACAAAATATGAATACTCTTCACTCAAACTTTATTGTAAATCAATTTAACAAGTGTCACCGGTGGCACATGTTAAACACAGCACAGAACTTTCTATTCAGGCCGTGTGTACCACCTGTGATATACAATATGATAATTATTCTACATAAGCTAGTTATTTAGCAATCAATGAATCAATGAATATAATGAAATATTTTGTTATAGTATATCTGCCTTTACCCAAAATATCAAATAGCCTGAATGGAAAGTCACACAACTCAGCATGAAACATGTTAAATGAGGAAGTAAACTTTAATCTACATGGTTTGTGAAAGTTGTTAATGTTGTAAATAATATACTTACAATATTGTGTTCAACTTTAAGACCCTTCAGATTTTTCTCTGTATATGCTGTGTTACGAGCAGTATGTATTTCTTCCTTGACTAAGTTACCAATGCCAAATTCCTCATCCAATTGATCTAACATTTTTGCCTAAAATATAAGTTATAAGTATTTATAGTAGATTATCAGAAATAATTTTAATCAAAATATTGTATACAATCTATAAATTAGATATTATAGCTATAAAATTATATTCTTATAATTGCTTGAATTATAACTATAATTTAGAAAATAACACTTATATATATGTTAAAATACAAATATTGACATATATATGTTATATAGTCGCATATAATACATAATATTTATATTTTAACTTATATATAAGTTAAAATACAAATATTAAGACATACTCTCTCCTCTGCTTTCTTCTTCTCTTCTTCCAGTTGCCTGGACTTAGTAATCCATGTATGAGTATCATCGTCAGAATCACATTCACCCAAGGATTTCATTTTTGACAAATTTGCTTCAATTTGTCGTTTTTGCTTTTGAGTACCTAATTTTTCTCTCAGTTTCTCTGCTCTTATTTTTTCATTATTATTTGGCGCAGGCTTGTGATAAAACTCTCCTAAATCATCCTTGATTTTATTAGGATCATCTTTAGATGTATTATCGACTTCCAATGGTTTCAAGCCTAATTTTGCACGAAGTTTATTGGTCTCCTCGATAGATAAAGAGGTTTGTGCTGCACCACCTTTAATGGGAGAAGGACTACGCTGTTTGGAAATTTCAGGTGGTGGAGGCGTCGATGGGTGCGATGATTTTGATATTTTTGGTGGTGGTGGAGCATTAACAATTTCAACTAGAAATAGAACAAAATAAGATCTTACTTTCCTATAATATAAATGATTATTGTATAAATATCGTTATATTACATACCATCGCTGTCATAATCCTTGCGCTCTTTCCTCCTGTGTTTTTTGTGGTGCCTGTGCTTTTCCGATTTCTCACGATCGGGTGTGTAGCTTCTAGAGCGACTGCGGTGACGCTTCTTCTTAGCATCACGAGATTTCTCGGTTTTATGACGTTTATTAGATCCCATATTAGCGTTTTGGATTCAACGTAATTATGAAAGTGAAATAGGATAAATATGTATCACTATTAAACAATTATCAATAATTCAAAAAATCACAATGCGAGAAAACACGATCTAAAACCTGCTAACGTACTCTTTCCGCCATATTGAATCGTGGCTAGGGATGGGCAACCTCACCTCGATTATTTCAGGCTTGTTCCGAAATCGGTTTCAGATATTTTGATTATAGTTATAAAGCCAGCGGCACACGGTGCTTGTTTTCGTGCTGGATGGCTTGCTGGATGAAAATACTGCGTTGTGATTGGTATATTTTCGAAAATGGATGAAAATGCACCAATCAGAACGCAGTATTTTCATCCAGCAAGCAATCCAGCACGAAAACAAGCATCGTGTGCCGCTGGCTTAATGCCCTCTTCTACCAATCGTAGTTAATTTATAACCAACTGGTTATTTTTTTGAAATTGGCTGCATTCAGCAGACTCAACAGTTGGACAACATTACTAGATTTTCCACTGAATCTCGCTCCTAATTGGTAAATACTTCTGGGTCTATGAAGAATCTAAAAGAATGCTCCAATCACAGACAATAATCACTAAGCGCTTCTGATCATTTTGTTCTACTGAACGCGGCCATTGACCAATCGCATTCGCCAACATTGATTAACAACAAATGCAATTAGGCCCAGTTCCACAACTTGCTTTAAACGGAGTTTAAAGCTAAACCGATGGTTAAAAGCAATAGTATATGCGAATATACTATTGCTTTTAATAGTGATTGCTACATTTCCGAAGATGGATGGAAATGCACTAATCAGAACGCAATATTTTCATCCAGCAAGCAATCCAGCACGAAAACAAGCACCGTGTGCCGCTGGCTTTAGATCCGTTATCTTCAGAAATTAGTTCCTGGATCTCTGCTACGAGCCGCCACCATACATGACAAGAATTGATGTAGTGCCTTTGTATTTTGTAAGGGTTAGATAAGCTTTGTACCTAAACCCAGTACACCTTTTTGTACAACCTTTATTTCAATAAAAAAAAAATGATGTAGTGCCTCTTTATTTTTTAATAAACTAACGTAGTAGTACGAGTCAATAATAGGAGCGACGTTGAAAATGAGCGAAATTCAACGGGCTAGAAATTTGACAAAAGTGACGATATCGAGATTGTTCGAAAAACATTTTAAAGCTTGACATCTCTATTTTACAAGTATGGTTTAAAAGGTATGGTAAATTCATATAACAATTCAACAACATTACTGTTTATTACTAAATAATATTAAATTAAAAAATAATTTTAATCAAATTTTAATTTCATCTTTTAATTATATTTATATTGAAAATTTACTATTATTAAAAATATGATACATTAGAATAATAGGATATATTTAAAAAAAAATTTAAGTTTTTTATTCATTTCTAGCGAATTGCTTATATTTATTCAACTCTTATAAGTGTCAAAATTGAGTAATAGTTATTTTGCTTGAAAGATAAATAACTTCTCAAAGAAAAATACGCTGTCTAATGAAAATATATCTAGTAAAATTAATAAAATCTAATAAATTTATCTAATAAAATTAGTAAAAATACGCAAGCGAATATAATATAATTTAATTTAATCAACTTTTTGAAACACTTTTCTTAAATCACATTGTGAAAAGAGAGAGAAAATGGGATATTTAAATACATATTTATATATATATAAATATATATATAAATGAGATGAGATATATATAAATATATATAAATGAGAGTGAAATATGTTTTTACGATAATAAAAGAAAACAAAATTGATTAAGATTTTTTTTGTTTTTGACTTGCAATTTTTTTGACATATATATGAGTTATATATTCAATTATGGTTATAAAAGTTATATATTCAATTATGGTTATAAAAGTTATATATTCAATTATGGTTATAAAAGTTATATATTCAATTGTGGTTATAAAATAGATAATATAAACACGTTATAAACTTACTATATAAGTGTTTATAAGTGCACGTGGATTGATAATAGTTACTTATAAATGCTGTATTAATTGTATATTAAATAAAACTTATCTTCACAGACGAGAATAATAAGATTCGTGAATCACCATATCTGATATAACATCTTTTACAGATGTACATCCTGAAAAAATATATTAAATTATCAAGCAATTAATTAAACAGATGTTAATATGGATAATTAATGTTTGCTGTAACTTGCCAGTTAATGCAAAAGCTAGGTCGATCTCTTTTCGCATGAGTTCGAGAATCTCTTTGGCGCCGTTTTCACCGTTATATGTCAAGCCCCACAGCATTGGTCTGCCAAAGAATACCTGAGGAATAGAACACAATTGGACAATAAAAACGCGGGCAATTAAATATATGCATATTCAATATGATCGAAATATTTTTTCAAGTCGTTCGATACATTCGTACCATTTTCGCACCCAATGCCAAGGCTTTAAACACGTCGATACCCTGCGTTACTCCTCCATCCATATAGACTTCGATTTTATCTCCTACACCTCTAATTATTTCTGGCAAAGCTTCTATCTGTAAGGGTAAATTATCTCAATAACTTACATACTAATATGTCCTTAGATATTAATAACAATAATGTTAAATTATTCGTTTCAAATGAACGTTTGGTACTATATTCAATATAACTTCTAAGTTGCTTTCAACACAAAAACTGGCCTGACCGTGGCTGGAACACTATCTATTTGACGAGCTCCATGATTCGACACGATAATACCGTCAGCCCCGCTTTCGACGGCCAAATGTGCATCCTCGACCGTCAAAATTCCCTTGAGAATTATCGGCAACTTTGTGATTCTATAATAATAAATCAATTCTAATCAGTTCTAATCTCGATGAAACGCGATGTTAAATGTAGCGCTGTTCAGATAAGGAAAATTTAGAACATCAACGCGAATACCTTTTTATCCATTTTACATCTTTCCATGTGAAAGACGCGTCGAACATTTTGGTGACATATTCATTCAGGCCGGAACCGGTCTTTGCAGAATTTATTCGTTGCGACAAATCACCCTCGAAATTCGCAAATCTAAAGCAAAGCGTAATATTTGAAATTCACAAAGTTCTATCAGCCTTTTGCTCGTAAATGCGAAATATACCTTAGGTGACTCGGTAACGCAAATTTATTTCTCACATCAGCTCGTCTATCGCCAAACAACGGCGCATCGACGGTGAGAACTAACGCTTTGAAGCCAGAATGTTCAGCGCGCCTTATTAAATTTAAAGTGACACTCCTGTCACGATAAATGTAGAGTTGGAACCAATTTATGCCATTGGGTGCCGCTTCCATCACTTCTTCAATGCTGCTCGTCGATATTGTTGACAGTATAAAGATTGTTCCTGCTGCCTGAGCGGCTGCAAACAGACAAAGCGGAAATTATTGTCCGTTGAAGCCGTCATGCGAGAGAGGACGACGTAAACATTATTGCTAAATCAATGTGAGAATAATCTAACAATGCCTAGGTTAAATATTTAACGTGTATCCAAATTAAATTTAAATTTATTGCAAATTCACTCTCGCATCGAGTTTGTAAATCGTTTCACTTATTTTACTCCGCTTCAATTACCCGAGATGATTAAATTCGCAGAATCGATCATATTGTTACAATATTCGAGCTAATTTTAGGTTCTCTAACCGGTTTTATCTGCATACAAGGTTACGTCATTCGAATTGCACATAACATGCGTAACGACCAACCTGTCATTATTATATGCGTATTATTCGTAACACCTGTACGATTTTTTGCTGAACAACGGACGTAGGTAAACGATACAGGTAACAAGTGCATCTCTTTCTCGCACTTTGACATTATCACTTAATCGTAAATACATTTTTCATCAAGTCCGCACCAACTAAAATAGATTTGGACTAGTTGAATTAGTTGAAAGTTTCAGATTGAAAATTAAAGCTTGACCAATCGCGCCAAAGCGAATCGAAAAATCGGAATTAGCCGATAGGTCAATCCTAATCTCCAGCCCGCGATCTTCAATCCGCAACACCCAACCCAAAACTCGCTTTAAAAAATTCAAAAATTTCAAAACAGATAGACGATCATTTAAAAATTTTCGATATATCGATATATCCTGATGCGGCAAATGTATCTCGAGCTAACGAGCGTTTCGTATAATCGCGTTTCTTTCGAATTTACCGGACCGTATTGCCCAGTCTTATTATCTCGGCCTTATTTGGCACGCTCATTATATCGCAATTGATGCCAACCGATTGGAACCGTTAAGTTCGCACAGGTGCGAGAACGCAGGTAGGATCGCGCGGAGGTGAAAACCGACGGGAGAGGGTGAGAAAGAGTGAGTGAGTGAGTGAGTGAGTGAGTAGTGTGAGAGAGAGAGAGAGAGAGAGAGAGAGAGAGAGAGAGAGAGAGAGAGAGAGAGAGAGAGAGAGAGACGACGACGACGACGCTGCTGAAAGGATCCCTCCCGATCCGCTCCGTTCCAGTCTTCGCGTGACAGTTGCGCATTGTTGTTCGTGTTATTCGCGTGTGCTGCGTCTAATGTATCTCTGACATTTATCGCGTTTATCGCGATGCGATAAGTAGGAATCAACGATTTGCCGTCCAGCCGCTCTTTGCGGCGTGTGACAAATGACGTTGTCACGTCGTTATCAGCTCGTACGCCAGCTGTGCGCGCAAGAGTTCGCGGCGCGAAGTAAGGTTAAGTCCTCGTGAGACCGGCCGCCCTACGACATGACTCTCGCGCGAAGATGAGGCGAAACGTGATCAGCCTGATCAAGTTCTTCTTCCTGGCGGCCTTCACGGTGTTCCTCACCGTCGTGGTGTTTCGTTACATGCGGGCGCCGCCTAACCACCAGCTCTCGACGCCGCTCGACGCCCTGATCGTGGCGGTCGCCGTCGACCGCAGGAGTCCCGGGGACGGCGGCCTGGAGAACGACGAGCGTTTGGATCAGGTATTTACTAGCCGCGATCAAGAGAGATATCGGTGCGATGTCCTTGGACTCGATGGCTTGTTCGTCACGGTGATTTAGGCGTCTCGCGTCAGTCGCCGAACACGTCAGCGGGGAATAGAAATCGCGCTGGTAACGATTCATTGATTTCAATCTCCTGCGACGAGGTCACGGATCTCACGTTGATTGTCGGCTACGAAGGAGAGAATTGGAACCGGTTTGAATTTCGCGAGGTGCAATTTCCTGCGATGTGGAAACACCTTTTCGCAACAATCGCCGGGCGTTTGCTCGCACGGATGAATGTGAGAGTCATTCTCGCGTGTCGCGACTTCGGAATCCGAAGTCACGTCGTTTTCATGTACCGATTATGATGCGTTTCAATCTGTGTGTATCTTGGAAACCTACTTTCTTCATATTCAGCGAGTTAGCAAACGAGTTCTCATTTCTCAGTTGCATCCCAGTCTTTCTCCCTTGCATTCCTAGCGATCAGGAGCGTACGAAAGCGATCGTGTGCCTAAACGATTCTGTTCTCTCTTTTGTGATCGCACAAACCTTGCTTGTTGATGTTTAATTTCATAATGCAATGATCTCTTGTCTTGACATTCTTGATTAAGAAAAAAAAGACACTTGTAATTTTGGTGGAAGAACGGAATTTGAAATTATATATTACATAAAATTCATATTTTGTTTAAAAGTATACCTATATGATGAAAAAAAAATAAATTTTTTTATAACAAGATTCATAAAACTACTTTACTTCTCCTCGTTAATTCAAACATTTTTCATAGGATATGGATGAGAAAATTGATTGGCATGACTACAAGAAGATTGAAGCAGAGAGTAAACAAACTGGAATAGGAGAACATGGAAGACCAGCCTTCCTCTCCCCATCTCTCGATTCACTGAAAGAAAAATTGTACCAAGTAAATGGATTCAATGCTGCTCTCAGTGACGAGATCTCCGTGAATCGATCAGTGCCTGATATTCGTCACCCAGACTGCAGGAAGAAGAAATACTTGAAGAATCTAGATCCCGTTTCTGTGATAGTATCCTTCCACAACGAGCACTTCAGCACATTGCTACGGACTTGCTGGAGCGTAATCAATCGCTCGCCGCCTTCTCTCCTGGAGGAGATCATACTGGTCGACGATGCCAGCACGAAGGCAGAGCTAAAAAAGAAATTGGACGACTATGTCGCCAAGAACTTGCCAAAGGTAACGATCGTACGATTACCGAGACGTTCAGGGTTAATCAGAGGTCGATTGGCGGGCGCGAAGAAAGCCAGGGCCAAGGTACTGGTGTTCCTCGACTCACACAGTGAAGCTAACGTGAACTGGCTGCCGCCGCTGTTGGAGCCGATCGCGCAGAACTACAGAACCTGCGTTTGCCCGTTCATCGACGTGATAGCTTACGAGACTTTCGAGTACAGAGCGCAGGACGAAGGCGCCCGTGGTGCATTCGACTGGGAATTGTATTACAAGCGACTTCCACTACTGCCGGAAGACTTGAAGAGACCCGCAGAGCCCTTCAAGAGTCCCATCATGGCTGGTGGCTTGTTTGCCATTAGCAGCAAGTTCTTCTGGGAACTGGGTGGTTACGATCCGGGCTTGGATATATGGGGCGGCGAACAGTACGAGCTATCCTTCAAGATCTGGCAGTGCGGCGGACAGATGTACGACGCGCCGTGCTCGAGAGTCGGTCATATTTACCGAAAGTTCCCACCGTTTCCCAACCCCGGTCGCGGCGATTTCCTCGGGAAAAATTACAAGAGAGTCGCCGAGGTGTGGATGGATGAATACGCGGAGTATATCTACAAGAGACGGCCACACATGCGCGCGTTGGATCCTGGAGATCTGTCAGAACAGAAGAGCCTGCGTGCGAAGTTGCACTGCAAGCCGTTCAACTGGTTCATAGAAAACATAGCCTTCGACCTCGTGGAGGTTTACCCGCCTATCGAACCGGACGACTTCGCCGTTGGCGAAATCAGGAACATGGGTGCGACGGATCTCTGTCTGGACTCGAAGAAGCGAAAGAGGGACGAGCTCGTCGTAGTGGACACTTGCATGAAAGATAGTCCGAAGGTATCCGGCGAACAGGAGTTCCGACTGACCTGGCACAAGGATGTCAGGCCGAAAGATCGCACAGATTGCTTGGATGTGTCGAGAGGCGAGGAGAAAGCTCCGGTGAGCCTATATCCTTGCCACGGAAAACAGGGCAATCAATTGTGGCGTTATGACGTCGAGAAACAGTGGCTAATGCACGGTTATTCGTCCAGATGCCTGGACACCGATCCGAGCAGCAGGCGGGTCTACGTGACCGCTTGCGATAAATCGTCGGCCACCCAGAAGTGGCGGATAGAACAGGTCAATATGAAGGCCATTAACAATTGGGACAACATAGGACCCAAGCTCAAGTGAGAGAGAAGCTCTTCCCTCACACTGCCATAAAGTTTCACGACAGACTTTCCGCGCGTCGGGTTCCTACTCGTATAGAAATCTAAGAATGATCCATTTATAGACATGTATATTCCTGGTTACTAGTCATCGCAAATTCTCCATTTGAGCCACATACCGCACCTGTATTAGCGATCGATCGACGAGAGAGCAAGAATCGGCCATCGCGTGACGCGGATCATTTTGCACGTAGCGTAAGGCGAAATTTTGGTTCCTCGAACTGGACAGCGAGCGTACGCATCGTATCGGTACGCATACGTCATCACTTACATATCGCATAAGCGCTCTATCGTGCCTTACATCATATAGCCACACTTAGAAGTACGATGTATGAATCGTAATTCGATTTCAACGTACATTACGTTATGTACGTTACGTATATTTACGTATAAGTTTGCCTCTTCGCTCAAATTAATATTACGGGAAGCATCTTTTTTAATATATCGCTTATTAAGCAGGACTGACGATTCATTTACATTTATTTAGTGTAAGTCGTTATTACGGTAAGATCGAGCAGAGCGTTAGAGCGTTAGCTTCGTTCGCTGAAAGATCGCGAATGCGATTTATATAATACTTATAACGATTCATTCCATTATTATTAGTCTAAATAACATGAAGGATTGTTCGATCGTATAAACAAATATTACAAGAGCGGACTACTCTAACCGGAAAAATATTTGAGGTCGTTTTCCAGTTTTGGTGTGTTATGAGCAGATTGCAGAATAACTTGAAATCTACGACATTACGCGCAACGTGTTATAAAATAGGTAACAGATACTCGCGTAACATCCGTCTTGGTATCGTTCAACAGGTATTTCTCTTTGATCGGATGGAAGAGATAAAGATGTAGATTATAAAGAAAGAGATACAAATAAATGATTGGTCTGGCGCGATTGCTCCTTATCTCGCTGGTTATTCTGCAATATACCACATGCGATTGAAATTAAACATGGGAGATTAGTTGAAGCGCATTTAGGCAACAAGTAAGAACGATTTAAAATATCCACTCATCGCATTTATCGATACACTCGTTTATGTTTGAGCGCGGATTTTTTAATAAGTACAGAATGGTGAGCGGACATCGGAAAGGAATTGTTAACTGTCTGTGATCGTTGGTGTCTGGGCTAATCTTCGATTATTACTATTTTTATAACGTCTATTTATGTATGATTTAATAAACACGTTTGTATTGAACCCCTTAATATTCTCATATAAATGTAAGTCCCGAATTCTCCTGGTGCTGGAGTACACGCGACGAAGTTGTAACAAGTTAATCGATTAACGAACATTCCTCATCGCGTGTCGATTCTTAGCGGCGACATTGAAAGAATGGTTTAAACAAACAAAATGTTCGCTTACCTCTTGCACTAGCACACTCCCCGTCCGGATGAGCCATTCGCTGCATCGCTGTGGGTGCGACTCCCAAAGGCATTGAAACTTTCTGTCCCAACACCGTCGTGCTTATGTCCCTCTTGGACACGTCTCGTAAAAATCTGGGACGTATTCTGTATCTGCGAGAATATAATTAAGAATTAGCATAATCGTAGGCAATAATAATCGTTGTGAGATAAAGTGCGACGCAACTTGTACAGTGGACTTTCTCAAAAGTACATGGGACATTTTCTAAGACCGCTCAGTATTCCAATTTATTTTTCACAATTATAACTCCAACCGTAAGCGGACGAGAGTTTTGCAAACAATTGTACTTGTGCCACAAAAACGTTTAAAAAGATTGCGCCGTCGCGCAATCAAATACGCAAATAGTGTCGATCAAGATCGGCGGCCGATTTCACTTTCCTCTGAGAGGGAATTTGCCACATCAGTCTATCAATTTTTTACCTGTTGAATGCCTCTTTGTTCAGTTTTACGCTGTACTGCGCTCCTGCGCCGCTTCTATAATAATCTTTCACAGAGGAAGGTAGATGTTTCAGAGCGTGCTTCTCGTAGTCTTCGACGCAGACGTACGTTGCCATTTTCTGGATTATTTTATCGAATTGGACAATAATCTAAAGTTAACCAATTGATTGTTTAGTTGTCTTAATTTTAGCTCTTTGATGCACAGTCCACGAGAGGCAAAGGGACAATAAGAGTCAATGCGAGATCTCAATTGTGAAACCTACCTCTGTAACGTGTCGAAGAAATTTCGAAACTGATTGCTTATCCAAAGACCCCGGCGTTCTCTCCAAGGATATCTGTCTCCCACACAGGGCAGGTATGTTCCTTTATCGAAAAAAAGAACTCTGGTATGCTAACTATTTTTGCCTTGTGTGAATCAATTTTCTACTGAACGGAATCGGAAAAACGACTGAAAATTGGACAACTTTCGTAGAAGTTTATTTAGCGCGCGCGCGTTTCTCTTTCTATTTTATTTTACTTTTACGACTGAGTCGCTCTTACTGAGATCTTGCGTTGGTTCTTATTGCGTTGGTTTCTTATCTTGTATACAATATTATTAATGTTGTTATTGTTGCATAATGTGTTATCACTTGTGTACGAAAAGAAAGGATGAAAGTCAGCGCGTATATGCACTGCAGTAATGACGCGCGAGATACGTGTTAAAGTACGATTTAAAGTAAAAACAATGCAACTCTTAAATCACGACACTTCGGACATAATTGAAGAGAGTATATAGTTTTACAAGTGACGCATTAAAATTAATAAACAAAAAACTCGAACAGGCGATTTGTGATTTCATTGCAAATCATTTAGACACTTTTTACACTTTTCACTTTCTCTCCTCCGATTTTTAATGCTCGCCGAACCTTTTTGCCATACAGGTTTATCGATAACACGGAAAACTCGGTTTCAATTTGACACATAGCCAGTGTTCAATAAGAGATTTTCTAGGAATTATTCCGAAACAAATTCTATTGGACATCAGCTGCGTTTCAAGCTGCATCGAGGAGAAAGTGCTCAGACCGTATTGAAATTAACGAGCATATGCGGCAATTTTGATATTAATAACGTCAATCCGATGATTGACAGGATAATTTGTTTGCTTCATTATGGAAACTTGGAGAGAGCTGGCGAGATTCGTTAAAAACTGACGAGGTTTACCGCCTGAATGACTCGTTGAGATACTCCTCATCCGTCCGTCTAGATCGTGAACAGACGACTGACTGTCTTGAAGCAGAATCTCGCGGATAAGACGGTGACAATTAAAGAGATGTATCTTAATCGATTATGTTTAATCATGTAACTGATAAAACTATTTAAACTTTTCGTTTGTTTGACAACACGTATTGTGTATAAATACAACGCTATCTCCTTCGCCTATAGAGAATGAATTGATAACGCTCGTTCAGCCTTTGAAAAAATAAGTCCGGACAATATCGTACTTCCCCAACGCAATGAATTAAAGACCGGTTGAATTAAAGAATTGATATTGATATTCATATCGTTAATGACAGGATCATTTGTTTCGTTCCACTGTGGAAAATATGCAGAGGTCATTATATAGAAAATGACCAAACTTACTGAATTAATCACTGTCTTCATCCGCTCGTCTCGATCACACACAGACGACTGATTGTCTCGGAGCAGAATTTCGCGAATAAGACAATGGCAATTAAGAATGTATCTGTAGCGATTGCGTTATTTCCAGTCATGTAATTGATAAAGCTATTCAAATTTAAAATGTTTATTGGTAAGCGTACGTTGTGTATGAATATATTGATTATCTTGTGCCACAGTTGAATATGAATTGATAACGCTCAATGTGTCTTTCACGAGTCAATGGAGCTAAAAATAATTTTGACAAGTCTGATATTCTCGCAGGCAAAAATCGTGAACGGATTGAATAGATAATGAGACGATCTTGCATCGTTGGATTAACCCAAAGATATGCTTCGCTCTTCAGATCTCTCAAGCTTCGAACTCCAAGACTAGACGAAGCTAACTCTAAGACTTTTATGGGTGAGAAATCTGAAGAGATGGATCGGTATACATCAAGGAAAAGAGAGGAAGAGAAGAGCGTCTGTTTAAACTGTACTTTATTACATTCTGTTAGAAATAATACACAAAAGATTTCGGAGGCGGCAGAGGTCTCCTTACCGCGGAAACACGCAGAATGTGTGGGTGTCACCCGTTCGTAAGTGAAAGCCCCCCGCAAAAATTGGCAAACCGTCGCCCGCAACCCCCCGTACATACGTGTGTGTACATATTTTTATACGTGTGTATCCGTGTATGTATTTTATGTATTGTATTTGCGTATGTGTGTGTGTGTGTGTGTGTCGTGCGTTCTGTTCTCTTTAGTTTAAATCACCCAGCGACCGCGCGCGCACGCCAGCACGTTGCATCTAATTAAGAGAATATACAATCTTAATAATTATACTTATATTATATTTATATATATAATATGTATATCGAAAGTCTGCGAGGGACCATAAATAATCGCGCGGGTCGGCGGCGTGGAAGGGTCGCAGGATCGGTTGGCGAGTTGGTTACGAGTCCGACGAGTTGTAAATGAAAAAAATGCCTGCATAAATGCGCCATTTACACGGATATGTAGCGCGTAGGGCGACCTGAGCGCTCTTTTATCTTCTTTTTCATCGTTTTTTCCTTTTCTTTTGTTTCACTTAGATGCCAGTCGCGCATCGACGATAAACCTCGTCGTCCTTCCACCTTGCCTTTTCCTCGAGCAACGCAAGTTGAAGAGACATCGGCAAGACGTCCGAAGGACTTGCCGCGCTTTCGGACCAATCGATCGAGTCCTAAGATTTCGCGTGTCTTCATCGGACGATTTTCAGTACGTCTTTCGAACTGTCGCCTTCTCGTTGCGCGATCGAGGATCTGGTAAGTGTTAGAGGAGAGCATGAGCGAGAATTTTATGTGAGCCTCGTAGTTTCTTCATCCGGAACGCGTAACGCTCGTCGTTACGTTTCACCGCAAAACGGCTGATGATTCGTGACGAGAAACGAGGGAAGGTCCTGCGAGAACGTCGTCGTAAGTGCAAACTTACTCGGTCATCGTGTTAATGACGTTTACTGTTATCTCAACTGTTGTAAATTCAATCTTCCTTAAGCAGCACGCTCGCGATTATCATAGCGGTAAATAATTTACGATTCGACTGCTACGATTCGACTCTCTCTCTCTCGCTCGTCCGAAATACGTAAAAAAGAAAAAGTCTCAGAGATCTTTGACGTTCTCGCCGGCCTCCTCCTCGAAGCTCTCGCTGGAGAATCGCTTTGGGAAAGTCCTGTGATTTTTTCTTTCTTCTTTTTGTTTATGTTGCGGCAGGTTCGGCAATCGAGTCGAAATTGCGCCACGTGCAAAACACAGATCTCACTCTTTCTCTCTCTCAGAATTTATCAGACTTTATATTCTTCTCACTCTTCCTCGTGTGTACGTAAATGTATTTATCGCCAAGTGCCCACGGACGAGGAAGAGGAGAACGAGAATAGCTTCGGACACGAAACGGAAATCGGTGTTTGGCACGTCAGTGCTTTGAGTCACACTTTGAGATCGCAAACAGCACCAAAGTCCAAAGATCGTCCGAGAGACCGACGCCCGAAGAGCGCCCGAGAAAGGGCACGCGTGCCCTTCTGACGTCTTCGGCTTCTCGAACCACGTTTCTGCTGGCCGCGTAATCTTACATTAATCCTTTCTTTCGCCCTCTCTAAGTCTTTCGTTGACCTTCTGTCGCTATCGCATGTTGCGCATCCTTAACAGTTCTGCGTAAATCCTGCTATTTTACGCGCATTCGTAGACCTCGCGTAAGCGACAATTGCTCTCCTTTTATTTCGCTACAAATCTGTCAACCAGTCCACAATGTCACTACGATATTTCTCGGTCGCCCAATGTGCTTTCGAATCGCTTTCGGATCTCTCCTCCTTCGATCGTGCCGTGTGTAATTGTTCAGTGTTAACGTGCTGTCGATTAATTAATTAATCCCGTTAGCGGATTAACGACGCGATTGAGCGCAGCGTCGCGCGCGTCTCCTCCCGATGACACTTCCTGCGCCTCTCGATGTTCGTTCGTTCGTTCGTTCGTTCGTTCGTTCGTTCATTCGTTTTGCATATACGCACGCGCATTGTCGTTTGTCTGATATTGTTGCGTCTGATCGAGTCTCGTGCAGCTGTGACGTTAAATCAATCTTACGGAACGCGAAATTCCGACGGTACCGCTCAGGACAAAAGCGAAACAACGCAAACAACAAGGACATGCAGCAATGAAAACGCAAAAAGAACCGGACGCTCCTCTGATGTACCACCGATGAATGGTGTATCCATGTGCAATAAATATATGCCTGTTTTTACTTCCATCGCGATTAACAATACGTGGGCGAGCTTAGAACGCAATTGCGTTTACATTAACTTAGATAACACGCCGCACCGGTGCACCTCCAACTCTTTCGCTGCGACGCGGTCCGATTCGAGAGACACAACCTCAGGATATCGAGTTATTTGGTACGGCAGGTTTGTTCGCGTGTCACGTTTCCGTATCTTTTCTCGCTTTTCAGAGCGATATGCGTATTTGGTTTCGTGTGAAGAAAGCGTAAAAACTACGTGACGACGGGACAAACCTGTTTGCATGCATCCAGCGGGTGATGCAATTCGCCAGGAGTTTCAAGTATGCATCTAAATATAAATCGTCTTGTTTTCTCTCACACGCGTTAATCCAGAGGCTGATTAGAATCCAATCGCCCGTGTGTGTCTTCTCACGAGGGGAATTCGTGTTTTAAAACGTGTCGAACAAGAGAGGACAAGATTTCTCATATGGATACGGATATTTCGGTATTCGTCACAAAAAGTCATAGTATCATTATTAGATTTTTTCGAAATAGAAGCGCTTTAAAAAACATTACACAACGTACGCGTATAACTTCTTCTTCTTCTCAAAAAAGAGTGTGAACTCCATCTTAATATCTCTTCCCCATCGTTTATAAAGCTCTTAAAAATACGCAATTTGAAATAAAATATTTTGTACACACGCGCGCGCGCGCACACGCACACACACACACGCACGCACACACACACACACACACACACACACATACACGCGCGCACGCGTCGCAGCGAAAGGGATAGTTGGATAGAAATGTAATATGATTCCGCAAAGGATACGTCTCTTAGTATCAAAAGTACCGCCGCACGCGATCATTCACCTCCGATCGGCACTCGTCATCTAAAACATCTCTATGATGCCACGTATAAAAAGACGTTTACACAAATGTAAACGTACAGCGTGAGCGACCGGCGAATAAGAAGGGTGAGATATGCATATTTAAGAAACATATGCTTCTGGTATTCGACTTTGGTAAGGATTACGCCTGAAACAGACTGGCCCGACGACGATCGGCGCGCGTTAAAATCGCTCTGTGTAGATCGAACACCGGCTAACTTAAGACCGGCTACAAGTCTACGACGGCTTCGAATCTTCGACCTGGACGTCGACTCTCTGGACGCGACCAATGCTGTACGATAAATCTTATTCGTTTCTTAGGTGGTAACTGACTAAATAGCTTCGTAGGTGTGATATCGACGGCTCGAGTAGTCGCGCTGATGCACAAAGTACAATGTCTCCCTGTGTGCTTCGTGAGAAGTATAGTAAAACCTCCTCTTCACTTTCTCTCTTTCTCTCTCTTCTCTTCCTCTATATTTCTCCTATCCTCTTCCGTAGAATATTCGCACGCGAATGATTTTTGTCGTAATGTGTCGACTTTGTCGGTAGAAACAGAATCTCATTGGGAACAGAAAGAAAATCTCATTGGAAATAACAGAGAATACGCATTATCCTTGAGCGAGATAACGTAACGAAATGCACTCGGTGCACCAGCGCGCGCGCGCGCGCGGTCGTGTCCCCTTGTGCAAGGCGGGGTCCGCTCGAGGATTTTTAAAGCAAAGCAAACACGGCGCAAATACATTGACTGCTTGTCGAGGTAGTTACAAGTGACCAAGTCCCTCTTACACGTCAAAGGCAAATGAGAATCGCGGAGAGAGCGCATCGAGATGTACAGAAACGTTCGGCGGAATCAGACCGATGCGATAACGAGACGTGAGAGTGACGACGAGGATGACGGCGTATTCCCGACGTTGATCTTGGAATGTTTTTGACAGTGCGTCAATGCATCATCATCATCGTCGTCGTCGTCGTCGTCGTCGTCAACGATCAGCACTGACACTCGCTCCGAGAACATTCCACAGATCGCATTAAATGAACGAAGCTATTAATCTCCTCTCATTTATTCGTAATTTTACTGACTAGAGCGTCATTCGCGCTAAATACATAAAATTACCTTTAGAACTAGAACTAAAGAGACATCGATGATAGAATCTTTTTTTTGTTTTTCACGTTTTTCTTTGCTACGTTTACGAGAGTTAACTGCGTAAGATCCCAAGATTTCACGTGTGATCCGCACATACAAGTTCTCTTTCTTTCTTCTCTTTTTATCCTTTTGCGCGCTTTCACAACAAGTCAGTACACGATACAGTCCACGCATTTGCCTTTGAGCTTTTTGATTTCTGTCCGACGACCCTCGTGCTCTTCAAACGAATGTAAAATCGCAAACGGCTACCTCCGCCGACGTACGCAACGTATTAATAGTAAATTTAATTAATTCTTCGGTTTTTCACCCGCGCTGGGATCACACATACACGCACACACATGCACACACACGCTGTAAAGATTGTGCACGATCCCCGTTCTCTCCTTGCTTTTATGTCGCATACAACCGTCGAAATCGGTGCAATATCGGCGAGCTCGATCTTTCCGATGTTACGCGGCACGCGAAGAAGACAACTATTACGTCATCAATTTCGCCGCACTCTCATCTCCACTAACAAATAGGTGTATGATCCGCGTGTATCTGTAGCATTGGAGATCCGAAATCGGCGAGATCATACCGTTTTCTGTGCCTGACTGTGTACGCAAGAAAATGACATTCCGTTCTAATCGTTACCACCCTTTACGCATCTCTCCTCGTTCTCTTTATACGGCGACACCGAGCGCTATCTCATTCGATGGCAAAAACGATACTTCAAAGTTATCTATTTTTAATTAGAACAATGTGCCCGACTGTCACATCTTGTGTCTCTCTTACCTCTATCACGCATAAGATAAATGACACTAGTATCATGACACTTCCAGTTTGAGACCTTTTTCCTTTTCCTCTACTTTTCTCTTTCTCTCTTTCTTTCTCTTGAATAAGTAATTAAAAAAAGAAAAGAAATCAAGTATCGTACATAATATTATACGCTTATTCAATGATATAATTAAATATTAAATAATTATAGACTACATTTCGTGTTATAACAAAAATGAACTTAGCATACAGTCTGTGTACAAAAACCAGGATTTACAATAGCGTTTTTTCTCTAAATCTCAATATATAATAGGAATATAATAATTTTTTATCACATATAAAAAGCAGTTGTATATGTACATATCTGAGTAAGATTAGGTACCATTATTATTAAACTGATAGAAGCTATTATATAATTTGGTACACTGTTTAACTCGGTTATTCGATAAATACGAACAATAATAATCAATATGTCGATTTTTTTCCTGGTGTCTTGACATAGTCGTTGGTTTTTCGCACGAATTCCTATGTATACACACGGCTCGCCGCTTAATTCATGTTACATGTGACCTTATTTCTCTTTTTCTCCTCCTTTTTAAGATTATTTTTATATAATATATATCTATATAACACACGTTATTTAAATAAGTCAGAGCTATGGCCAGTTCATAAATTTGAGGGTCGTTGGTCGCGTAGTTGCGTCCTCTTGTAGAATGTTTGCCCGTTTATACGTCATTTATACGTCGGACGATTATCAAGAAACAGTATCCGTTTATTACAGTTTCGATCGCGTAATAATAGATGAGTAATCACGAATCGCTTTCACAATTGTGCGAAAAGACCACAGCTCTATCATAACGATGTGGATCGTGTATCGTACAACGATATAAATTAGTATTTGTTTGCTCTGTATTCTCCTTGCGTGTCACTATCGTCACGCTTGTTTCAATTCCTTTCTCTGTAAAAATTTGGACTCCAAATAGGGCCAGTGTCACTTCTTTTCTTTTTTTTTTTCTTTTTGGTTACGCAATTGCCCATAACCGATGACGGCAACTCGATGTCGTGTTCTAACGTGTACGTAGTCATGATGAAATAGAGTGATGCCCGCCGCAACCTCGTTTCGGGCTCCGAAATACGCTCCCGACGATCGATCTCTCGTCGACGATATATATATATATATATATATATATATATATGTATGTATGTATATATGTATATATCTCATTGAATCTTACGCGTTCCCTGTCAATCTTTTAGTTTCCTTTTCTTCCCCCGTTTTTTTACTTGTTTCCATAGTCAACTCAACAAGCGAAATATAAGCAATCAAATTTGAAGCAACAACTTGATTCTTAAATATCTACCTAAAAGTACAATGGAGTCGCACAATGTCGAAGGCACAACTCTTTCAAATCGGTCGAACTGAAAGAAAGCACAATAGGAGGCATCATTGGCGTATGTTGAGATTTAGCAGCACGGCAGGCCGCCGATATAAGTGTCTTTCTTTCAGAATGCTCGAAGATTATTAAGTACAAGAAAGATTCTTTTATTGTTGTTAAAAGACTAAATAGCAAAAGCTATGTATAGCTATGTATATAGCATAGCTACGTTATTTATATATGTTAGAGCATAGCTTCGATAACTGTGTGCTTTCTCTGAATGAGATGAGAACGTACTATAGCCCATTTTTCTTTTTTTTTTTCTTTTATTTTTTTTTCTCTTAATTGTATCTTTCGATCATTAGAAAGTTCCATTTTAACTTCTTTTTCTTTTTTTATTAGTAACAAATTTACATAGGCATACGGAAAATTATGATTTATACTTTTGTCTTCTAGTCGGCAGAGAACGGGATTCCGTAACACTACTCACTATACATTTATACAATCTTATGGTATTCCTAAGCTTTGAATTCACATGCATGTAATCGAGGCAAATGAAAACTTCTTAGCTATACTTATTAGCTTTTTCGATCACTCAAGAAGTGAGCGTGTTTTTCTCGGAGAGCGTGTTTCTTAGTCGAATTGTCATTTTCAAGATTGGAAGCCAAACAGCCGTCGGGATACACGAATGAATGATGGAGTATGAAGATTAAGGAGAGAAAAGAAATATCATCGAGAATTGATTGCCTCAACCAGCATGCGTTAATTCAGTTCTCAGTCGGAATCGTCTCCCATTCCGTTTCAGTTCCCATTGCAGTTCGAACATTCATAGCGCGTCATATTATCAAAGTAACTACCCACAGTGAAACTAAGAGATTAGCATGAGTTCGTTAAAGACCGATCGCTAAAAAAGAAAACAAACCCTCACTTGTTATATCTGTACATGTGCTGCTACCGCCCGGCACCAAGCTGCTGGCGCAGTAATATCTAAATATTCCGAAATCGTTTCACTGAGGCAGCAACTTGGCAAAACGTCAGTATTCAGCGTTCATTATGGATCCTGGCTGGTACTTTGTGACGACTCACAGTTTTGCGGACTGTGCAGCTGATGTGCTAAGTGGGGCGTGTGAACTGGGGATGGGCCTGGCTGAGGCTGTTGTTCTTCTTGCATTTGTTGGATTACACTAAAGTCAGGATAACTGCAAAGCGGAAACGAATAAATTAACAATTGTCCAACAACGCTTTGTTCCTAACCAGTCAAAATTTTATGGCACAGCGAAAATTCAACATTAAAAGTATTCGTCCGTAAATTATAAATTGGAATTCTAGATTAGAAATTCTGAATTAGAATATACAATGTTCTCTTGGTAAAAGATATTTGACTTAAAGATATTTTGCACATCATATACTAAAAATATGTAATTACTTTAGTTTTATGGAAAATAATTTTAAAAATAATATCTCTGAAATATGTCTCTTTGTTTTAACACTTACTCCATAGATGCCCACCCTAAGCTTCTGTTGTTACGCTTCTTGGTTCGAAACCGTTCGACTGGTTGAAATTTCGATGAGTTGATAGATTGATACTTAGAAGTGTGTTGATATTTTTCAGCTTCCTCCGCACATTCTTCGCTCGTTTCTTCAACTTCCGGCTCTTCGTCAGGGCATAATTCACATGCCCGTTCTAATGTCTTCCTCGCACTATTACTACGCTCCAATACATAACCGTTTGCGGAATCATTAGATTGCGCCGTTGGAGACCAATTATTGTACGCATGTGTGTACGGCGCCGTAGAAGCATATGGTCTCTGAAAAGAATTAATCAGGAAAATTCATAGTCAACGTGAAAAAATAGTGAAAAAGTCGAGTGAATCTCAATGCTTAATTTCCGTCACATACTTTGTCAAGTTCGTCGTGAAGCCAGTCTATAGCTTGACTCCATTTCCTTTTTAGGTCTGGACTATGATGCAACAGCTGATGCGCAGGTCTACACTTGCTAAATAGTTGCACCATGCACTTAATACACTGGTAAGCTCTCTTCTGATAGTGATTTTTACTTCGTGTTATTGTATCGAATAAACCTTCGCGGTCCTCCGGAAGTCCTGGAAGAAGGCAAGCATCTTGTATATATATTCCAGCGCTAACATAATACACACAAAGGAATATATCGCTTAAAACTCACCTTTAAGTGCATTGTGCACACGGTGTGTCTGCCACGAATCTTCCATCAGTAATATCGCGAGCAACAGATCCGTGTGATGTCTCAGCTCATGAGTATAAGCGAATCCTATTTGCCACAACAATTCATAAAGCACTGTTCGTGACAAATGTGGATTCTCCCAACAACAATATTGTAGCAACTTAACTGAGTCTTCTGTCACATTCGCGTCTTCGATCACTTTCTTGATGTAACTGATCGCGAAATGAAATCATAAAGAAATTGCCTTGCTTCGTGCTAGCAATTAATCACAAAATCAACACTCACCTGGTACGAATAAACAGTATATCAGCTGCTTGAGGTTGGATCGGCATTAGGTATTCCGATTGACACGCGGGATCTCCATATGGATTCGGTAAGGGTTCCGCGCGTGACTGCGTGTGACTCGAATGCGTCTTTGACGATACATCGCAACATCGTATCAACATACTAACCACCTGATGCAATTTCGTTAATTCGGGATACTGATACTTTATAGTAGGACCCGGTCCCTCGTCGATTGCGACTAACATAAATGTCACGGGTACATTTAGCTGCAGAATGAAAATAATAATGATAATAAAATAATTCTCCTCTCTGATCTCGTTCCTGACACGAGACGTTATGACGACGATGTCAATTGTCATAACACTCAACACATGCATCTCTCTTTTACCTTAAGCAACTGCGCCTTCTCGGCAAGACCGAGCGAAGCATATGCATGAAACAAGGAGAAGTAATTGGGGAGATGACGCCCGTGATCCGAGATTTCACGGTGGAGCAACGAAAGCACCGCATGCAGCAGGTGGTCACTGAGCGTCGCTACGGGATCCAAGAGTATAGCTAAAAATATCAACAAGATTGTTATGCGGTGCGGTGCATCATAGTGAATGCGTATTCCATATCTCTATGCTGTATTTCATTACTTACTCGGTGCATTTAGGCTGGGTGGCGCGCATGGACCATCTTGTAGAGAAGCGTGCGCGAGGAATACCAAAATTTTGAGGAAAGCTGTTCGCACTTCCGTGCTAGGACAGCTGAGAAGGTACTCGCAAAATCTACGAATAATAGAGAATTATCAGTCACTGAAACATAATAATTTCTACACACGTGATACCGTATGTTGAAAAAGAGAGAAGAGAAAAAATCTGATACCTATGCGGATGATTAAATAGTACTTCATTGGCAAACCAAGAACGCACTGCTTTACTGCTACGCAGATGGTGACACACAATGTCGTACCAATCCGTTGCTGTGCCGCGTAACGTTTTTTTAGTATGGAAACCTGTGTAGAAGAGGAATCTCGATGCTAGCTGAATCGATAGCATCGAAAGTTCTTCCGCTTCGGGAGTCTAGAGTGTAAAGATTATATTTATTAAAATAAAGATATCCGCTTAAGATCTTCAATTCCTGCACTCGACGGAAACTTACAAGTTTCTCATTCAGATTTTGTCTGGTAATGTTATGCGGATTACAAGACACCAATTTCTTGATGAACTGGAAATACTCCGCGCTAAATTGATTTCGGTTGTGCATAAATTTAATATTTTGCTTTCGTACGCTGTACTCTATCGCTGGTGGCATTTTCATAACACCTAGTTTCGTATCTGAAAAACGTGAATGATGAGAAAGGCATGCTCGTCGTAGAGAACCAGCAAAGTCGAAATTCTACGAATTCTCGACGATATACTTACACAATGACAATTCATTTACACTTTTCATTAGAGAATTCTCTTCTACATCTAGTCTTGTATAAAATAACATGTACGCATTCCACCATCGCTTCTGTTTACGATAGCTCATTCGCTTGAGCATATGATCGAACACCTCTCCTAAGTAATCGCCACCGAAGCATTGGGATTTCATTTCTTCCTCCTCCTCCATTTTACATTCCGTCACATCGCCATCGTCAAACTTATACCACTTTGCGGTACCATCATTTTGCCTGTAATTTTGCCATTATCGATTAAAGAGATTTTGAATTCTTGTTGATTATAAGTGCATATTCCACCTGTGTTTCAAGTACCTGTGCAGAATGTAAGAATAATAATGGCCACCGCTAGCCTGACCACTGTGAACCACGATACCAGTTAATTGATATTTCGTGCAAGTTCCTTTCACAGACTCCTCGTAGTCGCAGTCTATGACTTCTCCCTCCAGTTTGGCTAAACCGGAGACGGTATACGGTTCCATATCCAGATCTCGTGGAAACTCGAAATAATCATTGAATTTTATAGCACACACACGTTCGAAGTCATATTCGAATCTTTTCAATTGAATCGCTAAGATGGGTGGCAGTTTTTTTACGCACAACCTTTTCACTGTTACAACCTACATGTGCAAAATATAATATATATATATATATATATATATATAAATCACGAGTGATTCTGACATACAAGATGTACAAAAGATCCAATTACTTTGCAACATCCGTTAGATACAAATCATTTATATCAGATTTTCTTACTTTTAACAAATAATTTCCATTATAATACATTTCACGAATCTGTTGCACACTCGCGAAAAGATGTACTACCTTCAAACGACCCTACATCATACCTTTTTGTTGCATTTATCGCAGTGATAGGCGTCCGCTCCTTCCAGCAATTCTCCCTTGACATATTGTTCAAGAGAATCCAATAAATTACTGTGGTTCCGTATATCCACGCTTATCACACTGAACGGCTCCTCTTTGGAATATCTGAAGATAATGTAATGTGGTATTACAGTCTACCGAAGAAAGTAGAATGTAAGAACTAAGAAGGTACCTATGAGGGCAACCTTTGCAGATTTTTTGGTCGCTATATGAGCCACCAAGAATCTTGCCCATTATTTGCTCGTGTCCTAAGGCTTTCAATGCCTCGTCTAAGCTCTCCACTAAACTCATGAAGAATTCTACCGCATCCTGCTGTTCTCTAAGATTTACAGGTTCTCCTTGAAGTCTGTAACAATCGTGTAATTGAAAGAGCTTCTTAGATATAAAATACAACGTATTAGAGTTCATACTGATAAAAACTGTGTTCCTTAAGAAAATAATTGTCTCAATTCTCCACGTATGCATCTTATGTAAAATGTTAAATCTATAACAATATTTTATGTATAAGATCAAACAGTATCTATCCTTACTTGAAATGTTTCCACAATCCTCTTGGTATATAGTATTGCAGTTTGCTGTAAGCCAAGTGACCGAATATTGCTTGCACTTGCTTCAAAATACCAACGTTGTACTCCTTCCTAGACTCATCGGCACCGCATTTCTCCTCGTTCGTGTCGTTGTCATTCGTCTCGATCGTCTGCTCACCTTCGATCCTCTCCTCACCCGAAAAGTCCTCATTTAAATCAGTAGCTGCGCCTTCAGCCGACAAGAGTCCGACTCTAATGCTCTCCACCATGTATAACTGCTGTAATACTGAATTCATATAGCAGGTTGCTCCTGCATTCTTCAAGCCTACGAAGCCTTTGAGCGGCCTGAGCCCCACAGGTGGTAGGTAATCCCACTCTACCAATGGCTCATCCTTCTCGGAATAGAACATGTCGGTGAGCATTGTGACTAGAAGTTTCATGTTGGGTACACAGCCTACACAGAGGCCTACAAGCAAGTCGAATGCAGCGCTAGTTGACTGAGGAGTGGTGCACACAGGACAAGCCTGCGAGGCGCTCAGCTCGCCGGTGCTGCGAAGCTGCAGCATAAGGCGAGACGCGGGAAACACAAAGTCCTCGACTAATTCCTTGATTAAGTTCACTCCGTGCTTCTCGTCGGAGCCGAGTTCGTACTTTTGGCTAGGTGGTAAGAAAGCTAATAGTTCTTTCGTCAGACCCAAGTGGCCTTCGAGCACAGCTTCGTCTACCTGGCTCTCTCCAGTTTCCTTCACGTTGTCCCGGACTCTTTTCAGCCAAGCTATTTCAACGTTTAACAACGTCTCAGCAGTCGTAAGAGGGCAAGTCGATATATGCGCGAAGTTCAACAACCGGCACAAAAGTTGAAAATATTCGTGACTCTGCTTCGCGTTCTCCATGACGGTAGTGTTTAGAACGGTGAAGAGGAGAGTTATAGTGACCAGTAGTGGCTGATGTCCGCTACTGCACCACGTCGATATGAGATAAAATTGTTCGGCAGCGGCGAGCCTAATGGCCCTCGACGTACTCAATAGCACAAGATCTATCAAGAATGTGTGCCAGATTTTTTCCCTCGACAAAGTCTCCAGCGCTGTCGGATTCAGCACAAGGGTGATGGTGAGTACTTCGAGTGCCTCCTTGCATACAAGGACGTCGTTGTTGTCTGGGTTTCTCTGTTCCTTCTGATTGGTCTCGTGCATCGAGTGAAGAGCTTCGGTCGACGCATTGATGTTATTCAAGTTACCCGTGGATGCGGCCCATGCTAATCTAATTATGGCACGTATAGTAGCCACATCCGGTAATTCCCACGAAAGGGCTTGCACGAAAAGCTGGCGGCATCGGTCAGCATCCGGTC
Source organism: Harpegnathos saltator (assembly GCF_003227715.2). Lineage (NCBI taxonomy): Eukaryota > Metazoa > Arthropoda > Insecta > Hymenoptera > Formicidae > Harpegnathos > Harpegnathos saltator. The sequence continues at coordinate 207,033 of NW_020230183.1, read as the reverse complement.
CGCTGGATAGCATCCGATGTGCCAAATGCTGCGCCAGTTTTGCCGCCACGCTTCTCAGCATGTATTCGGTACTTTGATTGGGCACGCTCTGCAATGCTTGCTTCAGCACCGTCACTGGACCACGATTGTTAACGTTATTATCATGATTCTCTGGACCTCCAGTTTGTTGGACCTCGTCCATCACGCACGCCATCACATTACCCAGCACTGTCAGAAGAAGCTTACACAATCTCAGCACGGTCAGATACGCGGACCGCTTCGTGGTTTCATCCGCGTTCGGTAAGAACCTATTTTTGGTCAACATGTCGAGAATAACACCCGCCTCGCCGCTTTTTATGAAATTATATTGAAATTCAAACGCTCTCTCGGACGTAGGATCGAGAGCTGGCATTAACAAAGTGTATAACACCTGCAAGAGAGAAAATTGTTGCGTCGACGGTATATAAGAATAAGATGTATGTATCAAGTGCTATTTGCACAATCTTACTTACCTCTAAATTGTATAAAACTTGGCTAGGACTTGCAGTAAAAAATAGAGAATCTACCGTCGTATTCTGCTCGTTATTCTGGGGGTTCTGTAAAGTTTCATCATCTTTGTAATGATCAAACAACCACTGTAATCTTGTTACAGTGAAGGTGTCTGGCGGCACCAGTTGCAAGAGATTTCGTGCACCATCGCGCAATTGCGAATGCTGAAGAGTACAGCCAAGGTCTGCTAATTGAAAGAAAAATGTCGCGTACTGCGATCTCTGCGACATTACCTGGGACGAAATTACGCAATTAGAATAACAGCGAGAGCCGGTCATCATTAAATTTGTGGAAAACTTACCACACCAGGCAAACTATTCTCTGCTTCTACATTCGGTCCATCATATGGATGATGTGGAGAACTAGTGGAGCTATCTGAGCTACTATCCGGTGAACTTGGCATATTGCTATTTACTTGACTGAGCTTCGCAGACAACAACTAAAAAAAATTTTCACAGATTATTCCCATCTTTTTTGTATTTTCAACACTTATTACTGAATTATAACCTTTCCTTTATAAATACTCACCATTTTATCTCTCAGTGGAATTTGGGAAAGCAGTTTCTTATCATCGGATGGTTCTAAGGATTCTCCGTTAATGAATAAATCGAGTTTAACGTTTGTTCCTGTTGCTTTAATTCTGCGCAATATTTGACGTCTCAATGAAGCTAAGGTGTCATTACTATGCGTGAAAACGTCTATATCATCAACATTTCGACCAGGATTTGCAAAGCGTATGACAAGAGACAGATGCTTCCCACGAGCTGCTCTGTAATCGGAAACGAAATACTGTGTACTCATCTCACTATACAACAAAGAAATATTCACACAGATTCTTATTAAAAACTATATAATCTTACCTATGTAACGGTAATATTTTCCGTTCCCCTGGGAAAGCCGTATCACACTCATTTATATACTCCTGTAAAACTTTCATAACACGACACATTTTCATGGCTTCTACTTTAATCTTATTTGTCACTTGTTCTTCGCGTTCTTCCCTTCCATCCAAATATACTCGGTTGAGAACAGTTACAGTATCATAGTGAGCTTTCAGTCTGTCCATACATTCGGCTATGTGTGTTTCATGAAACGCCAAAACGGACGATTGCAGTCGTGGTCCTAGATTAGTGTTCACCTCCTTTAAGAGTTCAATGGCCCTGTTTGCTATTTCCTCAGGACTATTTGTTACTACCTAACAGACAAATAAGGTTTCCAATACACAAACACGCATACAAAAAGAACTAGAAAGATGTGAGGAAAAAAAGAAAATAAACCAAATTATAGAGAAAATAAAAGCATTGAAATCGAACATTATAATCGATGTGTCTACATACTCTCCACAAATAATCAGTCCCGATTAAATCCATGTCATCCATGAGAAATGTTCTGCGTTTCAGTTTTAATTTTCCTTCCTTAGAATTAACAGCTTTAAAAAATCTTTCGTAACACTTAATACCACTTTCTGTAAGTAATGTCGGGTCTAATTGCAGTATGTTATTTTGAAAAAAGTTCTTGTATATTGCTGGATCCAGATCAGACTCTTCCCCCATAAGTTTGGAGAACCATTTGAAGCACACCTCACGGTCCGAAACGAATACACCTTGTTCGGCTAAACATTGCCAGATTTGGTCTGCCTGATCTGCACATAGCCATAATTGTCCGTCCTATGGAAAGTAACGTCAGTTTTATCCGTACACCCACGGTGGGTGAATTCATCCTTAATGCTTCATTTCAAGAGTTGAGAGAAACGTACTTACTTTTAATAAGAAGCGCAAGAAATTCAATCTTTCTTGTATTTGCATAATATGATTGTATCGACCATCAGGCATAAAAGTATTTGCGTCGATTTCAGGATTTTCCCTCACTAACTGTCGCACTTTATCCATATAATTTGTTAAACTATTTGTTACAAGTATGACTACCGAATGTTCACTTTGTAAACGCTCTATTACTTCTTGCCTATATACAGGTAAGAATTGAAATTAACAATGATGAGACATTGTTTAAGGCGTACGCAATATGCTATTGCTATGTCGTACCTGTAATGCAAGTGATGGCCACGCTGACTGTGACCCATATTGGGATTTGGTTCATAAAGGCAACATATTTCGCGAATTTGCTTCAACGCAGGAAGGGCCCACTTATCACCATTCTTCAACTCTTCAACGCACTTATCCAACCAGATTGTCTTTTGCGCATCTCTCTCTTGTGAGCATGAGTAATCAAGAATCTTTACATGAGCATTCAGTGCCTGATCCATGATTTCTGTAGGGACTTCATCAGAATGAGCCAAAGTCCAGAAAAGTGTTAATACCTGGCAGCAGAATACATTTAAATGTTTCAAAGAATATTCGCCAGATACGATACGAATTTGCATTCAAGATCGTCTAACCTTGTGCGCCATAACACCGTCTTTATCATCCTCCGCGAGTCTTCTAATCAATTCTAATAGTTTCTCTCGTTGCTTCTTGTTGGCAGTCCTCCAACTTGTCTGCAATAATTTATATCAACGGATGCATGCGTATAAGCACTCTCTGTTCAATATCGCTAAACTACAGAACGAAATAATTACCTGGAAACATTCAAATAGATGATCAAGTTGTTCAGGACTAAAATCCCAAGCTAATTTGGCCAACAAGTCATGAACGTTCTTCACAATGGCCTCATGTTTCCCAGCCTGTGCGGCCCAGACAGCATCCAAGTCTTCTAATGTAAGTGCACGTTCTTTAATAATAAAGCGTAAAATTTTCTCCAGTTTCTCTACATATTGCGGTTGATGCAACGAATCCCTCAGTACGATTTCCAACACTCCATTGTCCTTAATCCATTTCTGTATAAAAAAAATAAATAAATAAATAAATACTCTTTACAAGATCTTTACAAAATTTAAAATTATCGAACTCGTGATGATATTTGAATAATATTAAAATGTATTACTTAAAATATATAATGCACTTAAATTTAGATATTGCAAGAAATGTTTTGGATGTATCCTATAGAAATCAATGATATTAAAATAAGGTATAATTATGTAGTATTATCGATCTGCAGACGAAGCTTACCGCCATACGCTCTGCTGTAAGCCACTCCTCCTCCTCAACTATCGTATTACGATGTTGATGATAACTAACACTAGATATTACTTTATTAACTTCATTTAAAGCATTCATCTTTCCATTAAACGAAGAAATTTGTAAGAGTCTCAATATCATTTTCAGTCTCAGTATTTCCAAGTTCTTTATCATCTCCTCCTGATGAGGTACACGTGACACCAAGCATTTAGCAGCTTTGATTATGGCTGATATTGCATCGTTTTTTGATTCATTTTTTGCTTCTTTCTTCAACTCATCGTCAGTTAAATTATTCAAAATAAGAGGTACCATTTCCTGCATATACACAAAATCTTTTTTTTCTACCGGAATAATATGCCAAAGATAAAAATGGTAAGTTGAAGAGATACTTACGACAATAGGCATCAGATATTTAACTATTGTGTGAACAGTCAATAGTTCATAACACAAGCCAAAAGGTCTGATTAAAGCATAGATAACTGGCACTGTTAAATTACGTCCGCTCTGAAATCTAGAGAGCAAAATTTCGAATCCATTGAGACTTCCGAATCTGTAACAGAGATTTAATATTAATTTACATCGAAAGGACATACAGATGTAAATGCAGATAATCATGAAAAATACCTGTTTATAAGATCTACCAGCCAACCACGAGGACTACGCGAATCCTGTGGTGGACGAGCATAGAGTTCCTCATCAGGAATGTCACTGCCAGGAGGAACAGTTTCTGAAACTCTTACTGCATTAAATGTGTGAAATCTGAAAACAAATTCGTTGATATAATTATATGATAAGCTTATATTTCGGATAATAACAAAAGGTACTGAAATGTTTACTTGTTACTAGGATTGAAAACCATGGCCAGTAAATCAAGTAGAGGAAACCAATCCTCATCTAATTTCAGGACACACAGTTCCACCAAACGTCCACAATTAGCATTAATACAATTATGAATATTTAACTTCCAACTGTTTACTGCATCATCTGTTAATATTTTAGTAAATGAGATTGTGAGACCTTCTCGAAAAAAGCGTTGACACGCTTCACTTTGTACATCAATTCCTAAAATGTAGCAAACACAAATTATTGCATCCCATATAATCAAAATAATGAATTATCACGATAGTCACCAATAACAAATGAATAAGCAGTTACTTCAAGAAATGAGGAATAATACACAACCTTTTTTACAAAGATCGATACTGGCTTGTAACAGGCACTCTAATTCTTGTTCGGGTAGAACTGGTACAACCCATCGTGGACTAGATATTTTCTCATGAAGCATATTAAGTTTGGAAACAGGAAAATCAGGTTCTCCATGAAGCTGATTGCTATCTTCTATTGAAGTGATAGCATCATTGCTGCATTCAGTTTGTACCACATTCTCTGTGAGTTGAAGTCCCGACATTGTGTCAGCCAATTGTTGTGGACCAGGTGGACTGTGCATCTGCGCAAGACAAATTTTCCATTAATTTTATTCAATATAACTAGGATAACTTCCAAACAATTTTTTCTATTGTTACTTGAAAGTTTTACACACCTGTGTATTTTGCTGGCTGTCGGGAGGATCTATACCAACTCCCTGGCCCCTTGTGGCAATCGTCATTTTGCACCTTCTTTACTATGCCTTAACTGTCTCAATATCTCTTGGTCCAATGATTACACCACCAATAACAAGCATCCAGCTTATACACTGACATTAAATATAGTTATATTCTAAAGGCCTTGTGTTAATAAACTATACCTACATTATCTGAAACAGAGAAAGAGAAGGAACTTTGCCATCACCTTCTTCGAGTACCAGTGATTAAGATATAATCAAACATGCGTATATGCTTCAACGATAAGAATCATCATAACCGACGTAATAAATCAATTAAAAATCTAAACACGATGAAACTCTTCAATTCTCCGCAATTACGCGACAACATAGTTACATAAGTGCTTTTTTCTCAATAAATTACGACAAATGACAGCTCGCAAGCCAACATATCCGGACGACAATATGTCCAGAGAGATCAATGATACAATTTTATCAATCCGGATAAGACGTTGCGGAGCACGGTCGGGGGCGATAAGTCGGCTCATTCGCCGGAGCGCGTGCGGTTCGTAGAATCGTTCGGCGTAGTCCCGGCCGGGTGATATGCAGCCGCGGTACGCTTGGCAAATCGCGTGACAGCGCTAAGGCTTCCGTGCATCGACTCGGAGCGACGACGCGTATTACGCGGACGTCGGGCGTTTTAAGGGAGAGCAACGACGTCGGGCTTACGGCGTCGGTCTCCTCGCGGTGTACTCTCGGGACCTCTAACACTCGGGACCTTACGTTACCGCGATGCGACGCGACACTACGTCTAGTCGCGTGTCACCGTTGGCTCTTGCTGCACGGGCATACCGTCGCACGTAGCGAGCTGTCAACCGTCGTGGAGCAGGGAGCGGCCGTGCCGGTCGACGCACGTTCGAGGTGGGTGCGTCGCAGGGGACGCGGCTTCGTCGGCAAATCGCGTGGCGATTGTGCCGCCGCGTCATGGAAACATGCGTACGCTTTGGTGAACGAGAGAAAACGGTGCACCGCGCCGTAGCGGAGCGGTCGAACGAGCGAGCGAGCGAGCGAGCTTGTACGTGTGCGCTGCAACAACGGCGGACTCGGTGGGCCGCGACCGTGGCGAGCCGTCGTCTGGACGTGCCGACTTACGCAGACGAGCGACAAGCGGAGAACGGTGATCGCGCGGCCAGGTACCTACGCGATCCGCGATGATCCTCGCGGTCCAGGCAGCGCCTATTTTCGCTCCGTTCGCCTCCGACCGGGCTACCTCTCCGGACAAAATGGCGACTATTCTAACGATTGGCACTGCCGTGCATTAACAAAAGCGCCGATATTTCGGCCCGATAAACGAGCGCGGCCACGCGAGGAATGTCAAGCGCGCCGACGGCGGTGCCGCGTCGCATTCGGTCGGCGTTATCGCGCTTCCGTCACCGGGGAACGCACCTTTACATAGTAAACGTTGTAGAAATTCGTGTGTTGCACTTTTTTGACGTGACGTTACGGAACTCAACTGGCGAATCTGTAAACACGACTGTCGCGGCGCTGCGGTAGCGCCCGAGCTGTCGTGCGTGTGCGGGGGGATGGGAATGGTGAATGATGGCAACGACGGTGCCCTCCCTTCGCTGCGCACCACTATCGCCACCGCCGCCACTGCCGCCGTCATCGCGCGAAAACGTTCAACCGGCGTCCGACTGCCGACTGCCGACAGCCAAGAAACTTATTGTCAACTTTGCTTTTTCGTTCTTTGATGCACTCATCTGCATTTTTATTACTCAGAATAAAACGTTAATCCTTGTTGTTTCGAGGATGACAGGCGAAAAGAAAATGTAAAAAGTACAAAGTGGGCAAATTAGATCTATTAATTCTAGGTGAAATTTCATCGCGAATAATTACGATGTAATAAAGAGGAGTACGTTTCTAAGTAAGTTGCATAAAAAAGATGATACTTTTTCTTTTTATTCTTTCGTAATTCAGATTACTTTAAGCTTTTTACGCAGATTGTCTTTGTTTCGTATTGTTTTAGATTCGATTAAAACGCGACAGGGTCGTATAAAAATTTCGTTCCTAAATATAAATCTTATATAATAATTTATTTCCATAAATCTCATTTCCACTGTACATAACATTCGTAATTGTGCCGCTTGTCTATGCCTATATAGATACCTAATTAGAGATACATATCTTTATGTATTCTATTATAGTTTCTTGTTGCTACAAGTGTCTTCATTTCGGCTCATCTAATTCGGTTAAACAATCTTTGTCTTTTCTTTTTGGAAAATAACCTAATGGGCTGAATTTATGCTTCATTATGTATTTATTAATTATATTAATTATATTTGTATATTAATTATATTTGTATTTTTGTAAATCCTTTTGAAGAAACTGCAAGAAAATTCACATAATTGTACAATGCAATGATAAAAAGGATAATTTGAGTTCCTATAAGTATATATGAAAATGAACATTGAGTATTATCGATGCGATAATTTTTAAAAACTGTAAATATAGAGAACGCAATTAAAAAAAAATTTGTATAAATTTTACTTTTTTTTCTTTTGGAAACTTCAGAAAATTATAGTGAACAATACTTGATCTGAAGCTTACAATTCTCAAATGTAGAAAGCAACATTAGATAATAGTACGTAAACTGTTAAGCTCGGTAAATGCAAAATTTACTACTACATGATAAATGTTAAACTCTTTCCTTAAAAAGATCTAACAATGATTTCTCAGAACAGTATAAGAAGGAATATCACAACCTAATACTTCTAAGTTTCGTTTTTAATATCCTCATTCTCATACTTTTAGCAAAACATTTTTATTAGAAAAAAGATCTAATCAATAAATTGTTTAGTAACCAAATGTTGCTCTTACATTGATAACTATCAGATTGTACACAAAAGATTAAGATTATTTTTTATCAAATTAATAACATAAACCATCATTGACTCTATCGTTATCAATTTTTAGCAAAATGTAGAAGTGCACTATAATAAAATCATTTAATAGTACCATTTTATCAAATATAGTACTAGTAAATATAGTCATATATCTAATAGTGCTGTTTAGCACTATATTTTAGTCATTTTTTATCAATATAATTATAACCAGTATATGAACATTTAGTCTTATTCACGAGCACACAATTCATTCTTCTGATTTTAATATTCCCATTTATAATTATTTCGAGAGATTCAAGCTTAAACATCCAAAATGCAATGCATAGTAGAATTCCACTGTTTTTTATCCAATATTTATCACAAAGGACGAATTTGATTTAGACTTGGTAATGTTCCTCTCGTAATCACATGTTATTTCGGAAAAAGGGTATTTGTGTTCTATCGTAATTCTGTTCATCAAATTAATCTTGTTCGAGACCAGAATGGTTTATCATAAAGTTAATTCTTCAAGTTCTTTTAACAATTCATCTTCTTTCTTGATCTTATCTAGTTGATTGATTTCTAATTGCTTTCCTGCTTTCAATTGTTCCTTCAGTTTAGAAATTTGTTCTAGTTTCTATGATTTAAAAGAGAAAATTGTTATTACAAGTTGTTATGATAATACAAGAAGCAATCTTTTTCAGTTCTTAATGTGTATATATGTGTGTGTGTGTGTGTGTACTTACACTCTTCACTTTTTTTATCTTTTTGTTCTTTTCCGGATCATCGGTTAATTCCATTTTTATAATCCTTGTGTCTGTAACTTGTCTATTGACGGAAGAGTTAGTAGATTCTAACTCCTTTTTAGCCTTCTTTGCTTCCCGATTTTTCTTCATCTTCAGTGCAGCTTTTGATGGGTTCGCTGTTAATTTTATAAAATTAATAATGAAAAACTTTTATATGTGCACTTACTTACTTTCTGCATTTGGCCTAGAAGGTGGTTCTATGTCATCATGCAATTTAAACGTGATTGTTTGTCCTCTGGCACTCGGTGGTCTATATGCTTCCTTTGATGCTGGGAAAATTTGAATATTTCCTATATTTATTATAGTTACTACATTTCGACATTTTTTTTCTTAAAATGTTGATAAAAAGTAATGTTACCTTGATGTGATTGACTAGAACTACTAACGATGCCATCTACGGCTTTGTAACTAATAGGTTTCTGAGGGAAAGTGTTCAAAGGAAAATTTTGCCAAAGTACTTCCCAAAGTTCTTCTTGGTTATTCCATGGTCGTTGATACACTAACGAGCCAGTATAATGCCAAATCTTAAATCTAGTAATTCAATGAACATATTAGAGTACAATAATGATGTATTGAAACTATATAATGTTTTTACTTTTACTAACCCATTGCCCATTCGTAATCTGGGTGCTGTAGTCGCTGTTACAAAATGTTCACCATCTGGTGACCATTGAAGCAGTGTAGTATCTGGTGCCTCCGTTTTAGCAATAAGTTTTCTATTAGCAATGTCCCATAACTCAATGCCACCTCTAAGATTACCAAATCCGGCCAAAAGCAAAAGTACACAGTGGTCAAGGAAATTAATGTATAATTAAACAACTATTACTATTACTATTGTCCATTTGCTAATGATGGAATATCTATCAGTGCATAATAAGTAGCAAAAGGATATTGTTGCCGTGTGGATTATAATATACACTGTTTCTGTGTAATGTGCCAAATTCGTACACTATTTCGCACTTAATATTAAATAATGTTGCTCTAGCTGGCATAAACCCATATACGACACAAAATTCAGTGTTCTTGGGAGACCATTCTACTGCATGTATGGGGCCATCTTTATCTAGTTAGAAAGAAACTTTATTATTATATTTTTTAGCAATAGTGTCTTAACGTTCCAAATTTTAAATACTAAAAAAAAATAGTTTTATGTTTAAACTTACTTAGTACAACCATAGCAATGTCCCCTTTTATGCTAAGATAATGTAATGACTGTTTCCCATAATATGATGCTCCACTCTTATCAACCTCAGTACTTGGCATTAATAATGCATTTGCTCCACGTTGATGCCAAAATATATCAATTCTATCTGCCTGAAAACCACAAAGCAACATTTGTATTAATGAAAAGGCAGGATAAATATATAATAATCTAAAAGTTTGTCAGTTTACTTGGAAGAAGCTTTTGTTTGCAAGTGATTCTCCAATCTCGAATTTTGGGTATCTAAATAATCTTGCAAAGGAAGGCTGACCTGGTTTCCCTAAATTACATTTTAGGAAATTTCTCATTTAATGTGTGATTTATAAAAATATATATATCTAAATGTTAATTATAAAGAAATGTTAAATTTTAAATAATATAAAAATAGATAAAAGTACCTGGCATATAGCAGATAATGTGATATGGAGCATTCCCAGGTGCTATACTAAATTTGGCAACTTTGGCTGCACTTATCTTATTCACGTATCTATCAAAATTATTATCTTCATATAAAAGAACATTTCCACCATTCAATAGACCGCAAAGTTTTTCATCACTTGACCATTGTGGCTCCCTAATTTTGGAACGAATAAAAAATTATCCTAGCTATCAATAACTACAATTATTTTAATTATAAATCTAACTCTAGCTAAATCTAAATTTATATTACACTAAATCTACATTTTGAAATATAATAAAAAAACAGTAAAGTTATAATAATTAATATATAATATATTACCAATTTATTTGTTTCTTCTGCACAAAACTGTGGACAAGCTCACCATTTTCAGATTTCCATATGTGAAGATTTTGTGTTCCCTGAGGGCTTGTTTGTGTTACTGAAGTCATATGTTATATACTTTTAATTATAGATACAATAAATTGAACAATTATCTATGTTTCATACAAATCAAAGTTATATTTACCAAAGGATGGTTCCCAAGTTGCAAGATATGTACTTTGAGTAGAGAATTGAATGGCACAGACTTTAGGTCTTGCAATTTCAGCAACAATTTTCCAATTCTCACAAAGTACAATTGTAATGTTAACTCCATTAACCCAAACAAGGTATTTGCCATCTGGACTAAACAGCATAGTTTTACAAGTCTTGCTGTCATCTTTCGGAAATGTTTTAACTGGTTCATAAGATGGTGGACCTTGTGCTAGATTTATACCAGTGGTTCCTCTCACTATAAAATTATTAGAAATATATTAATAGTAGAAATTACAAATTTTTAAGTCAATACTTTTATTTATATATATGTACACACATACACGTACATACATACATATACATATATATATATATGTATGAATTCAAAATAAAATTTTAATTAAATAATCGTGAGGGATTCTTACTGTAAATATTTATTACTCCTAATGGTAAGTATCCAATATATAAACTTTCTCTTTTTATTTTATTGCTTTGTGTAACTCATGTCAGTAGTGGCGTTCGGAAAGTAACACGTCATCAATTAAAGGTTAGAACATGGCATTTAATGAAAATATATGTATTCTGATATCTTTAATTTTACAAATGTTACAATACAAACACCGCTTTCTTTAAACATTAATGCTGTTACGAGTAATATTCGAAATATCAGATGCCACGAGGCACATGTGCAGCACGTTTATCGCGAACAGTGCCGCCGGGACATTATTATAATATCGTCCTATATAGAATGCATGCATGCTTAAAAAGTCATTTTCTCCGGCAATGGAATTTCAATTGAGGATAACACTCTTGTGAAACGACAAATTTTTCAACGTAAATACCGAAAGAAATACTTACCAGCGACACAGGGGATAGGCGAAGCCATTTTACCACCGTTACCATGTGGTATCGTATCGACAATCGACCGAAACTCGATTACTTATAGACTCTTCGATACACAATCGATTAACGTTTTTCAAAACATAGAACGCGGTGTAACTTGATAATTATGCGATAACGTGCGATATGCTCGATAAGATATATTATAAATGAATCATACGGTTCACTAATGACACAACAAATCTACTCTCGATGAAATGCAATTTGATTAATAATTCGTTGTCGCATAGTTGTAGACAAATAATCGCATGTAATTAACGCGTGCACCGGGTGACGAGATCAATATTTCGGAAAGAAAGAGAATGTAATGATTATGTATTGATTAGATTACGTTTCTTTTCAGTCTCGGTATATTGTGACAGTGATCTCTCATAACCTAACAATCGTCACGAGTATCTCTGCGGGTGTGATCTACTATACAAAAATAGAGTATAACAAAACACGCGCCATAAGACGCACTTAACACATTTTACGTGTGCACTCCATGTGTGACGAAAGTAGCGTGCAATGTTCTCAGATGCTTCTGCAATTAATGTTTATCGCGTCGATGTCTAAAACTCGTAGGCGTATATAAAATATCTATGAACGAAACTACACACATACGTAATTGCAGATCCGTTTGACACCCACCGTATTACACAGGGTATGGCAAGCTCATGCTTCAGGTGAGTGTTATTTGCTATTTTTTTTGCAAGATTAAACGTGACGTTGCTTTCTGTGTTTTATGAACGTAACAAATCCTATGAATTAGATAATACATATCTTTTATCTCGTTGCTTTTATTTTATCGAGGTTATGTTCCTGCGCACACGCCCTTCATATGAATTCAAAAACGAAGTATTTTCAGCCTTTATCTCGTGTTATTTATCAGAACAGGTTTCTCATTTTTCTTATTTTTGTATCTTCAATCAATTGCCCAGATTAGTTTAAAAATATTAATATAATATATTTTTAGTAAACAATATAAATTTTTTATATTGTATTAAACAATTCAACTTGTATCCTTGTTTCCACAGCAATGTGGATGAGTATGGTTTTGAACGGCCACAGGATTTCGACTATGAAACATATGAAGATTTTATGTCAGAGTACCTTAAAGTGCTCGCAAAAATGGCCAAGAAATGGGCAAAAATCATTGGTGAAGGAAAGTCTCTTCAACGAAGTATAACAATAAAGAAATATGTCCGTAAAGGCATTCCAGCAGGATATAGAGGAATGGTAATACCTTTTTAGACTCAGTATACTGTACATTGAATTTTTACCTTTGAGATAAAAGACTAATAGAAATTGGGTGGCAGGTATGGCTTGCTGTGAGTGGCGGAGAAGACATGAGAAATATTTCACCAGATCTTTACGAAAGATTACTGCAGTCCCCACATAATGCAGAGGTTGCTGACATTATAAAAACTGACTTACCTAGAACATTTCCAGACAATATATTCTTTAATAATACAGAAAATCAACAACATGAATTATATAATGTTTTGTTGGCCTTTGCTCATCAGAATAAAACTGTTGGATATTGTCAGGTAACATACTTGATGCATATAGTTTTAAATATATGCATAAAATTATATTACTTTTAATATTAAATAACAAGAACACACAGATTTATAAAAATAAATAGATATTCAGTCAGATATCATTTTTTCTTACATAGCAGTATGTCCAGTATTCCCTATTTTTAGGGTTTAAACTACATAGCAGGCTTACTTTTGCTTGTAACAAAAAGCGAGGAAACAGCATTTTGGTTGTTAAAGGTATTAATTGATAAAATCTTACCAGAATATTATACACGTACTATGGATGGCTTACTTACTGATATTGATGTGCTTGCTGAATTAGTAAGGTAAATGTAACATAATAAAAATTGTATAATATATTATTGCTGATGCTATTTGTGTTAATATATATTTGTACACAGGATAAAAATTCCTGATGTATATCAACATGTGACAAATGTAGGATTGCCTTGGCCAGTAATTACGACAAAATGGTTTGTGTGTTTATTCGCGGAAGTTTTACCTATAGAGGTATGTTATAATTATCATAATATTGCATGATTTTATATATTAAGATATTGCTAATTTATTATTTGTGAATGTCTAAAATATTTTTGTCACGTAAAATTGAAGATATAAAAATAATTTGATTCAACAGACTACGCTACGTATTTGGGATTGCCTTTTCTATGAGGGCACCAAAATTATTTTTCGCGTGGCGTTGACACTTATAAAAAGGAATAAATCAAATCTGTTAGCTTGTCATGATTTTGCTACGTTAGCCGAATGTTTTAGAGAAATTACGAAAGACAGTATTGTTTTACAATGTCATGATTTTATGCAGGTATGTAGCTTATATATTATATATAAGTTTGGAGTAGCCAAGCAAATTAAATCAAATTAATCGCGATGGATATATCTGGGCTACTTTTTAGAGTATTTTTAAAGTACCTGGATCACTGCCTGGTAGCACAATAACCAAATTAAGAATAAAGGTAATGCAACAACGTATAGAACAAAAGCAGGATAAACTAGGACGATAGTATTCATGAACGATTTCTCGCATACACCGAAATATTCTAGTCTTTGTGTTATTCATTTGCGCTTCTGCAAAATGAATACATATAAAAATGTATTATATTTTTACTGGATAATTGTATTATGCAGTATCAAATATTGCCGTTGCTGTATATATGAGGTCTGTTTAGTAATGTAAGAAGTGGCACACTTATTCAGTTATTTTAATTTAATCTTGGTTACTGTATATACATATCATAATAAAAAAAAACCGTCAATAAGATCAAATTAAAATTTCATCAAGAAAATAGTAAAATGAAATGAAATATGTGATATAAGCTACAATGAAAGTTGTGCAATTGTGATATTTTATGGAAAAAAGCTGACAGAGTATTATTTAAAAGAACAATTATGCTCGTATTATTTTATTGTGATTAATATACAGTTTGCAAAACCTTTGTCTCTCCGTACATGTAGGAAAATAAAATCTTTAATCTGGAATATTAAAATTAATGTATTATCAGTGTAGTTCTGTATGTATAGCTATAAAAATATATAGCTTATTTATTATAAATAGATCAAATATAAGATTAATATGTACATTAAAATTTTGTTCCTAAATATATTGACATAAATACAAGCTACAAATAAACTAGATAATATTCTATTATTATTTTTCAAGCATATCCTTTGCTTCATTAATTTTGGCAGCTATATATGGAGAGCCACCACGATCTGGATGATTAACAGACATTACTTTTTTAAATTGATCCTTTACTTTTGCTTTACTAGCAGTGGGCGATACTCCCAAAATAAGACTAGCTTCCCATCTGGTCATTTTTGGCTCAAAACCACCCTTATAATATCTGCTGTTCGCTAGTGACTGTATTAAAGACATTCATTTTTATTATATATACAATTCCGTTAAGAATGTAATTGAAAAATATTAAAGCCTGTTCTACCTGGGAATCTAGCTTCTTCATTGTTTCTGCCATTTTCTGTGACAAATTTGGCATCCTCCTAAGCAGGTAACGACCAGCAAAGCCCACAACAGCGAGGCCAATTCCAGCTGCTACAGCTGTAGTTGCCTGAAGAGCAATTTTTTATATATTTAAACGCTTGAAACTCAAAGTTTCGAACATAACATTATATCTTACCAGAAACAGAAATATATGTCATAAAATACGCAATTATTGCATAAGATGACTTAACCTAAGAATATTACATTAAAATTGACACTAAACTATACTGGTTATCGAATGCCATCTCACATAATTTACATAAATCTTTTCGCAATAAAATTCTTGTTATTTTATGGCAGTGTCACGTCTTTGTCGGTGTTACATTAATAATAAAAGACATACACACATACACCCGCAATACACTTTCAATATTCGCAATTTGTTTTTATATTTTTTGCGAAGTTTATAACGCTTTATACATAAAAAAATTGGCAATTTTTATTAATATATAAACAGCGATTTGTAATTTCTCAAGTATTCTTGAGTTCTTCAAAATTCTTACCATTTCATTCACGATCCCCAAACAACAAATGTATAATCTTGTACACTAAGGAAGAAAATAACAGGTTAGCGGCAACTTTTTAGCGGCAACATATGGATCTGTTCTTTGTAGCTGCACTGCTGAACTGGTGCAATAAGTTAGAGTAAGATAACTATATTTTTTCTCATGGTAATCAAAATATAGTATGGTATAAATGTCCGTGTATTATCTTCAGCACAGCTAAAACAGTTGATATTATCGTCGTTCTTCAATTACCTCCGAGCCCCGTGGGGCTTCCTTGCCGATACGAAAATTTATTTAGAGTTGACAGTCTTTAATATTACTTCGTCAGTGTCCCAACTAAATGTGATGAGTGTCGGTTAGATGTGGTTCGAATCTTGGCTAAATGTTATGATCGGTAAAATATAGTTTGAATCTCGGCTAAATATGTCAAATACAGGAGTATCTACTTTTAATTCCAAAATCTCCGCTACGAGCCGCCACCATACTTATCGAAGATTTGAGATCGGGCTGTAACTCAACAATAAGTCGAACGCTTCTAATATTTTTCAATTATTTTTTACCTCAAAGGCTAATTGCTCAAAGGCTATATATTTAAAATAGGCTATAACTTTAACAAAACTGTAACGAAAATAGCGAAATAATTTGAGAAATATTTTAAAGCCTGAAATTTCTACTTTCGAGTATGTTAAATTTATCACATTATTGTTATTTATCACAAAAGTATATCGAATTAAATGAGAGATGATGACTGTTCGATTTCCATCTTCATTATTCAATTAAATTTATATATTGAAATATTATTTATATAAAAATAAGATACATTTATCTTAAAAGGAGAAAGCTTTAATCTTTCTGTTCATCTTTTAATAAACCACATGAATCTTTTTATATTGTGTTTATTTTTATGAGCAACTCAAGCCGAAAACTAGTTTTTTCTTCAATGTTCAATAATTCGATGAAAGAAAATTGTATTGCAAATCGCTGGTACACAGATTAAAGAAAAATCTTTATGTCTTTAAATGATATAAATGTAATTTTTATGTGATTATTTCATTTATATGAAGTACAAGTTGATTAACTTTATTAAAAAAGTATAATTATTATTGTTATTATTATTTGTAACTATTTTTAACGCAAATTATAGAGTGTTGAGTTTTAAAATATGTTTTTATAAAAGATCGTATAAAGAAATTTTGTATTGACAAATTGAGGTCGTAACGCGGCTTAATGGCAAGTTAGAAAATTGTTTATTTACAAGTAATATACTCAGAGGCAAGTCAGAAAAACTCATTTTTAAATAACATGACTCAATAAAGGTTATATATATTTGCAGACTTTCATTTTCTACAATGGTATAATACAATACAATACAACGAGTCATCAAAACTCTTTCGTTTTACGATTTTTAATATTTTTAGTATTAGATTGTTTGAGAAATGTCGGTTTTCTTTCCTTTCGTGCAATTTCGCTTATTCTTTTTAGCGAGCTATAATTATACTTTATTTACCTCATATTTATAATTACTCTCATATTGTTTTCGAAGATATGCACGTCGATCGCAGTAAAATTGTTACCCTGCGGTATCGATCTCACATATCACCTAACAAACACATGCATATATACAAAACACACACATATACACATACGTTACACATATTATATCGCATCTACATATTATTTTACAGAGTCATGTATCAAATGCGTTCTTTTCAACTGCATTTTCCATGCATGTTACACATTCCTTGTTCTCCCTTCAAAGCTTGACAATGTGATTATCACATTTAAAGTGCAGAAAGTGTAGCAAAGTGCAACCCTGAAGACTAAGTTTCCTTACTTTACAGATGCACTTTTTACACTCATCGTATATGAAGGTGACGAGAAAAAATTGAAATATGCACTTTGGCTGGCGGGAGAAGAGGGAACGAGTGTATGAAAACAGCTGAAACGTACGTGGATGCATCGTGAATCCTCTACAAGTGCTTCTATATACATATGCAAGCGAGCTTATAAACGGTGGTGTGGATTTTTATATCATTTAGCGAGGAGAGATAACCCACTGCTAGTTGTTAGTGTTGACCGACTCATGTCGACCCTCTTGAGTTTCTGGAGCAGCTGATAACCGACTACGAAGTGCACGAGTCTACGATCTTGTTTCCAGCTTCTCGCAGGCAGATACCGGGAGGCGACTATAAAGAATTTAGCCTATGGGTGCGCGCACACACACACGCGCGCGCGCGCACACGTACGCGTTGCGTATACAGTGCGTGTACATTCGCGCTCGTCGCGTGTATGCACGTGCGTGGATAACGAAGTTGAGCATTGCAAAACTCACGAAACGAGTCGCGCGCGTTTCGTCAATGCGTGTATAAATATCAACTACTGTCGAACCTGATCTCCAGCAAAACTCTGACCGTCAAAAAAAGAGCGCCTTTAAATATCAGCGCGGCAGTCTAATTACGTACGTGGCACGCACGTGATTTAGCAAACGAGAGAGAGATCGAATTAACATATGCACCGCCTCTCGAAGGGTACGGCCTCATAGTATTTTTTACGTCGCGCGTATCGGGCAAGCAATCGCGCAAGCAATAATTACCTCGCTAGACTAAGTAAGGTAAGTCGAAGACGTGCGCGCGCGCGAATCGGCCACTCCGTTTGCAGAACATTTCCAGTCCATGAGGCGTAATCCTTGCGTCCGTCCGAAGACACGTACTAATTCGTCGATTGCATTTTGCCGGGTACTACATTCGAGTCTTATCATGGCCATGAGCGAGCGTCGAAGCCATCGCGTACATATTGGAGATAACACGATCTTATGGCTCTTGGCTTCTCTCGATCGCGTGATCGAATTGCGCGACGACTACCGCTGATACACCGAAATATCGCTCGCCCCGGTAACATCGGTGCCAACATCGGTTGATTACTCCGTCGGAGTATTGGTTAACTCGATTTCTCCCCTCGGTGTGCACGGCGGCCACGCGGAACCGGTACGAGTTCGTTAAATTCGAATTTCGCCGTAGACGCGGCAGAAGTAACCTCCATGTGTTTATTCGCTGCAATGAAATCGCTACAATCAGTAAGTCGACGAGACGCGCGCCTGTATTTTTCACCGTACCGGCGGGCAGCGTTAAAAGTTCACCCCGTCGACGCGATGTCCGCATTTCAACCTCGAATTCGTATCACGAGAGATCCGCGTCAATGGTATACGTTTTCAAAGAGATACAAATGACGAACGATGGGTAGGACCATTGTGCTCGCGCGGGATAAACGCGCTAGTCGAATCGTTTCGAGGGAAACACGCCTCTCGCTGTCTCGACGCGTGTACAGTCCCTCTCCTCCCCTTCCCCCGTGCCCGTCCTCTTCGATGTCCGTCGAATAAACGTGGAAAACGATACCGCGATGAAGTGACTCGGTCTGACATTGAAAATCGCACAAATACCATCTTTGTACCTAGCTACGTGCATACACACACACACACACACACACACACACACACATAAAACACACACATACTAGTTCCACCCAGCGATTCAGCTAACCTAACATATAACACATACGTGCGCACAATGCGCCGTCGGCACAACCTATATTACGAGAGTATTACATTCGCGCCGTGCGACCGAACTACGCACACACAGACCCGGCGTAAAGTAGGTTCTGCGCGAAGATAGCGCGTGGAGACGATCGCGCGTGTGCGTCGCGAGGATGTGTGTCGGCCCCGCAACAGTCACGATGATCGCACGCGTCTGCTGATGGTTTCCGAGAGAGAGAGAGAGAGGGGGAGAGAGAGAGAGAGAGAGAGAGAGAGAGAGAGAGAGAGAGAGAGAGAGAGAGAGAGAGAGAGAGAGAGAGAGAGAGAGAGAGAGAGAGAGAGACCGTAACACACTTCGGGGCTGACATAACCGCGTATATCTATGCAGCGTGGACACGTCGGACCGGCGCGAGCGGGCGAGTTCGCCTTCGCTCTCTCGTGTCAACGGGGAGAGCTTGCATCCCGCCACGCCGGTGCGCGCGAGCGCGACGTCCCGTCATTGGCACATGGACGTTCTTTTATTAATTACGGCACGGGAAGAGCCCGACGGAAGAGCGCGCGCGGGGTACTGCTCCTACCACGCTACTTTCTTTCGCCGCTACTTGTATCTCACTACCATCAGCGCGCCGAAGCGCTGGGAGACACATTCTATCGTGTTTTGCGCAGTATTCTTTTCGAGCGGGCGCGCACGCTTCGCTCGTACCTTTCGTCGCGCCCGCCGAGAATATGCCTGTGTGCTTATGTAAATTTATGTACGACGCTTTCAGCCACGCACACGAAGAGCGCCATAAAAGCGCGCTCCCGCTCGCTGCCTAGCACAGCCTGCTGCGCGCTTGTTCGACCCGCTACGACACGCTCGATATAAGTCGCTTGTGTATTTTTTCGCCGGGTATTTTGTCGCTCGGTAGAGAGAAGGAGCGAGAGCGAGAGAGGGGGGAGAGAGAGGGAGACCAGTCGGCACACTGCGATCTCACATACATGCCTGCTCGATGGACTTTGCGACGTTGTACGGCGTGTAACGTCTCTCCGCTTGCGAGGAACAAGCGCACAGTGCTGTCGCAAGGATCATGTCCCTCCTCGTCGGATTATTTTCACGGCTCTTTCGCGGCCGACGGAGACGGTTGACACACGCTTATGCGTGAATTTGTGCGCCGTCGTGCTTATCACGCGGCTATCCGCGCGCCTGTCTTTCACACTCTTTTGTTTGTCTCTCTCTGCTCTCTTTTTCCTTCTTCAGCGGTGACTAGTGATAGCTTATGTGCGAGAGTACGTGCGTGTGCGTGGGTATATACGCACCACCACGCGCTTCAAGAGCGGAATTAAATACCCCCGTCGCACGAGCGCGACTCGAGGAATGGCATCCGAATGGCAACGCGAGCGCGCGTTTTAGGCGACGAACAAAACGGAAAAAGAGGAAGAAACGGACTACAAAGATAGCGCGCGACTCCCCCACGTAGCGGGCCCACGTATTTATAGTCCCCGCGTTTCACGTACGTTGCACCCGTGCACCGGATCGCACGTACCGGTCGTGCGTACACGCGCACGCACACACACACACACACATACACACACACACACACACACATACACACGCAGGAGTTCGCGAATCGTGTAACGGGTGTACGTAATGCTCGTACACGCGTCGTTACGTGCATACGGGCTGAAATGAACGAGTGCTAACGACGACGACGACGTTATGGTGTGATCTGTAATCGTCGCGCGCGGCTCATCAAGGCGCGTTATTGTTCGTCCGGGCTATTCGCGTAAACGCGCTTACGATGACCGCCCACATAGCACAAAACGCTCAAGAAAGAAGTTCCTGGCATGTCCTAAGAACATCCCCAACCGGAAAACGTTATTGTGTCGGTCCAATCGTGAATCCATGTAGTTTTGTGAATTCCACGTGAATGCAACTTGCACGTTCCACGTGGATTCGATGTACGTTTTAGCGGGGATAGGGATGTTCTCAGGATGTCTTCGGGACGTCCTTTGGACGTCTGTACTATGTGAACGAGAACGAAAAGAGCGCGCACGCTTTATCTTCTCTTGCTGTTACATGATCGCTTCGCTTTTTTCTTCTCCTCCCACTGATAATCCGCTCGTTATTGCAAGAATGTTTATCTCCGCACTGTTGTTGAATCGCCGAAGGAAAGTCGCACGTGATAACGTGCGGTTCGCCGCAAAAATTAACGTTATGTATCTCGCCCGTTTCAGCGATTGAACTTGTCGTCCCGATTAATTATGCGCGCCTGGCGTATTGTTGCCGATGGCGCGATTAATTCCGTTTGCCAGTGTTTTCTGAGTTTTACTCGTCCGGTCGGCGAATCATCGATCTATACGGGAGATAGCCGGGTACAATGACCCGGCGTGAAGTTGCATTTTGTAATGAAGGATGTATACATCGCCGGCTGGCCGGTCGTCGTCGTCGTCGCCGCCGCGGCCGCCGCCGGCGTTGCGAAAGTCGTCTTTCCGTGAATCGCGAATACAATAATCGAATAACGTGACGCGAAGTATAACATGCGACCAACCGCGTAACATGCACTTCGATTTAATAGACGACTTTGCGCCGTAATAGACGTTCTTTTACTCCGTC